>NW_026623111.1:69267769-69570799 GCF_023065955.2 Ursus arctos | reverse complement strand
TACAAGAGTTTTATCGTTTTAGATTCTTGGTCCATTTTGAATTAATTTTTGTATATGGTGTTAGGTAATTGCATGTGAAAATCCAGTTTTTGCAGTACTATTTGTTGAAAGATAGTCCGTTTTGAATTCAGTGGTGTTAACGCCCTTGTCAAAACTCATTTGATCATATAAGCAAAAGTTCATTTCTGGGTCCTCTATTGTATTCCATTAGTCTGTATGTCTGGCTTTATGCCAAAACCTCACTGTTTTGATTACTGTAGCTTTGTGGTAAATGTTGAAATCAGTAACTGTGAATCTTCTATTGTTTGTTCTTCTTTATTGAGTTTGTTTTGGCTATTAGGGATCTCTTGAGATTCCATATGAGTTCTAGGATGGGCTTTTCTATTTCTGCAAGAAAATACTGTTGAAATTTTGATAGGAGTTGCATAGAATCTGTGGATTGCTTTGGGTAATATTTGCATTTTAACAATAATAAGTCTTCTAATCCATGAATGTGAGATATATTTCCATTTATTTGTTTTTTAATTTCTTTCACCAGCATTTTGTAGTTCTCATTGTACAAGTATTTCACCTCCTTGGATAGATACATTCCTAAGTATTTTATTCCTTTTGATGCTATTGCAAATGGAGTAGTATCGTGATTTCCTTTTCAGATAGTTCATTGTTTATAGAAATGCAATTGCTTTTTGTCTGTTGACTTTGTATCCTGGTACCCTTCTTAATTTGTTTTTTAGTTCTAATAGGTTTTTGTGTAACCTTTGGGAATCTTAAGATCATATTATCTGCAAACAGAAATAATTTTACTTGTTGCTTTCCAATTTGGATGCCTTTAATTTCTTCTTGCCTAATGGCTCTGGCTAGAACTTCGAATACTATGTTGAATAAAAATGGCGAAAGCAGGCGTCCTTGCCTTGTTCCTGCTCTTAACTGAAAAGCTTTCATTTTTTCACCATTGAATATGATGTTTGTTATGGGTTTTTCAAAAAGGCTTTTATTGTGTTAAGATTTTTTTCCTAGTTTGTTGAGTGTTTTTATGATGAAAGTGTGTTGAATTTTGTCAGATGCTTTTTCTGCATCAATCAAGATGACCATGTGGGATTTTTTTCCTTCTTTTTGTTGATGTGTCATATTACAATGATGGGTTTTTGTATGTTGAACCATCCATACATTCCAGGAATAAATCCTATGTGGTCATGCTATATAACCCTTTCAGCATGCTGCTGAATTCTGTATGATAGTATCTTGTTGAGAATTTTTGCACATTGTTCATAAGGAGTTTTGGTCTACAGTTTTCTTGTAGTAGTCTTTGTTTGGCTTTGATATAAGGTCATGTTGGTCTCACAGAATGAGTTAAGAAGTGTTTTCTCCTTCTCAGTTTTTGGAAATGTTTGAGAAATATTGGTATGAGTTTAAGTGTTCAGTAGAATTTGCCAGTGAAGCCATCAGGTCCAGGGCATTTCTTTTTGGGAAATTTTTGATTCCTGATTCAGTCTTCTTACTAGCTATTCGTCTATTCACATTTTCTATATCTTCATGATTCTGTGTTGGTAGGTTTAGTGTTTCTAGGAATTTGTCCATTTCATTTGGGTTATCCAGTTCATTGGTGTACAAATATCATAGTATACTCCTATAATTCTTTTTATTTCTATAGAATCAGTAGCAATGTCCCCACTTTAATTTCAGATTTGAGCACCCCTTTCTCTTTTTACAATTCATCTAGTTAAAGGTTTGTCAATTTTGTTGATCTTCTCAAAGAACCAACTTTTGGTTTTATTGATTTTTCTCTATTGTGCCTCCATTTCATTTATCTCTGATCTAATCGTTATTATTTCTCTCCTCCTCCTAGCTTTGTGTTTATTTTTTTTCTTTTCCTTGTTCTTTTAAGTTGTAAAGTTAGGTTTTTATTTGAGATCTTTCTTGCTTTTTGGTGTGCTAACAGCTATAAATTTCCTCCTTAGGCTCTGTTTTGCTGCATCCCATAAATTTTGGTTTTGCTGTGTTTTCATTTTCATTCATCCTCTAAAATTTTATAATTGTCCTTGAAATTCATTTTTTGTTCCATTGATTGCTTAAACATAATTCCACAATTTTGGGGATTTTCCAATTTTCTTGATGTTATTATTTCTATCCCATTGTGGTCCAAGAAGTTACTTTGTAAAATGAATATCTTTTTAAATATTTTGAGATTAATTTGTGGCCTAACATATGGTATATCCTGGAAAATGTCCCATGTACACTTGAGGAAAGTGGTTATTCTGGTTGTTGTTGTTAGGTAAAATATTCTCTGTGTGTCTGATATAGTTGGTTTGTTGTTTTTTTAAGTCCTCCATTTCTTATCTTCTGTCTGGTTGTTCTGTCCATTGTTCAGAGTGGGGTATTGAACTCATGAACCATTGTAGACCGTTTATTTCTTCCTTAAATTTTGTCTACTTTGTTCTTCATATATTTTGATAGTCTGTCATTAACTGTGTAAATGTTTGAAATTGTTATATCTTCTTGCTGTATTGAAACTTTTATTTTATATAATGACTTTGTCTCTTTAAACCTTTTTTTGTATTTTAAGTTTATTATGTATAATATTACTATAGCCACCTCTCTTCTCTTTCACTTACCATATGTATGGTGTTTGTGACTCTGGATCTCAAGTGAGTCTGTTGTAGACAGAACATAGTTAGACTGTATGTTTTTATTCATTCTGCCAGTCTCTATCTTTTGGAGAGTTTAATCCGTTTACATTTAAAGTAATTACTGATAAGGAAGGATTTGCGTCATTGTACTATATGTTTTCTATGACCTTACAGCATTTTTGTCCTTCATTTCCTGAATTACTATTTTGTGTTTAGTTAAAAATTTTTTGCAGTATAATGTTTAAATTCCTTTCTCATTATCTTTCGTATACACTCTATAGGTATTTTCTTTGTGGTTACCATGGGAATTACATCTAACATCGTAAACTTAGAACACTAATAATTTGAATAAGTACCAGCTTTACTTCAATAACATACAAAAACTCTGCTCCAGGGTGCCTGACTAGCTCAGTCGGTAGAGCATGTAACTCTTG
The DNA here is from genome assembly GCF_023065955.2 of Ursus arctos. Lineage (NCBI taxonomy): Eukaryota > Metazoa > Chordata > Mammalia > Carnivora > Ursidae > Ursus > Ursus arctos. Next base: position 69,567,738 of record NW_026623111.1, on the reverse strand, counting down.
ATCTCAGGGTCATGAGCTTGAGCCACATGTTGGGCATAGAGATTACTTAAAAATCAAAGCAAAACAGGGGCGCCTGGGTGGCACAGCGGTTGAGCGTCTGCCTTTGGCTTAGGGCATGATCCCGGCATTATGGGATCGAGCCCCACATCAGGCTCTTCTGCTATGAGCCTGCTTCTTCCTCTCCCACTCCCCCTGCTTGTGTTCCCTCTCTCGCTGGCTGTCTCTATCTCTGTCAAATAAGTAAATAAAATCTTTAATAAAAAAAAAAATCAAAACAAAACAAAAACTCTGCTCTTCTGTAGCTCCATCCCCACCTCTTTCAGTTATTGATGTCACAAAATTATATATTTCTTTTGTACCCAAAAACATAAAGTAATATTTCTGGAAGTTTTCATATTTTTCTTTAAGTTTGGTACTTTTTGTACATTATCTAAGAAGTCCTTCAATAAAGATTGTGTTGCTATTATATCTGTGGCTGTTTCTGTCATGATAAAACATTCATTCTTTTTGTTATAACACTTGTTTCTAATCACTTTTGCTCTTATAGAAATGTTACTTTATGTGTAGCAATTTCTAATATATACAAAGCATTATGGCACCCATGTTAACCTGTACCTCCTTCCTGAACAACATGTACTTTTCTTATTCAGCACAACTTATTGATGCAGACCTTGTCCCAGCAATATCATTCATGTCACCATAGAGCTTGTTGGAAATTGCATGTGTCCTTGTAAGAAGGCTGGTCAGTCATACAGGAGATGTCAAAATATATGCCTGAGTCAGCTGAGAGGCATGTTTTGTTTTTACAAATTCCTCTCTTTTTCCCCCCTTATTTCTAGTGTGCCACCCGGGCTTGAAGGCATGAAAGAACAAGACATCTGCAACAAGATAATGGCTAAATTACTAGAAAATTATAATACTCTGTTTGAAGTAGAGTATACAGAAAATGAAAACCAGAGATTTGAAAACCTGGCTAGGCTTATCATAGTAAAAGTAAGTAACTTTGGCATATAATCTTCAGTATTGCTTATATTTTGAACAGAAAATATTTTATTTAAATTATTCTTTGTCATAAAAATATCATGGATATAATTTAGATTATTTTCCCTGTGCTTGTTGAATTCTGTTTATGAAACATGTTCTCTGTGTCACGTATTTAACTGATCTATATTCTTCTAAAATTGGAGGATACTTGTGAATTGATGTTTCCTTGCTGCAGTAAAATCATCTCAAAATCACTTACGTGAGCCCACCGCTCTGGTCGATTTTTATAGAAGCCTGGTGTTCCAGAAAGGATATGTGTTTATGGCTGTGTTCAGGAGTGCTAGCTTACTGAGTAGATTGCAAATTCCTGAAGATAATATTGCAAATACCCTGAAGATAATATCCTGTGTCTTTTTGTTTCTCTTGTGCGTGACACACTTTCAAGTTCAACCTCAGATTTTAAGTCCTACACATGTAGTCCCTGGCAACTATCATCGGTAAAAGAGAGTATTTTTATAAGCTGTAAAGGAATCCTTAACAATACTATCTCTATCTTTTTATACATTGGCTGATAATTTATAACCTAACCTTTACACATTAGGGAAATACATTTAGGTCTCCAAAGAGAGCCTGAGGATAAACCAAATCAAATCCTCCAAGGAAGGCATCTTATTTCTCATTTATATTGAGGCAAATCATGATGGAATGGATATGGGAGGTTCCCTTAGGAGGTTTCCTGAAACTTATCCCATTTATAGACTGCATTACACCTGTTGATTCATATGGCAATGAATGATAAAACCCAAGCACTTGTTTTGGTCATTTTCATCTCTTCTTCCAGTTGAGACTATGACTTTGAAGAAGAAATAAAAGGTAAAGAGTATCAAGTAGCATCCTTCCAAAAAAGCAAAAGAAGACCAAAAACTAGGCTTTCTTAACCAGGGCTTATGCTGTTAATACAACAGACTCCCCATAAGGAATATAGTACATCTGAAAGGAAAGCGTTTATTTGGAATCTTGCCAAACTGATAAAGAGAACTCTAAACTAAAATTTGAGGGAAGGGAAGAATAATGCACAGATAAAATGATAAAACAAGATAAAAGTATAACCTAAGTTGGAGGCAACACAGTAGCTGAGAAAATGTCAGTGATTCATATGAGAAAATATGGTAAAAAAGATACACCAGTTTTGCTACCAAAAAATTAAGTAATTTTTTTAAATAGAAGAAAATCTACCTTAAATTTGTTCTTCTGGTGCCTATACCACTTTGCAAAGGTCTCTTTTTAAAATATTAGAAAGTAATTGACTTTGTTTCAGTTGTATCTCTAATCAACACTTTTTAACATCTGTACTTTTTAACTAGAGCTGATAATAAGCCTAAAATATAATGAAAACAGGAAAATATGATCTAGGCAAGACATACTTGCTGAGATGCAGGTATTAACTGGAATGTGCCAAGAGGAGGTTATATGCTGTGCAAGTAAAATAACACCTGTTGAAATATGTGGAAGGGAGTCCCTGCTTGGAAATCATTGAGCTACTAGGTTTGAGTCTGGTGGAGAACTGAGCATGAGAGTACAAGATAAGACATCCAGAGTCAAATACAGATATGTTAGATAGATGAAGAATATGACTGCTGCTCTCCTAATGCAAGTTTCAGATCTGGCCTAGAGGCAGATAAAGGTCATGGTGGGAAACTACACTGTGGAAGCATCATTCTGCTAAAGCAAAATAGTTGGTCCATTCTTTACTGATCTTGCTGATAGTCTCATCTCAGATGGTAGATTATGCTACAAGGGAGTATGATGTTCTGGACCTAGTTACAGCCAGTAAGGAGAAATAGAGGTTAGGAAAATTATTTTAATGGAATGTGCCAGTGCCATTTTAGGGTCTATAAAAATAAAGAACATGCTAGCCCAGTTAGGTATGGCAACTTGGATATTGCTTAGAAGGCAGATTTTTTTTTAATTCCTAAAATCATAGAAATATTAGATACAAACCAAAAGGAAGCTGGGTTAAAAAGGAAATGGGAGGCTCACAATGAAATCATTAACATACTGAAAAATTGGAAAAATGGAAGGAAACTGAAAAAAAAAACAAGTTCTTGTTCTGATCATTCTCATGAGCTCAGCTTTTGGAAGGATGTATAGGAGAAGAGACTGGCACAAAGCAAGGGATAAATATGCATGACAGATAGCCACATAAAAACAGCTGAGAATAACCTTAGGCTCATGGAAACTACTATATCTCTAACTACTTTCTGTATCTCAGTATGGAAAAGGGCTTTTAAGGGGAAGAAGTACAAAATGTATCCACTGACATAACTCTGTGCACACCAATGTGGGGAACAGAGTCCTAAAGGATTGAAGGAAGCTCTTCACAATATCCTTGTGGGCTGTATGGAGATTTGGGGCTCAGACAATGTACGTTTAGTTGCATTTGGACCAGGATGAAGGACTTTGAATGTAGATTGGTGTTAACTTTGGGGCAGGTCTCTACATTTGTTTGTGTTATTTTCAGTATTTTAATCATTGACTTAAATGAGTATATACTTAGTGCATTTGCAAGTGAAATAAAGTTAGAAGAATAGATCAGATATTGGATGGCTGGATATACAGACCAATAAGATGGGGTGTGTGTGTGTGTGTGTGTGTGTGCGTGTGTGTGTGTGTGTGTGTACGTACAGCCATTTCTCTCTCTCTTCTTGCTTCAAACAAACAAAAACATTTTATTTGGGCTTGCAGCAAAGTGCTGAGGTCAGATGGGTCCCTCCCACAGCTGCAAGGGATGGATGAGTCACAATGGTCTAGCCTACCATCCTTTTTAAGTAGTAATTGACTTAAAAGAAGATTGAGACAGTTCTGACCAAGGATGTAAGGCCAAGTACACTGGGAGAAGGGGGGCCTCTGGGAAAGATTATCATCCCTGATTTAAAAGAATGATTTAAGAGATCAGAGCTGTGGTTTGCCTCAGGGTGTAGTTGACTCTGATGCTTGTGATTGACTAAGAAAACGCCCAAGGGAACTCTCTGGAGGTAATGAAAATGTTCTTTATCTCAATAAGATGTGGGTTATCTGGGTGTATGCATTTGTCAAAACTCATGCAACTTTACACTTAAGATTTATCCATTTAACTTAATGTAAATTATTTTTTAATTTTTAATTACAAAATGAGAAAGGTAGCAGGCCTTTGAGAAAGATGCCCATCTCTTCCATCCTGCTTTCAAATGCTATCATCTGAAAGTATTATGCTTGGAGCTGTTGCCACCATCTTTGCCCTTGATGAATGTATCACTGACACATTGAAGTTGGCTGCTAATGGAGGAGAAAGGCTAGGTTCCCCATCATTGCTGATGTGCTGAACCAACCTAGAACACGCAAACCTCTGGACTCTTGAGTTACACAAGGGAAATAAACGTCCTCAGAGTATAAACTACTTTTAGCGGAGTATTCTGTTTCTTGCACCAAAAGCATTATATCTGATACAATCAGTATAATCAGTATAATTGGAAAGTGCTATACTTAGGTTTATAAAATGATTTGTACAAAGATAGCCCAGAGGATACCAAAATTAATAACAGTTAAATTGAAAATTATCCACAGATTTCTCTCTTCTTTTTTTCACCCACAGATTTTAGTCAATTTCCAGCACATTACAAGATGTCAGCGTGATGTAATTGCCCCCAAAATACTAAAGATCCATTCAAAGAGTACACCAATAGTATTCAGAATAAAGAAAGTAGGTCTCACTGCTTTTGGTGTAGGTCAGGCAATATCTGCACTATTATCTCTGGTTCTGAGTACTACATTCTGACTCTCCTGGCAATCACCACTGTTACTCATTTATTCTCACTAAATATATATTTGCCTGGGTGACTGTCTTTTACTTCAGTTACCATACATACTGCTGATGACCTTGAAATCATAACTTGAGCCCCGGCTTGTCAGAAGAACATTAGAACTGTGTTTCCCACTATCTATAAAATGCCAGAGTTGTGCCTCAAACTTCTTACACCGAAAACATCATCCCCAAAACTTAGTGTTCTGTCCTCTCTAACCCTAATTTGCCAGTCCCCAGCCTGCCAGACTAGAATCCTTACTTTACCCTTGACTCCTCCCCCCTTTACCATTCCCACAGGGACTCAGGTTTTGTCTTCTATCTCTTGGAATGAGTGTCTTTTGTCTACCCGTTACCACTGCTTTAGATTAGGACCTTATCACAGCCGCACAGTTTCAGACTGTTCTCCCACTTCTAGACACACTCCCCTCCCATCTCCTTTCTACCAGTGTGATAGAGTTCTATGCCTAAAAAACAAGCCTGATCATACCCTGTTCCTACCTTAAGTAAATAAACCTTTTGCTGTCATTGTTCTGTCTTCTGCTCTTTTGCAGACAGTATGTTTAGAATGCCTTTTCTTGAAATTCAGGCCTTCACACGTCCCCAAATCAAACTTTCTCTGTTAAATATTTGAATGAATATTGAATGGTTCTTGGCATCTTCTATTTCTCTGGCCTTTCTTCAGTGTCCTTTGAGGACTCTCCATTCTCAGTCAGAATTAAACACTGTTATTTCCTAGGTTTATTCTTAGGTCTTCAGTGCAGAGCTCTGCCTGGCAAACCATACACAGATCTCTCACTGCCTAGTGGTCACTTGCACCTGCATGTCCCCTGGATTATCTCATCATCTTTTCTTGTCCTTGAAGATCTAATGCTCCTCTTGTCTTAATGAATGGCCCGTCCATCTACACAACTGCTCTAGGTCGATGTCCAACAATCACTAAAACCTGTTAATTCTGCTACCTAAGTATCTTAAGTCTCTCTCCACCCCTCACTACTACTTCCTCAAAGCCTCTCATCCAGGCAAGAGAATTCTGCTCTTGGCTCATTACAACAATCACCTGGTGACCCAGACCTAGAGTCAGAAACTTCTCGTAGGGCCCCCAAACCTGCATTTTTATAGGCTTCCTTGGTAATATTAATAATCAGCCACATTTGTGGACTGAGTAATCCTTGGGGGATTGTTACAATAACTTTCTTACTTGTTTCCCCGACTTTAGTCTGTCCCTTGACTCCATCTTCCCTCTTCTGCCTGAGTTATTCTTTATTATGCAGTCACAAACATGTCACTTCCCATTATCAGAATTCTTCAGTGGGTTTTCTTCATCTATCCCTACATTATAAAGTGTAAGTCTTAGCAAGACAAACAAGAGTTTTCATAATTAGAACCCACCCTACTTATTCACACTTCCTTCCCACCACTCCTTCCCATACATTTGATGTACTAAGCAATCTTTGATGTGATCATGGAAGCAAAGTCATTTCAGGTCTCATGTTTGTCAAGCTGTGGCTCAATGCCTGGCATTGAAAATTCCTTGAATTCAGAAGATGGACTGTATTCATTTTACTGAAAATAATGTCCCTGACCACAATTTGTACATAATATGAAATCAGTGTATTTTCAAAATAATTGAATAAAATTTAAAGCATGATATTTCATCAAGTACTTTATGACTGCCTTATTTTAAGAAAAGATACTAGATACTTTTAAAGATTTTAAGAGTTCTGAAAAGAGCACTGAAAATAGAATAAGAAGGCCTATGTTTGTAACCTGGCTACAATATGACTGGGTAATTTATAGTATCTGTTTCCCTTCCCTGTTATGTAAAATGGCAAATATTCTACAGATTTATTGTGTAATTCAAACCATTAATGCTTATGAAAGTATTTTCAAAGCCAGTTAAATAGTATAGAAATCTAAAGTATTGGGGGGAGGGTGAAAATATAGGATGAAGAGCAATTGATGAAGCCCTTGGCTTACTTTGAAATGATTGGTCCAGGATACTTCAGTAGATATATTTATCAATAAGCTTAGGGCACAAAGTTTGAAACTCTAATCTAGAATAAGACAGAATGGATTAGAACTTCCAGTCTGTGTGCCTCTGGGCAAATTATTCAGTCTCTCCTTCAACCTTAGTTTCCTCATCTATAAAATAGGAAAACTATCACTAACTAATTTGGCTGTTTTTTTGTTATGATTAAATGAAATAAAAATAGCAAGTTTTCAATAAATTTTAGCTTGAAAAGAAATCATTGGGTTCACATCAACTTTATGATATTATCTTACTTCTCTTTACCTGAAAGGAAATCAGGCTTAATAATGGAAGGAAAACAGTCAAAGGCAGAAAAATAAATTTGACAATCAGGTGTGTTACTCCTGTCAGAGGAGTTAATGCTTCTAGACATTTCTTACTATTCACTATTATAGATTTTTTTATTATGACTATATTAAGTATCCTCTTGTCTTTGGAAAGGCAAGAATTGAATATGATTGTGCCTTCAATGGGTGGAAAAGAGTGATTTTAGTATTCAAGCATCTATTCAGATATTTTTTTTGAAAATGAGTTATTTTTTTTAAAGTGGAATTTTTATGGAAGAATGGAGTATTTAAGTAGCTCTGTGAAAAATGGGATTTCAACAAGTTGAGAGGAAGTGAACAGGGAATCAGAAAATCTTCCAGGAGAAGGTTATGCTTTATGTCCTGTGTTCTTTGTGTGGTGGTGACCAGACATTTCTGGCCAGACCATAGGAAGTAGCACAAGAGCTGCATATCAGTATGCAGCTTAACCACGGAGTTAACAATTATAAGAATAGGAGAATGATGAGAGGTTTTAAGAACAAGATGCATTTAATTTAAGCTATAGTTTGGATTTTTACTTTTTTTTTTTTTTTTTTAATGCAAGCAGGAAGTTGTGTGGCTCTTCAGTGAAGCCTTTTTGTAATAAGCTCTCAGGGGAGTAGCCTAATGTCTGTTTCTACTCAGTTGACTCTGGTCAGTGCTGCAAAATTGATCATGGCTTGTACAATGCATTCATCAGCCTCATTTCCAGACAGTCCTCTACCAGGGACCAAGGCAAAAAAATAAGGAAAAAGGTTGATCTATAGGACTCTTCCTTCAAGTCCACTTTCTCTCGCATTCTCTGTGAGTGAACTAATGTCCCTTTAAGGCTTTTCCAGATTCTGTAGTGATTTGGGCATATCCACGAGATCTCGTTACTTTAATCAAAGGAATTTTGGATAGACATCTTCGGACTGTGACATTTGGAGAAATCTGTAGTCTGCTGGAGGTCTGAGAATGTACATGTTTACTCTTGGCATTTTAATCCACATTTTGCTGAATTTGGCAAGTAGTCTTCATAGCTGGTTCTTTATATTTATGGCCATTTCTTGCTTAAGGTGCAGCTTTCTTTTCTCTTTTTCATTTTTGGTTTTTGTAGGTTTCAAGAAAGGAGCATAATAGAAGCACCTTTATTTTGCCAAATTGAAAGGTCAAATCTGCATTTCTAAATAACTAGGTTACGAGAAACTTATCTTTCAAGTAGACCTCTAACAACTGTAGTTTAATTTCTCTAGCTTCAGAATAATTCTAGAGTCTCTTTTCATAAGAGGATCTAACTCCAAGACTTAGTGAAGTTTTTCCCTCATATTCATCCAAGAATTTCCTTAATCATCCAGATTTTTACATACACTAAATTTCATGGCTTAAATATGGTTTAAATATTGCACCATGTAATTTAAGCTGCATTTATTAAATCTAAATAATTATTGAGTGCCTGCTATGTGCAAAACGTTGTTCTAGGCACAAAGAATACATCAGTAAGCAATAGACAAAAGTTTCTGCCTCTATGAAGCTTATATTCTAATGAATATACAATAAACAATAGCCAATAAATAATTAAGAAACTAGTATGTCACATGGTGATAGGTTCTGTGGAGAAAAGCAGAGAAAGGGAGAATACTGGTAAGATAGGAGAATGGCATTCCATCATTTAAATAGATTGGTCAAATGCTTCATTGGCATGGGGACATCTGAGCAGAGACTTGAAGGAAGCAGCAAGCCACAGAGACACTTGAGAGAAGAACGTTCCATACAGGGGGAGAAGAGGAGTACAAAGCCTTGAGGTGGGAGTATACCTGTTTTGTCTGTTCAAGCAGAGTTGAGAAGGCTAGTATGGTTGAATTACATTGAGCAAGGGAAAAAGGTAAAGAAATGAGGTCAAAGAGGCAGTAAGACACCAGCTCATGGATGCTCTTAAAGGTCATGGTGAACACTTTGACTTTAATTCTGACAGTATTTTATTAGACAGTATTGAACGAAAGAGTGCCATGATGTGACTTACATATTAAAAGGATTACTGTAACTGCTAGGCAGAGAATAGACTGTTGAGAGGAATAGACAGTAGCAGAGAGACCCATTGGGAGTTTATCACAATAACCTGGTTAAGAAATGTTGGTGGCTTGGGCCCAAGGTAATGGTAGTGATGATGGTGAGAAGAGCTGACAAGTGAGTTAGGAAATGAAAGAACAACACAGTAGGAGGTACTAGAGACCCCAGTTAGGCTAGAGAATATTTGAGATGGGAGCAAGCAGGCTAGAAGACTGGTGGGCTGTGAACAGAGTAGATATTTACATTAGTAATTTTGGAGGTGGAGCAGTCTGGAGTGATGAAGAGATTTGGGTTGTGTTCATGAGAATAAGTGACTGAAGTAGAGAAGAGAAAGTCATTCAAAGGAGATGGTTAAAGGGAATGAATAAAGATACTGATGGTTTGTTCATATTGGCCCTGAATGTATCCAGAAGGATGGCAAATATTGAGGTAGACGGGAAGGATGTGAGCCCGGTCTGCCTAGCATATACGTATCATTTACATACTTTGTGTATAAATATGCTTCGTGTGTAAATTACATCTATCTATATTTAATAAGGCTAATGAGCCCTATATATAATACACAGAATAATGTGATTAATAAGTTGCTCAGTATTGAGCTAGAGGTACTTAACTGAGTATCACTGTATTCCAAATAAAGATCTTTTGAGACAGTCTTTATTAGACAGTGTCACTTCTGCCCATTATATCCTTAGGAATTTCTTTGAAATTGACTTCAGAACATATGTCATTCATGTGTTCTATTGGACATTGCCATTATTGGACTGGGAGATCCTTGTCTTTTAATGCTACATTCGATAATGGGAAATAATTAGAGTCATTTTGAGCTGCAGCAGATCACGAAGTTGGGGAGTAGTGATTAAATATTAACTTTTGTGTTTAAAATTGAAACTGGCTATAAAATAATTATGTTGATTTTCCTGTGTGACTCATAAGCAAACTCAAAATAGTTAAAAAATGTTCTGAGCAAAAGCAAAATGTTAGAATAACCTTTCATAGTGACTAGTTTGAGGGAAGTGCTCAAGCATTGGTATGTGGTATGGCAAGTTTGATTACAAAGTTCAGTCTTATTCCTGTAGAGTAAAAGTCACATAAACTGATAGATCACATAAACTTCCTAAATTATTTCCCATATGCTTTTCATGCTCAAGAACACTGCATGTGTCTTTACTTTTCATTTAGGGCTACAGTCTAAACAAATTAAGTTCAACAAATGTTCATTCACTTTTTTTTTATATATTTAATATCTGCGCTGTGCAAAGCTCTGGGCTAAGGGCTAAGCCTCTTTAGAAAAATAAAAAGACCTGTCCCTGCCCCAAAAGGAACTTACAGTCTATAATAAACACACAAAATCAGTGCAGGAGCAGAGGGGCAAATGGGGGGAGGCTCTATGCCAGGTATTACACTAACTTCTTCCGTACATATTATCTCATTTACTTCTTACAGTAGCCCTGTGAAGTAGATGAACTTAATTCTACTTTGAACTTGAGCAAGTTGAAAGAGTAAATTATTCAGGGTCAAGAGCAGTAAATGACAGAGCTGGGTTTTTAAACTCAAAGTACTAATTACAGGCCAAGTATAGAAATAACCAAAATCTTAGTTTAAGTTGGAATATCAGTGCCATGAACATTTATACATTTATTCAATATGTACTGTAGTAATTTAGTGTCAGGGAAGATTTCTGTTCCGATTCTAGTCCTTTATGCATTTACTACTCCTAACCTCTTCTGTAGCCCCTCAGTACTCCAAACTGGGTACCAGTGGAGTCATAATAGAAAATAAAAAAATGTTTTGGTTTTTATGTTGTTTGATGCTTTGTGATTTGGCTGTGTTATCTTTCTGTGTGGGTGAACTTACATGGTAAAAGTGCCTAACTTGTATTCCCCAAAATGTTATTTTGAGCACCTAGGAACTCAGAGGTAGCAATAAATTAAAATTCACTTGCTCATGTCTTCAGATCAAACCTTTTTTGGATAGTGAGCTGTACATTTTAGATTGGTTCTGAGTTTTAAGGCTAAAAATTAGTAAATGATGTTTAAGAAACATAAAATTGCATAATAGAATGCATGCGTGACTCAAATTGGCACTTTCTAATAGTGGCGACTGATTAGATTATCCATGAATGTAAAGCATTAAGTAATAAAATAGTACTAGAAGTTACTGCTTAGCTTGGGATAGTTCTGTGACTCCAGTCTTTAGAACACAGTCACATACTTACAATTCAGATTGCTGTTAATTTCTTTTCCCCAGACATTTTGTGTTGTAGAGTGTTTACAGATAAACACTAGAAAGTCATGTCTGCTCAGGAATCATTGGACTAGATTAGATGTATCTGCCAGGTGTTAATTTCCTTCTTTCTTATTATGAAGAATACTTAACAGAAGACAGACTAAATTGCTTTGCTTATGAAAACATCATTATGCTCTGCAACATTTAAACTACTTACAGTGAGATGGCAATATTTTGGAACCGATGCCTCAGAAGTTGCCTATTTTATTTTTATTTATTTATTTATTTATTTATTTATTTATTTATTTATTTATTTTTAAAGAGTGGGGGAGAGAGAGAGAAAGAATGAGAAGGGGCAGAAGGAGAAGGAGAATCGTAAGGAGGCTCCATGCTGGGCATGACACAGGGCTGGATCTCATGACTCTGAGATCATGACCTGAGCTGAAATCAAGAGTCAGATGCTTAACCGACTGAGCCACCCAGGCGCCCGGAAGTTGGCAGCCAATGACTAAGGAGCATGGGGGTATAAATTCCCAGCTCATTTACTCCTTGCTTGAAATGATTCTGTTGTGTGTGTTGCAGAGTGTTTCCCAGAGCTTTCCCCTAAGTCTGAGCCTCAAAACTACTGTAAAAGCTCAATTAGCTTCATAATGATACCCTTACTAGCTACTGTCTTCCCTCTATTATCACCCATTTCCCTGCCGAACCACAGAAATAAACTATTTGCCCTCAATCCTTGTTGCAAGGTCTAATCTGGGTTGAGTGGGTGGGAGTCCAACCTAGGACATCTCAAATTCTCCTTCAATGAATCCCTTGCTCATCCTCCAGGTGCAGTTAATCCCCATCTCCTCTAACGTCTTAGGGTTCTTTCTTCTTCTCTTAAAACAAGCCTCACATTTTGCCTTGGGTGAGTTGCTTTTTTTTCTTGTGTTGCATTATAAGTTCTTCAGGGATCCGAATGATATCTCCTATTTACTTATCCTTTTGCTTTTCTAAAAGTGATAGAGTAACTCTTGCATTCTTGTGTCTTCCAAAACACTTATTCTAGTTACTTATATTTATTCAAAAATCTTTTGAATTACATCATGTACATCTAAGTAAAGGCTAATTCAAATGTATTCAGGGAAGTCATGTAACCGTTCTGGGAATTAGTACTGGTTGACATTTCTAGAGTATACAATAAAAGTTTGCTTAACAGAACTCCATCTAACTAATTTGCCAGATTAATTAATTCTCTGCATTTGCTTTTAAAGCATACTGACTGCATGGCAACTCTGTGACTAATAAACTATACTCTTATATACTTGTTCATTACCAGTTTTACTTTATGCTAACCAAGAGTCGTTTGTCTTTTTCTAAAACTATTCGTGCCAGTTTGTTTGTGGTACCTGTATAACTTACTTAAACAAATGCAATGTTAATGCAATACTATAGCTATTTGTAGGAAAATGGTGCCAGAGTAGTTAATACAAGCTTTTGTAACAGATTCTGAAATCTTAAGGGTTTAACACAATCCAAAGTTATTTCTCACTCCACGGTGTAGTGAGTTGAGCAACTCTCCTCCATTTTGTCCAAACCATCCTCCGAAGTCGCTTCAGCAAAAGAGAGGGGTTGAGAATAATATGGAATAGTGTTATGACTACACCTGGAAGTGGCTTAACATACTTCTTACATTCCATTGAGCAGATTTAGTCTTATGGCTCCCAACCTAACTGTAAGGGAGGCTAGAAATGTAGTCTTCCTGGTGCATAAGGAGAGGACACAGAGGACGCAAAGAGACAGTGTTGTGTACACAAAGAATTATTTCTGTTGTAAAAGATAAGTTGAATACATTGGAGAGACTTGATAAAGATTTAAAGGCTTTATATTTTTACTCCACAAACATTATGATTATGGTTTACACAAGGAAGAAGGTGTGGAATTCCAAGCTACTGGGCATTCCCAAACAAATGCCCACATCCAAAGACTGGAAAATAAATGAACATTGAAGACTTGTAAAGTAAAAAAAAAAATAATGTATTATTTATATGTGTCATTTTTATGTATTCCTGTTTTAGTTTACTTTTGGGGTTACCTAACCTGCAACTTTTCCTTATCTAATTAGATAGGAAGGATTCTTCTAGAGAACCATTATTTTATACACTTAATAGCAGGCCTCTGGAGATGGACTGCTTAGTTTCAAATTCCACCTCTGCCACTTACTAGGTGTGTGACCTTGGACACACTACTTTTACTTTCTGTACCTTAGTTTCTGTATATAAGAAGTTTAGATAGCAAAAGTGTATATTTCATAGGGTTATTGTGAGGGTCAAATGAATAAATGTATAATAAGTACTTAGAAAAATGCCATGCATGTAGTAAGCACTATATAAGTGGTATCCAGTATTATATTTTGATTGTCATCATCATCATTATTATAAGATTTAATTCTACTGAGTGACCACACTATAAGTGACACTGTAATAAATACTTTAATGACTTAAAGTACTTTGGTACAAAACAACAAAAAAGCAACTTCAGCTAAAATTAGACCTAAAAAAAAAGAAAAAGAATTGTTTGGAAATAGGGGGGTATTTCACAGAATAGAAAGCAAAGCTGAGCACATGAGTAAGATGGCAGTGTGTAGGAGGCCCCAACCGTGGTTCGCCCACAAAAAGAATGATTTGACAACTACTAATGGATGAAAATGGTTCTGGGAAAGCTTCAGGGTACAGTGAAGAAGCTCCAGCAACCAAGTGGAACACAAAAACCAAGAACGGCCACATAGATAAGTGTAGGAAGCAGTTTACCTGTATCAGCTTATTCCATGGGCCACAACACAGCTTGGTACCAAGATGGATCCTCTTGGCTTTGATTTCCCTCTGTGGAGGTAAAGGAGAGCAAAAGGACCCCCAGCAGCCCTCATTGCCACCATGGACAATCATACCCTGTAGTCTCTGCTATTGCTTACAACACCTGCAGACACCAATGCAAGGTAATAGATGACATGGAAAATCAAGAAAACATGACAGCAGGAAAGGAACACAGAAATTCCCAGGAATTGACCCTCAAAGAAATGGAGATCTATGAAATGCAAATAATTAAATATAATATTTATATTATAATTAAAAATAATTAAATATAATTAAATAATTAAAAATAATTATTTCAAAGAAGCTCAGCAAACTACAGGAAAATGCAGATAGATAACTCAGTGAAATCAGGAAAACAATACATGAACAAAATACATGAACCATAAAAAGGACCAGTCACATTCTGGAGCAAAAGAATATAATGAATGAAATGAAAAAAAAAAAAAAATGCGGTAGGGAGCTTTAACAGCAGACTCAGTCAAGCAGAATAAAGAATTGGCACACTCAAATATAAGTCAATTGAAATTAGTCACAGGATTAAAAAGAATGAAAAAGAATGAAGAGAGCCTACAGGAGTTATGAGACATCAAGTAAATCAATATATGCATTATAGTTGTCCATCCCAGAGGAGAAGACAGAGAGAAAGGGGTAGAAAGCTTATTAAAAAAAAAAAAAATGCTGGAAACTTTCCAAATTTGAGAAAGGAAATGTACATGCAGATTTATGAAGTTCAAAGGACTTCAGATAGGATCAACTCAACACTATAATGAGACACATTATAATCAAATTGTCAAAAATCAAGGGTGAAGAATTTTGGAAGTAGAAAGAGAAAAATGACTCTTCACATATAGGGGACCCCCCCCACCTACTAAGATTATCAGTGGATTTCTCAGAAGAAACCTTGTAGGCAAGGAGAGGGTAGAAGGATGTATTCAAAGTACTAAAAGAAAACAAAAGCAAAAATAGGATACCTGGGAAAATTATCTTTTAAAGAATGAAGGAGAGATAAATAAACCAAGGGACAAACAAAAACTGAGGGAAATTTGTCAACCCTAACGGCCTTAAAAGAACTGCTTAACAGAGATCTTCAAATTGAAATGAAAACATGAACAGGGGCACCTGGGTGGCTCAGTCAATTAAGTGTCCAACTCTTGGTTTCAGCTCAAGTCATGATTTTAGGCTTGTGATAACTAAGCCCTTCATGGGGCTCTGTGCCCTGTGTCCGGCTCTATGCTCGGCATGGATTCCCTCTTCCTCTCCCTCTGTCCCTACCCCCACTTGCCCATACGTTCTCTCTCTAAAATGAATGAATAAAATCTGTAAAAACAAACAAACAAAAAGTGGTAAACAGGCAGAAGCATAAATCTCACTGTGAATATAGACAAATGCAGAATAATGTTACATTATAATAGTGATGTATAAATTCTAATCCTAAAATAAAAGCTAAAAGATAAATTTATTAATGGATACACAATTTAAAAAGAAGCAAACTCTGACTACAGGAAATCAAAGTGTGCCAGGGATGGTAAAAGTGTAGAATTACATGTGACTGAAGTTAAATGGTTATCAATTTAAAATAGATTATTATAACTACAGAAGTATTTTATGCAGCCTCAAGATAAAAACCTTAAGATGCAACCTCAATGAAAAAAACCTATATTTGTTACACAGAAGATGAGCAAAGAACCAGAGCAAATCTCTTCAAAAAAATTAAATAACAAAGAAGAGGAACAGAACAAATGCGAAACAGAAAACAATGAACAAAATGACAATAAGTCCTTACCTATCAACAATTAAGTATAAAAGGATTAAACTCTCCAAAAGGCATAGAGTAGCTGAATGGATTTTAAAAAACCAATATCCCTTTATCAGTCAATAAAGAAGATGTAACACACACACACACACACACACACACACACACACACCCACACACGGTGGAATATTACTCAGCTATAAAAAGAATGAAATCTTGCTGTTTGCAATGACATGGATGGAGCTAGAAAGTATTATGCTATGCAAAGTAAGTCAGAGAAAGACAAATACCGTATGATTTCACTTATATGTGGAATTTAAGAACTAAAACAAATTAATAAACAGCTGATATGAAGAACATTATAGACCAAATAGACCTAACAGATGTGTTGAGGAGTTTCAACCCAACAACAGAAAAATATACATTCTTCTCAAGTGCACACAGAGCATTCTCCTGGATCAATCATATCTTAGATGACACTAAAAATCTTAACAAATTTAAGAAGATCGAAATCATCCCAGGTATCTTTTCAACTTCAGTTGAATGAAGCTAGGTATCAATAACAGTAAGAAAATGCGAGAATTCACAAATAGTTGGAAACTAAACAGTACACTCTTGGACAATATTGGGTCACGGAGGAAATTGAAAAATAATTTAAAAAGCATCTTAAGACAAATAAAAACAAAACCACAACTTACCAAAACTTATAAAACACTACAAAAAGGACAGGGGAATATTTAAGATGCTTAGGGAGGAAATTCATTGTGATAAAGGCATACATTAAAAAACAAATTTCTCAAACATCCTAATTGTACAATCAAGGAACTGGGAAAAGAAGACAACAAAATTAGCAGAATAAAGGAAATAATAAGGATTAGAGCACAAGTAAAAAACAGAAAAATGATAGAAGAATCAACAAAACTAAGTTTTGTGTGGAAAAGTGAAAAAAAAAATCAAACCTTTAACTAGACTTACTAAGAAAAAAGAAAGAAGACTCAAAATCAGAAGGAAAGAGGAGATATTACAATGGCTATCTCAAAAATAAAAAGAATTATATGGGACTACTATGACCAACTATGTGCCAACAAATTGGAACCCTAGAAGAAATGAATACATTTCTAGGAACATAAAGCTTGTCAAAACTGAATCAAGAAGAAATAGAAAACATGGGAGGTTGGATCAGTAATAAAATAATTTTCAACAACAACAACAACAAAAAGTTCAATACCAGGTTCATCAGAAAATAAAAATAGAAATCCCATATGACCAGCAATCCCTCTTCTGGGTGCATATCCAAGAAAATGAAATTAGTGTCTCAAAGGGATATCTGCACTCCTATGTTCCTTGCAGCATTATTCACAATAGCCAAGGTATGGAAATAATGTGAATGTCCATTGAGAGATGAATGGATAAATAAAATATGTTTATATCTACAATGGAATATTATTCAGTCATAGAAATAAGGAAATGCTCCCATTTGTGACAATATGGATGAACCTGGAGGACATTATGCTACATGAAGTAAGCCAGTCATACAAAGACAAATACTGTATGATCTCACTTGTATGTGGAAGTCTTAAAAAGTTGAACTCCTGGAAGCTGAGAGTAAAGTGGTGGTTGACAGGGGCTGGTAGAGGGGACATGCAGAAGTGTGGTTAAAGGGTGCAGAGTTTCAGTTTTGCAAGATAAGTTCTGGAGATCTAATATACAGCAATGTGAGGTTGGTCACAGACATGCTCTGATTGAAACACTGTATCCAGTAGGAGAAGGGTAGTTTCTTCTGTCTTCCCGCAAAGAAGGGAAAATAAATGCCAGACATGCAAAAACATTAGTCATCCACTTTGGTGCTATAAGAGGCAAAAAAAGATTGAAATGCCCTTTACATATTAAGGTCAGGGATGGCGAATGGGACAAGCATATAAGTGACTGCCACAAGCAACAAGTGATCCAGGTTATCATGTACGTGCAGAGTAGATAAGAAGAGTGGACTGAAGGCCTTTGGAAAGCAGAAATAATTTAAATTTGTTCTGGTAGGTGGAAGGAACTAAAACTTGTCAGGAAAGGAGTGACTTGCATGGGAGTTCTAAATTAGAAAATTCCACATCCGTGAGTTGGATAAACTGAAGGAGAGAAGAATCAGAAGAGGTTGTTTTGGTTTCATCAGTCTGTTCATTCAACAAGCATTTATTGAATGCCTGCTATGCCCCCAGGCAGTGTTCTATGAGCTGAAGAAATAGCAGTGAATTAAAAAAAAAAAAATCCCTGCTCTTACGAGTTTGCCTTTAGGCTGGGGGACACAGCAAAACATTAAGGAAACTAATATGCTATTTGATGATAGATTCTGCGAGAAAATGAAACCATGATAAGGACTTGACATGAAGGGTATGTGAAAGAAGAGAGGGAAGTTCAGGGCAGTTTCAATATAGAAAAGTAAAGGAAGGTTTCCCTGAGCTAGCCTTTGAGCTGAGATCAAATGCTATGGTGGAGCAAGCCATGGAAACTTCTGGGGCAAGAGAGCATTCCAGGCAGAGGGAACAGCAAGCGAAAAGGTCCTTAGTCTGGCACTTGCTAGCTTGCCTGTGGTGGTAGATCACTATTCAAACCCCTCCACACAGCAATAAAAAGTAGAGCTTCTCCAAGTCAAGACTATGAGCAAAGAAAGCGTGGTCGGTTAGATTATCAAAAAAAAGCACAGATACTAAGATTAGATCTAAAATCACCACAATAACATACAGACCCCTAAACCAACCTTAAAGCAATAAATACTGTGGCAAAAATAAAGCAGATGGATAGTAACTGGGCAAGTTGTTTTTGATGAGAGCCTCTCCAAAGAGGTGACAGAGGAGCTGCAGGAAACCCTATATTGGATTGTAACGTTAGGATCTAGTGTCCAAACATTAATGCTTAATGATGTATAAAATGATCTTTGATTTAACCAGTTTTTGTGACAATTCCATGCTCATTCCTGTTTTAAGTTGAAATGACTTGCCATTTTTTGTAAAGCAATTTTTAATATGCTTAAAAGACAATTAAGGTTGTATTTGGGAATATTGTAGTTGCAGTTCACAAAGTAGATGTAATAAGTTCAAAATATATCCAGAGTTTGACTCCTTCTTGCTTCCTTCAGTTGTTTCCCTGATCCAAGCCAAAAAATCACAGGTTTCTTCCCAAAAGTATACATAGTGAAGGTGTAGAAAGTGCTATTTTCCTATTCAATTTGTTCTGTTTATTTATGTAAAGATAACATCCTATTGCTTTTGAGTCTTAAGAAAATATCTTTTTTTTTTTTTTTTTTTTTTACAGTCAAATTAAGATTCATTTTGCAGATAGAGATAAGTCACAGCGGAGAGTTTTACGGCATTGTCAAGAGTGGTCTGTAATCTGCCAGTCACATTAGTCAGGTTCTGGCTATGTGCAAAGTAGCACTGTTCTGTACGCTTTTTCCTAGAGGAGGCCTCAGGCACAGGCTATTACCTCAACTTGTGATCATATCAACATTGCTGTCTCAACTTATGATCATATCAGTATTGTTCTCTGTCATCTGCTCTCCTTGTCACTAAATCTAACCAAATCACCTGTTGTGGGTTGGACCCCAGCACACCAAATACAGCTCTCTGACAGCTACCTTTTTATCATAATAGCTTCTTTTCAACCTACCCTCATCCACTGTTATGCTACTCAGGTTATAAGAAAATGTGTTATTATATGATTCCTAATATCCTAGAAATCCATAACATTTCTTTAATGGCTGGAAATTAATACTAGTGGGATAGGAGATGTAGGAGTTGACATTGTTATGTTTATTCATTTAACAAATACATATTAAATACCCACCAGATGCCGAGGATACATTGATCAAATCCTTGCCCTCATGAACCTCATAGTCTGCTGGGAGTGATAGACTAAGAAATATAAATAAAATTGTTAATTACAAATTTGAATAAGTAGTGCAATTTTTGAAAAGCAGGTTAATAAGAGAAGAGCATAGTCAGGGTAGCCACGTGCAATGGGATTATTAGAGAAGGTCTCTCTGAGGAGGTGACACAGGAGCTGAAGGATAAGAATGCAGCAGCACTTTGCTATGGCATTGTAGTCACAGTAGTGAGCAAGGGAAACCAATTATTTGCTTTCATAGAACTTCTATTTAGTTAATGATACAGAAAATAAACCAATAAGGAATAGATATGTAACTTTATAGAGAAGCAGTGATGAAGGAGACTATATGGAATTGGTCAGTGAGATAGGAATTTTTTTTTCCTACCAGTGATGTCCTGGCAGCTGATGGAAGACAGTAGTTCAAGAATAACTAGTTACCTGGATCAGATGTTGCTAAGAACCTGAGTAAGATGGAGACTAAGCTGGGACTGTTTCATCACTTTCTGCAGAGTGGTGACAAGAAACAAAACAAAACAGATAGGAGGGCTTTGAAAATAAAGAAGTAGAGATAGTGATGACAGCTGTTTTGAAGGAGTTAGCTATCAAGGAAAGCCAAGAAAGGGACCACAACTAGTGGGAGAAATGAGATTAAGGACATATTGTTTTAAAAACAAACCAAAAAGATACAATTCCAGACCATGTGATTAATGGGAATGATCTAGTAGACAGGGAATGTGGGGATAACTGAGGGAGTGAAATCCTTGAGAATATAAGAGGAGATAAGGCCCTGAGCTGAGATCAAATGATGTGGTGGAGCAAGCCGTGGAAACTTCTGGGGCAAGAGAGCAAGAGTACTGGAGGGAATAGCTGATAGGATCAGCATCTTATCTTTCACTGTAACTGGAGGGAAGGCAGAAAGGATGGAATGTTTGCAGACAGGTTTGTAAATTTGATGGTGGGGCAGTGAGTAGCATCTATGCCAGTGCTTCTGTTTTCCCAATGAGCTATAAGTGAGAATGGAAGGAAAGGGGTTTGAGAAAAGAGAAGACATGCAATGTCATGTTGGAGGGTGGAAAGTCAAGTTACTAAAGAAGTATAACAGAATTGCTATGCATTAGAGAAGACTCACTCAAGATTTATGATAATAAATTTAACATGAAACAGTCAACTAATTCTGTACCTTTTCCCAACCACTTTCATTTGCTTAATTCCCAGCACAGAGAAGGGATATAGCAGGATCCGTCCAAGGTTGTACTTTTTCCAGATGAATACAATGATTAAAAACAGGATGAAGAAAATTAAGTCTATTAGCAAAGGAATGAAGAACCATGAAATTTAAGCTGATTAAGGAGAGAATTGGAAACAGGAAGAATGCCCAGGCGATTGTGAAAGGTTAGAAAAGGAATATTACTCCTTCATTTGGTTTACCCATTCACTTCAACAGTTGAGCCCCTACTAGGCGCCAAGCATGGCTCCAGGCCCTGTGGATCTGTCCATGAGCAAGACTGACCCAGTCCTCTCACAGAATAGGGTGAGAGGGACAAGGAATTAGAACCAGTATTTTCTTTTAATTTTTTTCTTAGTATGGTTGACCCACAGTGTTCATTTGTTTCAAGTGTCCAACATAGTGATTCGACAAGTTCATACACTATGCTATGCTCAGCACAAGTGTAGCTACCATGTGTCCCCATGCAACACTCTTACAGTATCATTGACTATATTCCTCGTGCTGAGCCCTTTATTCCCATTCATTCCATAACCAGAAACCTGTATCTCCCACACCCCTTCCCCTATTTTGCCCAGTCACACACTCCCTCCCCTCTGGCAACAATGGGTTTTAGAATCAGTAAGTATTAAAGTCAGATTTTGCTGAAGGCTATGAAGAAATAAAGAGTAGGGAGAGAAAGAGCATTAAGTGGGAGGGGAGAGCAGTGGCAATTTAGATAAGGTGTTCCAGGAAGGGAATCCTCTTTAGTGAAGTTGAACAGAGATCTGGATGAAAGGAGGAAACAAGCCTGTGAGTAACTGGGGAAGTAGTGTGCTCCGCTGAAGAAACAGTGAGTGCTTTTTCATCTTTTCATGTCATTAGTAGTTGAGTAGTAAGGCCAACAAACTGTGATAAAGTATTTTTTCCATCCCTATTGTATTTTTAAATGGTGTTTTCAGGATACCAAGGTGACACAGCTGGGTTAAGCAATTGGTTGTTGCACAAAAGTCATTAGAGTGAGCAATCAATTCAGTTAAGTCACACTGAAGCAGATGAAATGTTTAAATATAAATATACCCTGTAATCGGGTCCGATGTGTTTATCATTGCCTTCTCCAATGACTAGCATTGGAATGCCACACAGGATAGGGTTCAGTTAATATTTGTTGAGTGAATTTTTATGCCCATATACACCTTAAAACTTAGAAATCATTCCCCCTTCAAACCTTTTCAAAGAGGTTCTAAGGGAGGAATTGAAACAAACCCAGGGTCTCTTCCTTTGCTCTGGGAGTGTGGGCGTTTAAATGACTTACTAAAAAGAATTAGATATTATGCACATACCATAAGATACACCTGTTTAAAATATACAATTTATTGTTTTTTAGAACGTTCACAAAGTGTGTAGCCATTACCTAATTCCAGAACATTTTTATCATCCTAAAAAGAAACCCATATAGACTGGATCCGTTAGGAATCCCTTCCCTCCTAGCCACCACTAATCTCCACTCTGTCACTATTTGCCTTATTCCAGACTTTTAATATATACGTAGAATCAGACAATGTGTGTCTCCTTATGTTTGGCTTTTTTCACTTAGCGTGATATTTTGAAGGTTAATCTATGTTTAGCAGGTATCCATACTTCAGTCTTCTTTATAGCTGAGTAATAATCCATTGTATTATACCATATTTTCTTTATCCATTCATCATTTGATAGACATTTTGGTTGTTTCCACTTTTTGGCTCTTAGAAATAATGCAGCTATGACTATTTGTCTACAGGTTTTTGTGTGGACCTTTGGTTTTAGTTCTCTTAGGCATATACCCACCAGTGTAAATGGCTTTTTAAAGGTGTAACTGTAAAAAAAAGTTTTACCTAAAAAATGTTTCTCACTTAACTCCATAATATATCTGTCTTAAAAGAATACATGAAGTTATTTCCAGTTACTTATTTAAGCTACTAGTGGAATGTATTAATTTTTCTCCAGAAATTTGAGTAACATTAGCCCTGCAGGCAATGTTCCCTCTGTGGCTCTGGAGCCCCCGGGCTCACTGTCCACTGCATGGGTGGGTGTCAGCGCTTCGCAGCAGTCTCGCAGGGCATTGGGAATACAACTCTGAACAGGTCGTGGGTTACCTTTCTGTCAACAAATATTGCTGCTTCTTGAAAGAATACCAAAATCTTGAAATTTAAGACCTGGAAAGGTTTCTTAGAGCTCATATTACAATACCTTTGTTTTAGAACTCTTTGAACCTAGGGGTGTCCAAAGGTTAAAATAGTTGCCTGAGTCCCTATCGCTGGCTGGTTAGAGAACCAGGATGAGAAGTCGGATCTCTTGACTGCCACCTCAGTGCTCTACTAAATTTTACTTTGTCTCTGTTGTCCTAAAACAAAAAATAAACATAATTCATGTAAGTGGCATTTTCAGATAAAAGTTTACAGAAAATGTTTTCAGAGTTTTATAGGGAAAAGCTAACTATCAGCCTCGTACTCATTAATTCACAGGGACAGGGTGGGGGAGATAAGAGTAATAAAGAAACACTATCCTTTTTAGTCTATGCATAAGGAAGAAAGAATTGCAGGCATTTGTAAACACTCAGACAATCATAAACAAAGGTCCATAATTCCTATTAGCTTTTCTTAAGAGTCAGTCTTTTTTCTTCTCAACACATTCTAACATTTACATCCCAGTAGTTTTAAAAGGGGGTATAAAGATTAAGCATAATTATATTATCCGAGTGTAGTCAAATTACGTAATAGCTTATACAGTTAATCACTTGGATCTCCTAAATGTCATGCTGGATAGAGTTTATCCCTCTCACAGTGAGTCAGAAGTGGGAATGGGTTCATTCACTATTTCCAGTAAGCAGCTTACCGCCAGCAGGTGTTGTGACTTGTGGGAAAGGGTAGGACTGGAATGCATGCTTATTTGGAGAGCTCAGAAATGTACCCTTGGGTCCTTCCATAGAGCTGTACGTGAGGCCACAGGCAGCTGAGAGTGTTGGCAGTACCACAGCTACCCCCAGCTTAGAGGAGGCTCTTGATCCCCTCTGAGTCTGGTAGTATTGCTCACCAGCACAAAGCTGGGAACAGGTGCCACGTACAGCCTTCTGGTCCGGGCACGGGTCTCAGCTCTGCCACTCTCTGTGTGATCTTGGGCACATCACCTCAGATGTCCTCAAGTACCCTGTCTGTAAAATTAGCTGATTTTTAAAAACTCTTTTGGCTTTAAAATGTTATGGCTCTACAACATAGTGGTTTAAGATGTCAAGTATATTAGATATTGGAGATATCATATAAAAGTGATATGAGTTCATAAAGTTATACAGAGCCATCTTTGAGCCCGTGTGACGTTGGGCAAATTACTTCTGTAAGATTTTGTGTTATCCTTAAAAGGGGAGTGATGATAATAGTACCTAACCCTGATAAGGCTGTGGGGGGCAAAAATGGCATTAATGCAAAGACTTTAGCATAGTGCCTCATATATCCTAAGATTCAGTAAGTATTTTTTAGTAGCAAGTAGTAGTAGTATTTTCTTTAGGGACATTTTATCCTAATGATATACTGTTCTCTTTAGAAATAAATAAAATTTCAGCAAAATTTAGTAATATTGTAAAGTATTTGACTAAAATATTGTTTAAAAGATTATAATTAATTAACCCTTAAGTAAACTGGGGGGAAAAAATCATGATTTAGATAATGAAGTGGTGGACGGTGGGCAACTTCACTGTTGTAGGTTAAAAAAAATAAGGGAAGAAATGTGATATTGAGGTCAAGGTTATAGAGCAAGTGAAAGAAATTGAACTTACTTTCTCCTTAGTTGTATTGTTGTCTGTAATCTTCCTTATATATATTTATCTCTCTTAATTTGGTGATGAAATCACTTATAGAAATTTTATGCAAATTTGTGGCAATTGATAAGAGGCCCTACACTGTATTTTTAAAAATGAGATTCTTGTTTTTATTTATCATGTAGAAATTAATAGTAAATCCAATTCCATGTGAACTGCCTTCTTGTAATTTCTGCTAGCTTTGCAAGTACTATTTTGGTGTGAACCAAGGGCTTAGAAGCTTAATAATTTTGGAAACAAATAGGCAGATAATTTTCCTCAGTTAGGATGTCGGTATAAAACTACCACTATTCATTCGTGGTTTGCTAACCTTTTTGAAGGAATTTAAGAAAAAGTATTTACATAATCAGAACCCATTTGTAAAAAATGGTAGGGAAAGGAAACTCTAAGTTTGGTGGTTCGTATCTTGGAGAATTAACTACCTAATTCTCCAAAGAAGAGGCGAGCTGTCTGTGGAAATGTAAGTGACATGATAGTGTAGATGAAAATCTCAATGCTCGTCTCTGAATATATACGTTCTGTGTGTCCCACACCTACTCCATCACCATCTTATCATGCTTCAGTATTGTAGGTGAAAAATAAGAAAGGAAACATTTTGACTCCTCATGACAAATCTCAGTGGCTTCTGGTCTAAGTTCAATCCAGAAATGCCTTGTCTCCCATAAAAATTGCTTTTCACTACAGTGTAATTTCCAGTTAGGGTAATGTTCTTTGGTTTCTAATATTTCTTTTATACTTCTTTTATAGGAGGCCAGTTGTAAGAACCCCTTACCTAACATCCTTCTGACAAAAGACTTAGAAAGAGACATGCAAAAGCCATCTCTAAAAACCAGGGTAAGTTGTCTACTCCTTTGGGTTACCGTGAGAAACGTTTAGCAGGACTCTTGATGTTCTCATGTTTCCATGCTCTGTTTGTTGCATTTCCCTCAGCCTTTATCTTTGTTTTTGGACCTGGTTGCCTAAAAAGCACTTTTTAATTAGTACATTTAATCGAAGGTGATATTCATCCCCAAATTATCAAGACACTCCTCTTATTTGACAGTGATATTTCTTAGTCCATGGTTTTGCTTCTACTAAATCAGAATTGTTTGCAGCCTACATCATAGGAAGTAGTCGAATACAGTAGCTCTTTCCTTGGTTGCTTTGAGGGGTAAAACACAATGTCCACCTGTAATTCCTCTTTCAAAATAGAAATCACTTTATTGATTTTTCATAATTATAAAAATAACACATAATCAAGTAAGTAAATTTTAACCAGAAAGAAATAAGATCATACATATGACAGAATAGAGAGTCTAATGTGTAAATTTTTTTTCCGTATTAAGAAAAATCCAAAATGCACATAATTATTTTGCCAGTGAAAAGAAAAACCCCTTTAACCCAAAATATGTAATGGAAATTTCTTTGATCATTTGTCCAACCAGAAAAGTGATTGCTTTAATTTTAGAGTTCCTTTTCTAATCTTTAATCTTTTAAGTAGACCTTCTCCTGTTTACTTTGGTATATAGAATATTCCTCACTGGCCACCAGGACATTTATAGAGCAGTTGTTTTACCCCATTCTGAGGAAAAAAAAAATGTTCACCAAATTTTCCTGAATCCATTGTAGACAAAATTTAAAAGAATTCTAATCTCTGATTTTAATTGCAAGTTACCATAAAAATAATTCTGTAAAAGGTAAATTAAATGAAGTATTGAGTCATTACTTAGTGTCTTGATTATAGTAATTCTAGTTTATTTTAAAAGAAATTAAAAAACCTTTTTTTATAAAACCTATTCCACCTTGATTTTTTTTTTTTCTGGAAAATTATCCAAACTACCCAGCATGCTTTCCTTTTCAGATACAAACTACTTTTTGTATCTTTTTCTCTGAAATATTTATGTCTGCAAACTTATGTATAATTAGCTCAAATGTATAATAGAAATTTTGTTTATTGTGAATTAATAAAAATTCAGTGTAAAAAGTATACTCATAAATAAATACCTTGAAAAGGGTAGGATCAGAGGGAAATCATTAGGTAGCATTTACTTATTAATTCAGTATATTAATGTAGCTGCCTTTATGTGGAGAGACCCTAGATGAATCACTTCCTAAATAAAGATAATCTCAAAACCTATCACAAAAGTTGTTTGATGGGATTGTATTACTCTTCTGAAATTAATCCTATTTGGAATTTTTCAGGTATGTACAGAATCAGTAATGTGCATTTATTATCCCCGGTCAGTCTCAGTGTATGGTTCATGAACAAACTAATCCAGTAGAGAAATTACCATTAGTTAAGCTTTGGTTTTTAATTTAAGCTTCTCTGTGGCCTCACATAAGCAAGTTTACATTTACATGAGCAAACTAAGCTCTGCTTAGTTTATGGGTGATTAAAATCCTTGTAATTTCAAATCCCAGATATGAGGCAGAACATGTGAGCTATAAGAGATTATAAAGCACTAACTCTTTCACCAGGATTTTATCTTAAGATCTTTCTTCCTCCAATTGATCTTGGAAAGCTAAAGCTGAGAACATCTTCAAAATATGGTTGATGTGTCCTTTCTAGAGTGACTTAGTAAGCTGTGAGAATGATGTGTATCCTCGGTATTAATGTTACTCCATTTGGCCTCCATAGCTGTCTTTCTCAGATATCTCTAGTTACAGCTGTATTTGCCTTGGACAGCTAAGTATTTGTGATCCCTATATGGCTAGAGATGTAAAATGGTAATCCAGAAATGGCATATGTCCATTGACTCTGGAGATGTCTCTCTAGTCTAAGCCATCTGTCCCCATCTGTGTTCCCTCTGCCCCGCCAGTTGTTGTCACTGTTCTTAGGCAATAGGAAGGATTATATTTCTCTTCCTTGGGTAGGAAAGCCACTTCTTGATTTGAGTCCAAGCTAAAAAAACAAAAAACAAAAAACCTCCATTTCACAGTACATGATACTTCCTGGATGAGCAAGTATCACCAGCAGCCCTGGCAGCTCAAGGACATACTCGTATAACCACATCATGCCCAGTACCAATACTGTGTAGAGTACATATGCAAACAAATAACTGGAATAGATGATAAAGAAGAGAACATCAAATAGATTTATAAGGAGGTATAGAACATAGAGAGGCACAGCTCCTTATGACCTAATACACTTAAGACTAGAGAAGACAGTCTTTTTTCTACCAAACATAGGTGCTCTAAATAAGCCTCACAACCCATATTCATTGGTCACAGTATAAACGTGGAATAGGATTCAGTGAACTGAGGGTAGAAAATTGTTTTCCTTCTCTCTTCTGTTGGGGTATGCTCTGGACTTCCAGCGTAGTTGCTGTGTTCTTGACCTCAGCAAAAATTCAAGGTCAGGTCATTGTATGGGAATGAATATCAGATTCATTCAGTGCTAGGATGGAGGTATAAAAGATTATGTGTTTTTCTTCCTGACTTTCATCAGTGGATAAAACTGTGCCGATAAAAATTAAATTACAAGCACATAATAGTTTTAGTCATTGGATTCTCTTAGTACTTTTATAGACGTTTCCTTTAGTATACAAAGTCATATTAACTATAAAATATGTGATAATAATTATCAGTTATCAAATATACTGTTTTGTAATAGAAGCAACTGTTAAATTATTTTTCTTTCAAAGGTTAATGGTTTCATGGATCATGAATTATTTATGAAGATTTTCCTCCATAATGAGAATAGTCCCAGTTCTATTTTCTTTAAATGTTTTTAAAAATGCCTATGTCTATTAGCAAAGTAAATTAGGAATTTTAAATAATGTAGGGTTTTGAGAAAATTTAGTGGCAGTATAATTTTCAGTGAGCAAATTAATAGAGTAATTTAATAAGCATTAAGTTTTACCAAGCTTCTAAGTTATTTTTAAAATATTGTTAGTGGACATGTATATATTTTACATTGTTTTAATTAATGTGTACATTCTAATTCGTTCTATTTTTTCCAGTAACATTATTTCTACTATACATTTCCATGCATCAAGCTAGTTTGCATCCTTATTTTTCTAATAAAAGTAAGAGAGAGAATAGTGATAATTATAGTTAGCACTGATCAAGTGCCAGACACCTGTTAATTACTTAATGTAGATCTTTTTTTTCTGTTCAATATGCTCTATCAATATTCACTTTCAGTAAGAATATGCGACAGTTTATTTAGGTAACATTCCACATTTTTCCAATATTTAGTTTATCTTCAATATTTAGATCATTTCTAATATTTTGTTATAAACATTTTTAAGTGAATAATTTTCACATGACACCTTTTATGCACATGTGGGAAGTATGGTCATAAATATGTACATCTTTAATTTGTCCCAACTTTGCAAATACCTTAAGATGTTGTACCAATTTACATGCTTAACAGCTGCAGATGATTGTTTCCATTTTTCACATCCTCACCAACCCTTGCTAATATCGGAGTTGTTTCCCCAGTCTAATGAATGTGAGATGCATCTTGCTATTGCCTTAATATAGATTTCTCTACTTTCTAGTTGTGACAGAGACATTAATTATTCACTGAATGCCCATGTGTTTCTCCAATGTTTCCCAGCCCCATTACAGTTAGCTGGGGCCAGCCAACTGCTTCTGGCCAGTAGGCTGTGAGCAGAAGTGACAAGTGTGGCTTCAAGGGCAGAGAATTCAAAAATTGTGCATAATTCTCTAGCTCTTTCTTATAGTACAGCAACAAGACAGTGGAGCATGGGTTCTTTAGTGGCTTTTATGGTGTGGAGACCCCCTGTCAAATTGCATTGGATTTGTGTAATGACTGAGAAATAAACCTGTTTTATTAAGCCACTCAGATTTCTGGGTTAATTTGTACCTTCACTATAATGTAGTCTATCCTGATTAATTTTATGGGGGCAGCTTTTCATGTGTTCATTAAGCTTTGGTCATATCTGTAATCATTAATCAGTGTACTACTTTCTCCTGTCGTTGCCAATTTTATTATTGGGTGGTTTGCTTTTTTCTGAGTAATCTGTGTGAGATTGTTAGCTGTTGTCAGTTATGTGTGTTCAAATACTTCTCCCAATTTTTTAGTTTTTGTATTGAATATGGTGCCTTTTGATGTATAAAAGCTTTTTATTTTAATGTCAAATTAATTAGTCTTTAGTTTTTGTGGTTTTTACATCTTGCTTGAGAAATGCTTACATATCTTGAGATCATTAAGAAAAGTCTTTTATTGTTTTCCAAAGGTTTTTAATTTTGCTTGCTTGGTCTCAATCCGTCTGAACTTGAATTCTGTGTAAAGCATAAAGTAGGAATCTGATTTTATATATAAAAATCAATTAACTTAGCATATTTGTTCAATAGTTCATCTTTTCCCCACTTTTTGAAATGCCCTTTTTATTATATGTCACATGTTTTATGTGTGTTTTGGGGCTGTGTTATTGGTTGCTCTGTTTGTTTATCTCATGTCATTACCACAATATTCTAATTAGGGATATCTGGTAGAACAAGTTTCTTCAATTTTGTTTCCCTTCTTGAAAATTTTTTTGGGTCTATTGCTTTTGCAGTTGAATATTGTCAGGTTTCATGAGAAATTTTAGTTAGAAATTAAGCTGAACTGATAGAGCCATTTCATGAGAATTTGTATTCCATTCATGACCGTCCTAGAACTCTCCACTTGCTCACGACCACTTTAATGTCTTTTGAATTTTTTAAAATGTAATTTTCTTCTTTAATGTCCTAGATAGCCCACATTTTGTAGATATTGTAAGTGAAATACTTAATGATGTCTTCAAACTTTGTTGCTGATATTTAATGATGTAACTAATTTTTATTGTTGACTTTTGTATTTAGAAGCCTTGCCAAATTCTCATTAGTTCTGATATTTTGTTGATCACTTCTCTTTGATTTCCTTTGTAGACAGTCAGTCATATCATCTGGAAATAATGAGCCTGTTTACTTTTCTTTCATGCCTTTAATCATTTAATTTCTTTTTTTCTTGTACTATGTTCTAAAGATTAAATAGAAGTGGCAATACCATGCCTTATTGAATTCCTTCCTGATTTTAAGGGAAAGTTTCTACATTTGACTTTTAAGTATTATCATGGCATATTTCTTTTTCTTACTTTTTTTGTGAAATTTTTTCACAATGCCAGGCACATAAAGACCTTCAATAAAGACCTGGAAATGAACAAATTATTTAATTGCTTTTGTTTCATCTGAGAGTAGTTTTCATTTCATTTCATTCAGTAACAGGTTTCCATTATATGTTTTTCTTCACACATACGCTTACTAGGTTTATGATATTTGCTGTGTTTGTTAGATAGGCTCTGTGAGCTTAAGGAGGTTCCCTTCTATTTATAGTTTGTTTAGAATTTTTATCTTGTGTGAAAGTTAAATTTTAGCAAATGTTTTCTTTTGTGTCTGTGAAGATAATTGCATGGTTTTTCTCATTTATTCTTTTCTTGTGGGGGGAGATATACTGAAAATATTTCTAAACTTAAACTAATAATGCATCACTGGAACAAATCAGTTCTGAAGCTGATCTTGGTACATATTTTTTTAAACATTTTTTTTTAAGATTTTATTTATCTGTTTGAGAGAGTATGTGTGAGAGAGAGAAGGAGAGAGAGAGATCACGAGCAAGGGGGAGGGGTAGAGGGAGAAGCAGATTCCCGGCTGAGCAGGAAGCCCGATGGGGGGTTCCATCCCAGGACCCTGAGATCATGACCTGAGCAGAAGGCAGATGCTTAACCGACAGCCAGCCAGGTGCCCTTGGTACATATTTTTAAATACCCGCAAGCTTTGGATAGCTGCTATTGTGTTTAGTATTTTTGCATCTATGTTTTATCTGCTTTTGGTGTAAAGGTTATACTGTTCTAACAAAATGAGGTGAGGAGAATCTCTGAAATACTGTAAGATCAGGATTATCAGTTCCTTCAGTATTTGTCAGAATGTACCTATAAAACTGTCTGGGGCCTGGTTAGATTTATTGGTTTATTTAAATTTTATTTTTTTAATTTATTAATTTAATTTTTAATTTAAATATTGATTTTTAAATTTGTTTTGGTAAGTTGATTTTTAACTACTGATTCAGTATCTTTAACGCTTGTAGTCTTATTCATGTTTTCTGTTTTTTTCTGAGTTCGTTTTGATATTATATTTTCTGGAATATTACCTATTTTACCTATATTTACCAGCATAAAGTATTTCAATGTTTCCTCTTACTTTTAAAGTCTTTATTTTATCTGTAGTTATAAACTTTTTTTCATTTCTAATATTATCTTTTGGAACCCTTTTTCTTGTTTGCTTTTGATAGGCTTGCCAGAGACTTTATTAGTCTTTGCAAAGAACCAGATTTTAGTTTTGTTGATTCTCTGTTGTATCATCGTTTTCCATTTCATTGATCTCTAATTATTTCTTCCTTTCTTCTTTGTATCTGTTATTCATAAGGTAGATCTTTTTTTCTAATGTCTGTCAACTTTTCCTCCATAACCATATATTATAAATATGTTTTCTCGTGTGGTTTGACACTGAAGCTTAATGATCTGTTCTCAACGTGTATTTGCTCTGTTTACTAAAAGCCTTCTTTGATGTGTTGAGTGTCCTTTATTATATTCAAGAACTCTCTTCTAGGATCATGTCATTTCCTTCCTTCCTTCCTTCTTCTGTGTTTTGTTTTGTTTTGTTTTGTTTTGTTTTGTTTTGGGGCAATACGTTCCCAATGCCAGACACGTAGTGAACCATTGATAAATACTTGAAAATGAGCAAATGAATTAATCAGTTTTTTCTCTTACTCTGTATGAAAGCAATGAGTGTCTGTGTGTGTGGTTATGGGAAATTTGCTTTTGTAAGAATCTAGTCAAATTTAGTACATTTTTTCCTTTGGAAGGGGTTCAATAACCATTAAATACATAATTATATCTGGTATTTAAGACTTTGGGTTTTTTACGTATCTTTTCCTGATTTAATCTCTGTTGAGCTTTTCTTAAAATAATTTTCCATCTGCTTTTTCTGCCCCCATATCTTTGTATACATGAATATATGTTTATTTTACAAGATAGAAAATGCTTTGTATCTTGCCATCTCCCTGATAGGTGCTGGATGATAACATTCTCTGTTTATTTTTTGCCTCTTCCATTATCTTAGGAAATCACCTTTCAGTGCTTAGCAGCATGAGATTTAAAAAAATAAATAATTTTGCTCATTTATCATTAGAGTTATAGCTGTGATTAAATCTTTTATTATAAGCATATTCTTTATTTGATTTCGTAAGTCACCACTGAACTATTTAAAGAATTCTTGGAATTTGAAGAATTCTTCAAATCTTTTTATAATTAATGACCAGTAGATTCAATTATTTGGATAATATTTTTTTGTGTTTTGTGGTATTTTATAACATATAATATATAGATTATATATATTTTTCTTGTGCTATTAAATACTTATATACTAATACACACACACACATACACACACACACACACCTGGGTGTACCTACCTTATCTCTCAATCCAGTAATTTAGTTCACTTAACTCCTGTCTGTCTTTCCAGATACTATAAGCAATTGTAATTATAGGCCAAGGAATAGAAGGACCTTATGAGAGTATCTGTAGATTAGCGCTCCCAAGGAATCTAGGATATAGCCAGCCTGGTCTCATAGTCCTGAGTAACCAACTTGCTAAGACTGGGTTTACACACCTGATCCCTGACCTTCTCCAGCCTGAAACATCTCCTCTTGCATATCTGCCCTGCTTTGAGAAACACCCTGAAGGGTTGGCTATTTCATCATTGTATCCTGTTCCAGGTAATAGGGATGCAAATTTGAAAAGCCACTGTCTCCTACTTCAAGGAACTAGGTTGGAGACTAGACATGTATACAAAACATCACATGTGCTAGACTGACTTTCTGATCTCAGATCAGCCTTTGGGTTCACCATCCTGTTTTGCAAACAATCAAGTTTTAGCCTGGTTTCTTTGATTTTTCATTGACCCTAAAGATCTCACTGGCCTTTTTGTTCCAATTTTCCCTGGTTTGCCTTGTTCTACAATTATGACCAAAGTCTAATCGAAGTTATTAATGCTAATGCTATAACAAAAATACCTGTAACCACTGGATTTATTTTAAAAAGTTTATTTCCCACTCCAGTCATTGTCTGTTGGGATTTGTAAGCGCAAGCTTCGAAGCAGTGATTCACATCACAGGCTGCTTCCATTCTTCAACTATGTCATCTAAAACGTGTTTGGTTCTAATATCGGCAGCAAACAAAGAAAAGAAGAAGCATGTGCAAAGTTCACAGGCACTTAACCGCTTCAGCACAGAAACAACACCTGTCCCTTCTACTCATATTTCAGAACTCAGTAACATCCATGGGAATCTGTGAAATGTAATTTTCCAATGTGCCTAGGAAGAGAAAAGTGAAATAGGAGTTGGGGAATACATAACATTGTTGCCCCAGCCTAGCCTTCTGTTTGCCAAATATATTTTTCCATTTCTCTTACTGTACAGAAAACACAGTCAATCCTTATGCAAGGACGAAACGCCAAAGAACCAACCGGTCATTACAACCAGCTCAAGCTCTAAAATTTCTGGGTGATGTATCAGTACTCTGTCAGGGCTAGACATGGTTCCTCTTGATTTGAGCATCTATGAAGTAAAAAG
Organism: Ursus arctos; assembly: GCF_023065955.2. Taxonomy (NCBI): domain Eukaryota; kingdom Metazoa; phylum Chordata; class Mammalia; order Carnivora; family Ursidae; genus Ursus; species Ursus arctos. The sequence continues at coordinate 69,533,165 of NW_026623111.1, read as the reverse complement.
ACAGACTGTCCCTCTCTCCCCACACACATCCATATACAAATGGGACACTAAACAGTCCCGTTCCCACACCAGTACATACACGTGCATAGGAAGCTGTGGAGATGCTTCGATTAGACCTAGATTATGTTTTCTGCGAGGAACCCCATTGTCTGTTTTCTCTCTGACCACTGCCTTCTCCTTTTAGAATCCCCTCCTTTACATTATTGCCCTTGAAGTGGGTATAGGGAGTGTGTGTTTCTTAAACTACAGCTTGCTGCCTGTTTGAGGAAGTTTGGTGACTCGAGGATTTTTTTAACTCTTGAACAGCAAAGACTTTCCTTAAGTCCTTGCTGATGTTTTTTTATGGGAGTGGTGATGGTTTGTTGGTTTGTTAAATGTGGTTTGAAGGGGTTGACAGTAAATTCCTTCAAAAATGTGACAGTGTAATTGATTCTGATCTAATTGCTTTTGGGCAGTTCTGTGAGCTAGTTATTATACCCAAAGTAGGTCATCCTTGCCTCTGCCTTCCAGAACTCAGGAGAATTCCTCATTGGAAGAAATTAACCAGAACCCTAGTGGCAAGGGATTCCGGGAATACAGTTTCCAGGGTTTATGCTCCTGCAGTACACGGCTATCTTATAAAATCTTATGAAATTATGTTTCAAATAAGTAAAATAGACCATATGTGCTATGAAGTTGATTAGAGCTGGCTTGGTAGAAAAAAGAGAATTTAAGTCAATTTTTTAAAAAGAAGAATTGGACAACTGGGCAGAGGAAGGATTTCAGCTGGAGTGGCATAAACAAAGACCAGAAGGAGAAAAGGAGCATCCTGTGTTCTGTAAGATTTATAGACCATGGGCAGAAGGTTTATGAAGGGAAGCAGCAGAAGATAAATTCTGAAAGACAGGTTGCAGCCAAACTGTAGGGGTGTTTGATTATTAAATCTGGCCTAATGATTGCCATGCTATGTGATAAAATTTATTAAATGAAGTAAACAGCAAAGTAACAGAAAACAAATTTAGAGAATAAAAATAAATCAGTTCTCTTCTAACAGAGAGAAGGTTTTAAAACAACAACAAAAAAAGGCATGTGTATGAACAAAAAGATAATTACCAGAGGGCTTTTATTTTTTTTGCTAGGTCACATGACAAGAAAAAGGTGATTTTAATGAAAAGATTTGTGGCTTTATAATCTTACAGAAGCAATCCTGTCATTAAATGTAGTGTATCCTTGGTACATTGCAGAATACTTAATATCTCAATATTCTAATTTATAAAAGACATAATCACTTAATCATGATATAGCTGCCATTTACTATTTACTCTATGCTGGACACTGTGGAAAACACTTCTAATATTGCTTCATTAAATCATCCAAATGCTATAGGATAGAAGTGACCTTTATCAGTCCATATAGCCTTCGTTACACCTCAATAATAAGCAATCCCAGAAGCCTAGTGGCTTAAAACATTCATTTCTTGCTTATGCTGCCTGCCCAATTTAGATTGACGAGGGGGCTCTGCTTTGGCTTGTCACCCAGCAACCTGTACTGACAGAGCAGCCCACCTCAAATGTGGCCAGTTACTGTGCCCAAGGAGAAAGAAGAGTCCTGCAGAATCTTGCACTGACAAATAAAAGCTCTGGCCCAGAAGTAATTCTATCACTTTTGCTCATAATTCATTGCCCAGAACTAATCATATTACCCCATGGGGTAATGGGGACAGGAAATACAACTCTAGGATGCGTCTGGAGGGGACTTTAACAATATTTGGTAAACAGCAGTCTACTGCATTTTCCTTCCTTCTTTATACATGAGAAAATAGAGGCTTAGGCTAGTTCACTTTCCCAAGGATGTATAGGTAAGTGCCAGATGATACTTGATCCTGAAGCTCAAACTCTTTACCCTCATATTGCCTCGCATCGCTGTAGTCCTATATGCTACATTGTATTATACTACCTCCTTTGCAGAGTAGTGAGAATGAATGATAATATATGTAAGTAATTGGTATATAGCCTAGGTCATGGAGTAAGCATGTAGGGCTTTGTGAAATTTATCTTTTTTTTCTTCTTATTTTACTTCTTAACCAATAACTCAGTCTTTCTTAAGTGTGAAAGCTCTGAACTGGTTTTATAGTGACCGTATTTTTCTCCATGTTGACAGCTATTATTCTGATACCAATATTAGACATATTTTGTATGTAAAGAAATACAGTTGCACACAACTTACTCTCATCAGCCATCCTGAAACCATCTGATATGTCAACTAAGCATATGAAATACAGCACTCTATCAGGCTAGCCTACCAAACTCTCAATATAAGTAGCTAAATAGGCTTGAGTGGAGTATCCTAGGAATCTAACACCTTACCTACAATGTGGCTGTTGCTATGGAAAATTACATGCAAGTTTCATATCATGAGGCCTGGAGAGTTTGGACTTTTTGCTCATTGTGATAACAGATGTTTATTCGTTGCCCCATGCTGCCATGTGCAGATATAAAATCTACTTGTTTATTTGCAACTTTTGTACCCAGAATTTATAGGCATTAAATAGCTGTATAAATGCTAGAAAAGATTCTTAAAGCAATCTTTTCCTACGTGTATGTGGATGTAGTTGAGACAGTTACATTCATATTTTAAAAGCAATTTTCTTTTACTGTCCCTTAATGTATTGTTATAAGCATTTTCTGTGTTGGTAAGTCTTCATTACTACAGAGATGATCATTGTCATATTTTGTATTCCAGATGTCTTCAGTGCTATAATAATATTATTCAGTAGTATAAGTACTGTTTGGTCAAATACCTTTCGGCATGAGCTTTATTTCTTAGGATTATATCCACAGGATAGAGTGCTAAAAGTGGATTCATTAGTTCAAAAGTTATATGTTTATGGCCCTTAAAACCTATTGCTAAGTTAAATTTTTACTTAAGAGTTATAAAAATTTACACAACCACTAGAAAATATCAGGGTGCCAATTGCACATATCCTTACCAGCATTAGGGTGTTGTCTTTGTGAGCAAGGAGGACAGAAAAATAAGACCCAGTTTTAAATCCCCTACTTGATTTATTACTAATGGAATTCCATATATTTCTGTATGATTTACATTTTCTCTTCCATGAAGTATCTTTCAATGTAATGTACTTTTACCTCTCAGTTGCAATCTTAGTATTTTTCTTAAGTAGCTATGTGAATTAATTCTTTATTAAAAATATTGGTAATGGAGGTTTGTGACTAAAAGAAGTAACATGACCAGAGGTTAGGATTTATTAAGATTGATCTGCCTATGGTCTATTGAATAGATTTTAGAACAGAATAATCAATAAGAAAAATTCTGCATAATCTTACTCTGTATTATGATATTGGTCTGACATTGTTTCCCTGTTTCATTCATACTACAGAATGATGATACTCTATTTTTCAAACTATTTACTCCTTAGGTTTATTTTGTTGTTGGTTTTTGGGTTTTTTCATTTTAAGTTTTTATTTTTTATTTTTTGTATATTTTTTTTAAGTTTTTACTTAAATTCTAATTAGTTAACATACAATATTTTATTAGTTTCAGGTGTACAATATAGTGATTCAGCACTTCCATACAGCACCCGGTGCTCATCACAGCAACTGCACTTCTTAATCCCCATCACCTATTTTGCGCATCACCCCCCCCGCCAACCTTCCTTAGGTTTGTCCTCTATAGTTAGAGTCTGTTTCTTGGGGCATCTGGGTGGCTCGGTCGTTAAGCATCTGCCTTCTGCTCAGGGCTTGATCCTGGCGTTCTGAGATCGAGCCCCACATCGGGCTCCTCCGCTGGGAGCCTGCTTCTTCCTCTCCCACTCCCCCTGCTTGTGTTCCCTCTCTCACTGGCTGTCTCTCTTTCTGTCAAATAAATAAAATCTTAAAAAAAAAAAGAGTCTGTTTCTTGGTTTGCCTCTCTCTCTCTCTTTTATTTCCCCTTTGCTTGTTTTGTTTTGTTTCTTAAATTCCCCCATATGATTGAAATCATACGGTATTTGTTTTTCTCTTATTTCACTAAGCATAATACTCTAGCTCCATCTGTGCCATTGCAAATGGCAGTATTTCCTTCTTTTTATGGCTGAATAATATTCCATTGTATGTGTACATACCACCTCTTCTTTATCCATTCGTCAGTTGATGGACACTTGGTCTGTTTCCATATCTTGACTATTGTAAATAATGCTGCTATAATAGGGGTGCATGTATCTCTTTGAATTAGTGTTCTTGTACTCTTTGGGTAAATACCCAATAGGGCGATTCCTGGATGGTAAGGTAATTCTGTTTTTAGCTTTTTGAGGAAGCTCCGTAATGTTTTCCAGAGTGGCTGCACCAGTTTGCATTTCCACCAATAGTGCATGAGTGTTCCATTTACTCCACATCCTTGTCAACATCTGTTGTTTCTTGTATTGTTGATTTTAGCCAGTCTGACAGGTGTGAGGTGATAATCTCATTGTAGTTTTGATTTGCATTTCCCTGATGGTAAGTGGTGATGAACATCTCTTCATATGTCTGTTGGCCACCTGTATATCTTTGGAAAAATATCTGTTCATATCATCTGCCCACTTTTTAATTGGATTATTTGTTGTTTGGGTATTGAGTTGTATAAAGTTCTTTATATATTTTGGATACTGATTCTTTATCAGATATGTCATTTGTAAATATCTTCTCCCATTCCACAGGTTGCCTTTTAGTTTTGTTGATTGTTTTCTTTGTTGTGCAGAAGCTTTTTATTTTGATACAGTCCTAATAGTTTATTTTTGCTTTTGTTTCCTTTGCCTCCGGAGACATATCTAGAAAGAAGTTGCTAAGACCGGTGTCAAAAAGTTACTGCCTGTATTCCCTTCTAGGATTTTTACGGTTTCATGTCTCACATTTAGGTCTTTAATCCACTTTGAGTTTATTTTTATGTCTGGTGTAAGAAAGGGGCCCAGTCTCTCTCTTTTGCATGTTGCTCTCCAGTTTTCCCAACACCATTTGTTGAAGAGACTGTCTTTTTGCCATTGGATATTCTTTCCAGCTTTGTTGAAGATTAATTAACCATGTAATTGTTAGTTTATTTCTGGATTTTCTATTCCGTTCCATTAATCAATGTGTCTGTTTTTGTGCCAGTACCATACTGTTTTGATTACTACAGCTTTGTAATATAACTTGAAATCTTGGAATTGTGATGCCTCCAGCTTTGCTTTTCTTTTTCAAGATTGCTTTTGCTACTCAAGTTTAAATTTTAATCATTACTGTTCATTTTCAGAACAGAAATGTTGTGTCCTTAGGGAAGAAGAAAGCAAAGAGAAATTATGTTAGATCATAAGCTCAGGATAGAAACATAAGTTTGATACCAAAGTCTCAGTTTAGAGTTAATCTTGGGTTTTGAAAATTGGCATAATTGGAGAGAATGTCAGTACATAAATTATACATATTACTCCAATTGGTTCTTTTGCATCTTAGCCCATAGTGATTTTGCTTACATGTTCTAAATTTTGTCCACCTTTTGATGTTAGTCCTTTTGGTCATTTCATGCTGAGTTATGTCTGTTTTGATTATTCTTCTCTTTGTCTTAGCAGGCATTCAGCCTGTGTTATTTTAGCTCGCATTATTAATTTATTTTTTCAAAATGTTTGTCTATCTTACAGCAGGCACTGAGCTAGAAGCTGAGCATTTAGACGCTGAACTTGATACATGGAGTTTTTAACTTAGTGAGGAATATAGAATAACATTCAGGTATTTGGTTGCAAATTGTATAAACTGCTAGGAAGGAAAATAGAGTGCCCTGACAGCATGTAACAAGGACACCTGACTTAAGCTGGTTCATCAGGGAACACCTCTTGAGGGAAGTAAACATTTCTTATGGGACCAAAGAGGAATAAGAGTAGGTGTTAGGGGAGAGAATTTCAAACTTCATAAGATGAAGTGGCCACTGGAAAGAGTCTGAAGCCCTGTGAGAGATGTAGAGAATATCTCCACATAAAGCTAAAGAAAGGCCCTTACAGGCTATTAAGACATCGGAAATTTCACCCAAATGAAATGGTAAACCATTGATATCCTTTAAATAAGGAAAACTAGAACCAAATTTATGTTTAGAAAATATAAATCTGGTTCCTATGTGTTGAATACGGTCAGGAGAGAGCAACAGTGGACATGGGAAAACCAGTTAGGAAGCAATTGCAGTCTTCCAGGCACTAATTTATGGAAGCCTACTGAGGGTTTGAGAGGGGAGGGGGTGGGGGATGGGTTAGCCCAGTGATAGGTAGTAAGGAGGGCACGTATTGCATGGAGCACTGGGTGTTATATGCAAACAGTGAATCATGGAACACTACATCAAAAACTAATGGTGTACTTACATATGGTGACTAACATAACATAATAAAAAATAAAAATAATAATTTATGGAAGCCTAGAGTGAGTAGAGATGAAGAAAAGTAGACTTATTTGAGATCTTTATTAATGACAGAATTAGAACTCGGTGATACATTTGATGTGAGAGATGAAGGGAAAAGGAAGTGTCAAAGATGACTCTCAGGTTCCTGGTCTGGGAAATGAGCTGGTTGGAGACCATATACCTACGGGTTTGAACCCTGGCCCCACTGTGTGCTCCATAAGCTCTCTGCTTTAGTTTCACTGCCTTCCAAATGGAGATGTTAATTGAAAATGATGGTTGGAAATAGGTTTGGAGCTTAGAAGAGAAGACTGGACAGAGGTCCAGATTTAAGAGTCATTAGCATATAGATCACTTTGGTGCATTAATGAGGAGACATGATCTTCTCTGTATGCAAACTAAGAAGAAAACAGGTGACTACTACTTTGACTGTGTTGAAGTCATGGAGAAATTATATTTGTATTGAGTAGCCAAGATAGAACTTAAGTGTTTTAAGAAGGCGTGTTTATAAATGGATAAGAGTGTACGAAGGGAGGTATAGGACAGAATGTTCATGTTTATAGACTTGAAAAATCGTGGTCTTAATGTGTATAGTGTGTCTAGGGAAGTGGCAGGAAATGACATGCAGAAGTAGTCTGGTGCAGTTATGCAACGCTGAAGAGTCTGAAGAGTTTTCTATAGCCTACAGGAAGTAGAAAACCATCGAACAATTTTAATCTGGGAATAAGCTCAGAGCACCCCTGTCAACAGACATAGTGGATTAAAAAGTAGGAAGCTTGGGGCACCTGGGTGGCTCTGTGGGCTGAGCGTCTGGCTCCTGGTTTCAGCACAGGTAATGATCTCAGGGTCATGGGATCGAGCCCTGTTTTGGGCTCCGTTGCACGGAGTCGGCTTGGGATTCTCTCTCTCCCTTTCCCTCTGCACGTGCTCCCAAATGCTCACTCTCGTTCTCTCTCTTTCTCTTTCTCTCCCTCTTCCTCTCTCTCTCAAACAAATAAATAAAATCTTTAAAAAAAACAGGAAGCTATCGTCCAAATGAGACATAAGAAAGGCCTAAACTAAAGTGATAGGAAGGAAAAGAAGGTAAATAGGTAAAAGCCTCGGAGGAATGCCTTCCAGATCAGAGTGGGTGGGTTTCTTGCCGGCATCAACAGGAGCACCGAAGGAAGAAAAGCTTATTTGAGGGCTAAGAGGAGGATGAGTTTAGTTTGGGGTATTTTGAGAAAATGTAGGGAACTTCTCTCATAAAGTGCTAAGACTAACATAAAAATGTTTGGACTGAAGATTCATTATAGACTTGACAGGGCAAATACAAGCATAGTATCATGTTTATCAATTAGACCTTAGCAAAAATTAAAGGCTGCCTGGGAATCATTCTTTTTTCAAGATTTGAAAATGGAGACAAGACCAGGTATTGGTATTTTAATATCCTTGGCAAAATTGATCTTAACTTATACGTTTGAAAACTTTAAAAGTAGTTCTTGGTAAAATAAAATGTGGTTATATTCCTTGAAGTTTCAAAAAGTAGTTACGGTTTTCAAGAAAATTTCCATTGTGTGTTGCCCTTTGAGCTACTTGTTTTCTTTTCAGTGAACTGTGGTTTTTCTCTTACATACCCATTTTATAGATGAACACAGATGGCTTATTTTGCTTTTAACATACTGCCTATATTTGCTTTATCACTCCTTTTTGAAAATAATTTTCAGACATATCTTCAGCATATGTCTTTTAAAAACAAGGACATTATCTTAATCCCATTATTGTACTGAAGAAATTAACATTGATACAATAAATAAATGTAATTTTAAGTCCTTATTCAAATTTCCCTGTTTGTCCCCAAAATGTCTTTAAAGTCCAGTCAGATCAAGGATCAAACATTGAGTTTTATTGCCATGTAGCTTTCTTTTTTTTTTCTTTCCTGATATTGACCTTTTTTTTTTTTTTTAGTCTTACAGACAGTTATCATGTGACAGAACAGAGATGGGCAAACTACAGCCAGTTGGTCAAAACCCACCATCTATTTTTGTAAATAAAGTTTATTGGAACACAGCCACACCCATTCATGCCACAACACAAAGTTGAATAGTTACAACAGAGACCTTACAGCATACAAAGCCTAAAATGTTTACTTTCTGGGCCTGTACAATAATAATTTGCCAGCTTATGTTGTGAAATGCTCCACAGTTTAGAGTTATCTGTTTCTTCATTAGTAGGTTGAAGTTAATCTTTTTTTTTTTAACTTTAATTTTTATTTTTTTTCAAATTTTTATTTAAAGTCTAGTTCTCGTATGGTGCAATATTGGTTTCAGGAGTCGAATTCAACGATTCATCACTTACATACAATAGAAGTTAATCTTTTTATTTTGTGCTTCCCATTGTACTACTATAAGAAACGTGCAGTGTTTGATCAATTGGTTGAGGTAGTGTCTGCCAGATCTCTCTATTGTAAAATGCCTCTTCTCCACGTGTGATAAGTGTTCTTAGACACCGAGTGAATATCCTATTGTCCAGCACCACTTACATAATAATGTCGTAGGCATATATTGATGATCCTTGTTTAAATCATTAATTTTGCTGGGGATGCAAATTTTCTAATTCTAGTATTTCTTCTGTATTTATTACCAGGCATTTTTCTGTAAAGAATAGTGTTCATCCACCCCACCCCTGTTGTCTTTTTACTGTTATCATGGACTCATGGATTCTTTTATAATTCAATGAATTAAAAGCCCTTTGCTTATTGGTTGTTAAAATGTCCCACATTTTCCTGTGGGAGTCTTTTCAAACTGGCTTCTGTGTACTTCTAATATGTACTCATTAATCTTGAGCTTACCTTGTACTTTCCCTGTCACAGACCTGTAATTAGCCATTTCTCCAAGGAAGCCTGGTTCCTTTTAGCAGAGAATATGTTTTCAGAAAACCAGATTTGGTGTATTAGAAATCAATATGAATAAAACTACATTGATTTCTTATTTATAGATTTCTCCCAATATTTTATTATGAAAATCTTAAGATAGAAAGTAAAATTTTATAGTGAGCATACATATACTAATTCACACAGATTATATAATTAACAGTTTACTCTGTGTATTTACTACATGTGGATCTATCTCTTCATCCTTCATCCATCTTTTAATCCATTTTATGTTTGATGTATTTCTTTTTTTTTTTTTTAAGATTTTATTTATTTGACAGAGAGAGAGACACAGCGAGAGAGGGAACACTAGCAGGGGGAGTGGGAGAGGGAGAAGCAGGCTTCCCACTGCACAGGGAGCCCGATGTGGGGCTCCATCCCAGGACCCTGGGATCATGACCTGAGCCAAAGGCAGCCGCTTAATGACTGAGCCACCCAGGTGCCCCTGTTTGATGTATTTCAATTTAAATTGCATATATCCATACTTCGCCTCTAAATACTTGAGTATAAAATTCATTAGAGTTCAGTATTGTTTACTTTTTGATATAAAATTCCATATAGTGATATATACAATCTTAAGTATGTCATTTGATGGGTATTAAAAATTTACACACCTGCCTTCATTTGGATAATTAAACATCCAAACAGTTATCAAGTTGTAGAACATTGACAACACCTCACAAAGTTCCCTGGTGCCCCTCCCCAGTTGATCCCCGTCCCTACCACTGAGAAGGAAAAACTGTTCTGAAATTTTTTTTTCTTTAATTTGGTTTTTCTGTTCCAGGACTTCTTCTTTCTTTTCAATTTTAGCTATTCTGGAGAATGTGTAGTGGTATCTTACTTGGCTTTAATCTGTATTTCCCTGATATCTAATGATTTGAAGCACTTTTTCATATGCTTATTGGCCATTCATGTATGTTTCTTTTTGAAGTGTCTATTCAGATCATTTGTCCAATTTGTCTACTGAGTTCTCTTCTTTTTAATTGAGTTGTAGGAGTGCTTTATATTCTGGATTCCAATGATTTATCAGATACATGTTTTGTGAGTATTTTTTCCACATTGAAGCCTTATTCATTTTCTTTAATGGTGTCTTCTTGTAATCAAAAGATTTTAATTTTGATGGTCCAATTTATTGGTTATTTTCTGTTATGGTTATTGCTTTCTGAGTCCTAAGAAATCTTTGCCTACTTTCAAGTCACAAAGATATTCTGTTTTCTTCTAGAAGCTTTGTAGTTCCAACTTCTATGTATAAGTTTACTCAGCTCTTTTTATAGTTTCTTAAGGTAGAACACTAGGATGTAATTTTTTTTCTTTTCTAATATAAACATTTCCTTAGCTGCATCACAAAAATTTTAGCATATTTTCATTATTATTCTGTTTTGAATGACCTGTGGATTATTTAGAAGTGTGATGTTTAATTTTCAAATATTTGGACATTTCCTAGATACCTCAGTGTTACTAATTTTTAATTCTGTTGCGATCAGAGAACACATTCTACTTTGATCGTTTTTTTTTTAAGTTTTTGACCATTATTTTTTTTTTATGATTTTATTTATTTATTTTTGAGAGAAAGTGTGAGCACACACGTGTGGGGGGTGAGGGACAGAGGGAGAAGCAGACTCCCCGCTGAGTGGGGAGCCCAATGGAGGACATGATCCCAGGACCTTGGGATCATGACCTGAGCCAAAGTCAGGTGCTTAACCGACTGAACCACCCAGGCACCCTGAGTTTTAATTTTTTTTTACTTTACTGAGACTTCTTTTATGACTTGGTGTTAGATCGGTCTTGGTGAATATTGCATGTACAGTTGAAAAAAGTGTCTATCTTACAATTTTTTAATTATAAGGTTCTGCAAATATCAGTGAAGTCAAGGTGGTTGGTTATGTTTTAAAGGTTATTTTAGGAATTGTATACATCTTTGGAGATATTTTTGTCTTGTTTTATGACATGCTTAGTGGGTATTAAAATCTCTGACTAAAAATACATAAAACCTTTGACTAGAGAATTATCTATTTCTTCTGTTAATTCTGTCAATTTTTACTTTATTATGAAATTCTGTTTTAAGGCATATACATGTTTGTGATTGTTATGTGTTTCTGACAAACTGACTTTTTATCATAAATATACTCACCTTTATCTTTGGTAATTCTCTGTCTCGAAGTCTGCCTCATCTTTTATTAATAAAATCACTCAACCCTTCTTATGCATACTTTTAATGATACATCTTTTTCTGTCATTTACTTTCAAATCTACATTTTTATATTTCAAGAGCGTATCTTATAGACAGCATGTGAGTCTTTATTTTTTATCCACTTTGACAGAGTTCCACCCTTTTTTTTTTCTTTTTGATTTATTTATTTGACAGAGAGAGAGACAGCCAGTGAGAGAGGGAACACAAGCAGGGGGAGTGGAAGAGGAAGAAGCAGGCTCCCAGCAGAGCAGGGAGCCCGATGGAGGGCTCGATCCCAGGACCCGGATCACACCCTGAGCCGAAGGCAGACGCTTAACAACTGAGCCACCCAGGCGCCCCAGAGTTCTACCTTTTAGTAGTGCAGTTATTAATATGGTTAGATTAAGGTCTATCATTTTATTGTTTTCTGTATGTTCTTTCTGTTTTTGTTTTGCTTCCTTAGCAGTACTGCTTACAGTCTGACCTGTATACCCATAGCTCAGAGAACAGCCAGAGATGGGCAAAATTTATATACACGATGTGGGGCTCTCCTTATCTGGCTTTTTCCTTCCCAGGATTTCCTCCCTTACTTGCAGGTTGCTTTGCTCTCCTCGAACTCAGCTTATGGGCAATAAGATAGGAGTTTTCTGTTTTATCCATACCATATGGTGTCATTTGGAGCCAACCCTAGGTCTAAAAGTTGTAATGAGCAATAAACTCATCCAGTAACTCTTTTCCTAATGACAGTTCCCTTCCAATTTGTATCATTTATGTAAAACATTGAGTCAAATTAAATAATTTAAGATAATATAAAATTTTATGCACAGAGTTGTGGTGATTGAACAGTCATACAAATAGAGACAAAAGAAACTGAAAGAAATGAATGATGTAGAACAAGGGCCAGCAAAATATGGTTCATAGGCTAAATCCAGCCCACCACCTGTTTTGTAAGTAAAGTTCTGTTGAAAAACATAATGATAAAGTTTGTTGGAACACAGCCATGCCCATTTCGTTGCATACAATTTCTTTACTTACAATTACTTTCACACTATAATGGCAGAGTTGAGTCATTGCAACAAAGACCTTATAACTCATAAAGCCGAAAATATTGACTATATGGCCTTTTGCAAAAACAGTTTCAACTCCCAATGTGAAATCATAATTGTGATAGATCAATGTAAACACCTAATTATTACCATTACTAATCACTTTCATCAGTTGCTATTACCATTATCAGATACTAAAGCTCAGAATTTATATGATTGAGTTTTTTTATTCTATTTGGCCTATTTTACAACTATATTGTCATTTTAAAACTTATGTAATGATTATAAGGCATAGACTATTAACTATAAGCAGATGAATTTACTATTTTACTTCAAAATCACATTCCCCTTTGTTTAATGTTTTTCTTTCTTATAATTGTGCCCACTAGAACAGCACTCCTCTTTGAATTCCTGTAATTGAGAAATCACATTGCTTTCTCAACTAAACCTTTTCATCTAATGAGTCAGTTTTCAACTAAATCATTTCTCTGGCTTCTACTTCAATACAGGCTAAGACAAAAATAATAGGAGACAATGTGGACAGGGAAAGTAAATTTTCAAAGATTTACTATAATCTTGATCAGTGTTTCTTCTGCTCTTACTTTGTTTCTGACTTACATTTGCTGAAGACAGAGTAAGCATCCAATTAGAGTTTTAACGTGAAGCAGAAGACAAGTTCAAGTACAGTTTTTCAGATCAATTCAAAAAGATGAAAAGAAATTAGGTTCTTGGTAAACATAAACCTTTGTCAGAAGCTCACAGTATTTCTAGGGTTTTTGATATATGAGCCAATAAATTCCCTTTGTTGCTTAAATAAATTAGGGCTGTGTTTGCTATTTTAATCTAAAGGTATTCTTATATATTCCATGTCAACTCTATTTCATACTCTATTTGAAAATATGTCTGATTACAACACAATCCATATTAACTCTAGAATCATCTTGTGATACTTTGTTGCTGAAAGCTCTAGTTTATCGATTTAAAGGTCATTCATTAATCAGAGTGTTTGGCAGAACTGGTATTGACAAGAGAGCACCTTTTGTCCCAACATTCCCAGGAGAATTCCTGAGATTCACCCTCCTGATTACATTACCATGGCTAGGAGATAGGAGTGCACTAATTGTCTTGGTCTAGATTGCATTATTCGCTCTTAGAGCTACCAGAGAGGTCAGCTGGTTGGGAACCCAGTGGGATACCAGTGGAAATTGGGGACATTGACATAGGAAAAGAAGAGGTATGAGCACTGAGAAGGCAACCAGTAATTGTCCATTCAACATGCTTTAGTTCATGAATATCAAAGTTAAAAGATGAAAACAGTATGAATATAATCTGGAGTATTTTATCAATAAAGGTTAGTGCTTGTGGGAGTTTCAGTCAAAAAAATATATCAATATCACCCTAGTCTTCCCTTCCTTCCACACCATGGCCAGAATAGCTATTATAAAATGCCTTTTTCCCCACTGAATAATGAATAAAAGTCAAACCCATCGACACAATACACAGGCCTTTAACAGGCTCACTCCAGCCCCAACCTGTAGCCTCAGCTCATGCCACCACCTCCCTTCCTCTTTCGGTTTCTTATTTTGTTTCAGTTTCTTATTTTGTATATTTTCTCCTGTTCTCTGAAAGGCCTTCCTTTCAGTCATTTCAGTTTCTTATTTTGTATATTTTCTCCTGTTCTCTGAAAGGCCTTCCTTCCTCACCCGCTTCAGGCAGAATTGTGTGCCTTGTATATATTCTCCCATAACGTTGCATACATTATGCATTCCTTAACACTTCCAGTTTTTTCCTAACACTTGTCATAGCTCATATGTATATATTCATGCAATTATGTGAGTAATATCTGTCTTCCCTACTAGACTGCAAGCTCCAGAGAACAGAATTCAGGTCTGACTTACGGTACTGTAGCCTTAGTGCCCCACAGGTGGTAAGCGCTCCATAACTATCTGTTGATATTGAATGTTTTAAAAATACAAGAGGTAGGGTGGCATGATAGTTAAGATTGCTGGCTCCTTTGTCAGATTGCCATAAATTCAAGTCCCAGATTCATCACTTACTTCCTGGGTTACCTTAGGCAAGTTCCTTAAATTCTCTCTATCTCCACTCTCTCATCTATAAAATGGACATAATAGTACTTATTTTGTAGGATTGTTTTTAATTGGAAATGAGAAAATATATATACCATGCTGAAATATTATGCTTACCTTTTGGTAAGCACCCAACAGTTAGCTATTATTTTAATTGTGCTTATTACTGTAGGTAGGAGTCTATGTGTCTGTCTCCTTGCTAAAGCCTCCGCTTCTTTAAGACTACATCCAACATCATTAATGATGCCAGGACCTAGCCTGAGGCCCAGAATGTCATAATTGTTCGATAAATGCTTATTGAACTCCATTGTTGTCAAATTTGAGGAATGCTATCTAAAATTAAACCACTAGGATAGCTTGGTAATAGTGACATGTCTTCCAAAGTTTTGACGTCTTTTATTACATTTATAATTATTTAAATTATAATTTATTTTATAATTGTCTCAATTAATAGCTCTTAATTCTGTCATTTATTATGTGCTTACTCTATTCCAGGCACTAATGGAACATGAATTATCTTACTTATTTTCCATAATATCATATGAGGTGTTGGTTTTTAATTACACAGACGAGGCGACTAAGCCACAGAGAAGTTAAGGGATTTGCCCAAAATCACGTAGCTGGCAACAGTGAGAGAGAGAGTTCAAAGCCAGTCTCTTCTCTGTAAATGAATATGTTATAAAACAAAGTATTTGCTTATACTTAAGATAATGGAAATGGCTTTTAACCCATTGAGGATGTGCATTTTACTAAACCCAAATAGTAATACCTCATAGCTTTGTCACACTTCGTCACATTGAGCAGCGCCCTAACAAAGGCGATTTCCTGCAAAATGGAAGAGACCTCACTGACTCCAAGTCTTAGAGTTTCCAGGCGGCTCGGCAGACAAGGGTTCATTCGTTTGAGTTTGGCAAAAAGAGTGCAAAACATTCCATAGCTTTTCTTGTTTATAGAAAGGACAACATTTTTTTAAAAGCCTGGGTTATAAATAGCATTTGCTTTATCCCTTTCATCATTTTTTGGCAGTCATGCACACAACACAGAATGATAAGTACATGCAAGTGCAGATGTTCTGTCCTGCTCACCAAAACAGCACCTTCAGAAAGAGCTTTAAATGCAGTATTCTTTCACTGGTGTTGATGTGGGAGGTGCCTTTACCCTCTGTGGAAAATGTATCTTCACTTATGGATTTATCATAGAAATGCAAACAGATCCCCAGATAATAGTGGTAGTTACTGTTCACAATCATAGAAGAAAGGATGACCTTTAGAAGTTTTGCAGGGGAAGCAACCCAGCTATTGTGAAACAGCATGAGAAGTCCTAGAGCATGGATTCCTGCACATACCTATCTTTCACACACACTTCCATTTTTTGGAGAAACCTAGGCGGCATCCCCTCCCCTATAATTATGTTTAGAAGATAATATAAATAAATAATTTTCATGGGGCGCCTGGGTGACGCACTCGTTAGGCGTCTGCCTTTGGCTCAGGGCGTGATCCTGGTGTTCTGGGATCGAGCCCCACATCAGGCTCCTCTGCTGGGAGCCTGCTTCTTCCTCTCCCACTCCCCCTGCTTGTGTTCCCTCTCTCGCTGGCTGTCTCTCTCTGTCAAATAAATGAATAAAATCTTTAATAAATAAATAAATAAATAAATAAATTAATTAATTAATTAATTTATTTATTTATTTATTTCAAGAACTTATGAATGACATTGATTCTTCCAGTCCATGAGCATAGAATATCTTTCCATTTATTTGTATCATCTTCAGTGTCTTTCATCAGTGTCTTAGTTTTCAGTGTACAGGTCTTTCGGTTCCTAGGTATTTTAATCTTTTTGATACATTTGTGAATATGATTAGTTTCTCTTTCTGATGGTTCATTATTAGTATATAGAAATGCAACTGATTTTTGTATATTGATTTTGTATCCTACAGTTTAACTGAACTAGTTTATTCTAGCACTTTTTTGGTGTAGTTTTAGGATTTTCTGTATGTAAGATCATGTCCTCTGCAGAGACAGTTTTTCTTCTTCCTTTCTGACTTAGATGCTTTTTATTTCTTGCCTAGATGCTCTAGATAGGACTTCCAGCACTACATTGAATAAAAGTGGCAAGAGTGGGCATCCTTTTCTTGTTATTGATCTTGAAAAGCTTTTAGCTTTTCACTGTTGAGTGTGATGTTTAGTTATGGGCTTATCATGTGTAGCTTTTATTATGTTCAGGTATGTTCTCTATATATATACCCATTTTTTAAAGAGTTTTTGTTATGAATCTATGTTGAATTTTCTCAAATGCTTTTTCTTTTGTCTATTGAGGTGATCATATGATTTTTACCTTCCATTTTGTTAATATGATATATCACATTGATTTGCTGATGTTGAACTGTAAAGCATTCCTGGAATAAATCCCACCTAATCGTGGGGTATGATCTTTTTAATTAAATATTGAATTCAGGTGGCTAATATTTTGTTAAGAACTTTTTGCATCTATGTTCATCAGGAATATTGACTCGTAATTTACTTTTCTTGTAATATCTGTGTCTTGTTTTGGTATCAGGGCTTTCTGGACTTGTAAAATGAGTTTGTAAATGTTTCCTCCTCCTGTTTTGGGGGGGAAGGATTCTTTAAACATTTGGTAGAATTTTCCAGTGAAGCTGTCTGCTCCTGGACTTTAGTTAATTGGGAGGATTTTGATTACTGATTTAATCTTTACTCCTTATTAGCAATTGGTCTGTTCAGATTTTCTATTTCTTCATGACTCTTAGTAGGTTGTATGTTTTTAGGAATCTATTTCTTCTAGGTTGTCTAATTTGTTTAGCAGATAACTGTTCTTTGTAGACTCTTATGATCCTTTCTATTTCAGTTGTAATGTCTCCTCTCATTTCTAATTTTGAGTCCTCTTTTTTCCATTGTGAGTTTAGCTAAAAGTTGTCTATTTTGGGTGTGTGTGTGTTTGTGTGTTTTACTATTTATTAACCGTCTTAATTATTCAAATCATGCAGGCAGAACTCCTATGTATAATAATCCTGTTTTTTCCAAAATTTCTAACTTATATTTTATCCTTATTGTTGGTTTATACAAACCTTACCCATGCAAATAACTATGGTTCATTTATCCCATATGATTTATAGGTGAAATAAAAAGTTGTCTATTTTGTTTATCTTTTCAAAAAGCTAGCTCTTAGTTTCATTGACCTTTTCTGTTATTTTCTTAGTCTCTGTTTCATTTATTTCTGCCCTGATCTTTGTCATTTTCTTTTCTCTACTAACTTTAGATTTGAGGTCTCACTTTAAGTACATGAGTACCAACTTCAGGTCAGCCCTCATGTTGCTGGCAGTACTGCCACTCTCCAGTCTTCTACTCTTCCTCTCTTTTAAACAACTGTTTCATACTTCCCCCTTGGTCTTTAACCTACAGCATTCCCCTTTTCACCTTTCACTTTCAGATAACGACCTTCCTTTTATTTCGTGGAGAACATGAAGAGAGAATATCCACCTAGTCCCACCCTCACATCCATTCTGTACCTGCCCTCGTGCCATGTTCTCTCCTTTCTTCCAGTCACAGGAGGTGTGCCAAGCTTGCTCCTGTCCAAGATCAGCCCTCTACTGTGAACCAGATCCCATACCCTCACACCCTCCCCAGCACTCTGCTCTGTGAATCCTCACCTCCCTCCTTCCTCTGCTGGGTTATCAGTTTTTCATCTGTCTACTGAATCATTCCCATTAGCATAGAAATACACTATAATATTTCCCATCTTATTAAAAAAAAAAACAAAACCTTCTCCCTTGACTCCACAGCCCCCTTTAGCAATCATCCATTTCCTTCCAACAAAACTCCTCAAAAGAACTGTATAAGCTTGCTGTTTTCACTTCCTCTTCTCTATTTTCCCTGGACCCCTTCTAATCAATCCCACTACGGAATGAGCAGCTCTTGTCAAGTGTAGCCACATCGCCAAATTCACGGGTCGGTTCTCAATTTTTATCCTCTTCATGCTGTCAGCATTATTGATACACTTGATCACGCCTTCCTTTTTTTAAATAACAGTGTTACTGAGATGTAATTTATATACCATAAAATTAACTTTTAAAATTAGAGTTCAGTAATTTTTAGTATATTTACGAAGTTTACAACTGTCTATATCATTTAATTCCAGATTTCATCTCTCCCCAAAACAAACCCCATGTGCAGTCACTTCCCATTGCACAGTTCCTGGCAGCCACTGAGCTACTCTCAGTCTCTGTAGATTTGTGTGTTCTGGACATTTCATATAAGTGGAATAATGTGTCCTTTTGTGTCTGCCTTCTTTTACTTGGCATAACATTTTTGAGATTCGTCTATGTTATAGCATGCATCAGTATTTCATTCCTTTTTATACCTGAATAGTATTCCATTGTACAGATACACACGTTTTGCTTATCCATACATCAGTTGATGGATGTATGAATTGTTTCCGCTTTTTGACTGTAATGAATAATGGTGCTGTGTGAACATTCATGTACAGGTCTTTATGTAGATACATGTTTTAGAATTGCTGGATCACATGGCAGCTGTCTTTATCTCTTCCTTGGTGAGACTCTTTCCCCTTGCCTTTCAGGACATTCTCTTGGTTTTTCCTTCTACCTCACTGTCCACTCCTCAGTCTCTCTGTGTCTTCTCTCTCTAACCTCAACATACTCTGGATAGCAGTTCTAGTCTGATCTCTTCCCTTCTCTATTTAGATTCTCTATTTAGATTCACTAAATCGGTGACCTCTTCTAATTACTTAGTTTTAAAATACCAATTACTGATAGATGACTCCCAAACTTATATTTTCAGTTAAAGCTTCTCATCTCCAACCACTATAGTCAACTCCCTATATGACATTCCCACCTCTCTATGTTACGTGCATCTCAAAGTCTGCGTGTCCAAAGTTACTAGCATGTTCAAAGCTATAAACTCCTGATTTACCCACAAAATCTGTACTTCCTGCTGTCTTTTCTAACTTCATGATGGCAGTTTCACCCTTTCAGGGCTCAGACCAAAAACTTTGGCATCATTCTTGACTCCGGCCTGCCCCATGTCCAGTGCATCAGCTAATCTGGAGCCTCCACATTCAGGACAGATGCAGAAACTAAAGTCTTCTCCCAAGCTCCTGGGTTCAAGCCACGAGCATCTCCATGACTTCCTAGTTGGTCTGCGTGCATCACTCTGCCCCTCCTACAGCATGCAGCAGTAAGGACCCTTTTAAAATGAAAGTCAGACTTGTTACTTCTCTCTTCAACATCTTCCAAAAATTTTCTATTTGCTCAGGGTAAAAACCAAAGTCTTTAAAATGCCTACAAGTACACATGATGTAGGCCCTCTGCTACATCACTGACCATCTCTTGCCAATGTTTGTATTCATTCAACTCCAGCCACAGTGACCTCCTTGCTGTTCTTCAGACTTGAGAATCATGCTTCTTCCTCAGGACTTTGGTCTGCTTTTTTCTCTATCTGGAATGCTCCTTCCCAGACATCCTTTTCAGACACTTTTTTTTTTTTTTTTTAGGTCTGTGGTCAAGACTGCTAGTGGCCTCCCAAGAGCTATTCTCCCTCCCTTCCTTGCGGGGTACACTCCTGTACAGCTGAGAGACTATTTTCCCTAACTGCCCAGGCAGTGGTGTGTCACCACGTGACTAAATTTTGACCCAGTAAAAGTAAGCAGTTGGGTTTTCCTTTAAGGTGGGCCATGCCCTTCCTTAGCCCTCCCCTGCCATCCCTCCATTCCACTATGTTTGTAAACAAGCTCGTGAGGGTTCCTGCCCTCATAGAACTTATATCTGGTTAGGGGGAAAAGACAACAAATAAACATAAATAAATGTACAATATGTCCCATGGCATTATGTGCCGTGGAGATAAAGAAAGCAAGGTCAAGGAAATAGGGAGTAGAGCATAAGGGAGAGTTCTGCCCTTTATTATATAGTGTCAGAGAAGGCTTTACTGATAAAGTAGTATTTGAGCAAAATCTTGCATCAGTTTGGATTAGGTTTCCTTGCATATAAATAAACCCCCAACAACATCGACTTAAACAATACAGAAATGTATTTTTCTGAAATAAACAAAACCTTCACGTCAGGCTGGGGCTGGCAATGAGACTCTATGAGGTAGCTTCCAACTCCACACCCCATTGTAGTGTGTTCCTGGCCCAAGGTGTTGCCATCTGCTTTCCTTCTGGGCCACAGCAGGCATGTGGCCTCCCTGAACTACCACTAATCATTCCATTTGCTCTGGACTTTACACGTTATTACTTTACTTCTCACTGTCACTTTGGCCAGGAGAAAGGTTTTGATAGCTGACTTTCTCACTGTCTGTACAATCTTGGGCAGCTCATTTCAGTTCTCTGAGCCCCTGGACTTCATTTTTGAAATAAAGGAGTTGGAATAGACCCCTCTGTAGCTCAAAAACTGAATGGTGCTTTTTTTTTTTTTTTTTTAAGATTTTATTTATTTATCTGTCAGATCGAGAGAGAGAACACAAGCAGGGGGAGCAGCCGGCAGAGGGAGGGGGAGAGGCAGGCTCCTGGCTGAGCAGGGAGCCTGACGAGGGGCTCTATCCCAGGACCCTGGGATCATGTCCTGAGCCAAAGGCAGATGCTTAACCAACTGAGCCACCTAGGCGTCCCAAAACCTGAGTGGTTCTAAAATAAACATCTAATTTCTTGATTTTCCACCTAATTTTTCTTATATAAACATGAAGTTTAATATGACCAGCTATAATCAGACATTCGGTTAATGTTCATTTAATTTATTCTTTTTTGCCTCAACGTTTATTTTCAAAACCCTCAAAAAGAAACTCTCTACTTATTAGCAAATTTAAAAACTTCAAATCAGCAGCACATATTAATCTAAGGTGTTTTGTTGTTATTTTTAGTACACCTGCCCAGCATCCATCTCAGACGTATTCCTTAAGACTGAGAAGTGGGGTGCTAGGATGAATTTAGGTAGGTGTACTTTTTAAAATCCAAAGGACATTCCAGTGCGCACCCTTGGGTAAGAACTGCTGCTTCACGGCATTCCTTCTAGTGTCCGTAAGCCTCCAGAACATCCTGCGTAATCCTGTCCCTTAAATTTGCAAGAATGTGAAGCCAAAAGATTGCATTTGGGATGGGATGATAAATGTTCTCACTGACTGATCATTGATTTTTATAATTAAGTTTTTAAGCAAAATTATATATTGCTAATAGAAGGAATATTTATGAAAATCTTCTATATGAATTCTTAAACTGTTCAGTTTGCAGTTACTTTCTGCCTGAATTTTTTCCTGATAAAAGACCTAAAGTCAGGAATGTGAATGTGTAACTTTGTAAAACAGCAGTTGGAACTGTGTTCATACGAAGAGACCTTGGCTCACTGCCATGTGCAGGCTTCTCTGCGAGCCTCTTCTCTAAGGTGAAACTTCCTTGAGCCCGTGTCCCAGGACACATGGCTCTATCTGGGGCCATGCAGTCCAAGAAAAAGCCTCCTGCCCCTTCTTCCCATTTCCGTACCACAGCTATTCTTAAAATTAACTTACAAGTTTTGAAAAATGAATATAAGTGAAACTTCTAAAACAAGAGTAATGCTTACACAGGGGAATTAATGTGCTTTATGGTATCAGCTGATAATCTGTCAACATTTCAGTGTTTCTGGAGGGAAGGTAGATGATATCATTTAGTTTGGTCATTTATTTGCTCATTTATTATGCAGATATTCAGTGGTTGCCTACTATTTGCCAAGTGCTGTTCTAGGAGTCAGAGCTACAGCAATTGACAAAACAGACAAAAATCTCTGCTGTGATGGCACTTATTTTTGCAGGGGAGGTGAGGAGAGAACAGTTGGGGAAAGCCAGGTGGTAAGGTTCTTGCATGGGCCATACTGCAAACCTGTAACTGATCTGATCTATTTCACGGCAGACTTTTTTTAAATTGTGAAGTTTTTTTCTTTCTACACAATTTTGCTAACAAAGTTAAACTGATTTTATTCTAAAGTACAGGCTCAATCTAGAACTTAGATCGAGTTGATATTTTAATTATTATAACTTTAACACTGACCCATTTTTATAAAAAAAAAAAAAAAGAGGGAAAGTTATGTATAAGAAACTGACCCCCCAAAATTCTCTAAAGCATATTAATAACTTTCTCAAAAAACAGCCTGGAACATCAGTTAGCACTGTAGATAGCACATGATAGATTGATCAAATTATCAGGAGAATTGCAGCCACTTAGTATACAAACTTCGCTTTTGAAAAGCAAATTTGGACATTTTTATTAAAAACAAAGGCTTTTCTCAGGATTTTTTTAAAGTTCTTTTTTAAACTAGAAATGCCTTTTTAAAAACATCGGAGCTGAACATCTCTTTGCTGATACTCCGTTATGTCACTGTTTCTTGTTAGGAAGATCGTGAGTTGGAAGAGCCTGAGAGGGAGGCAAGGGGCTCTGCTCTCTTCCAAACAAAAGACCAGTGGAGGAAGGAAGTGATCAAGGAAATGAGGCCGTCTAATAACCTTTCTTTAGGAAGTCTAAAAGTTAAAAATTAACTTTTCGGATTCCTTCTATCCCCGTGTCCTTCATCATTTGAGCCTTGATTGTGATTTTTCTCCCTGGTTCCAAATATCTCTCAAAGTACCCGATGATGAAAAGAACAGACTTACAGTTTTTGTAATTTTGAAATGCAAGCACAGCAACTGACCAGTACTTAGGGTGACTCCTAAGACCAAAATAGTGGTTTTTTTATGCTTGAACTTTGAAAAATGTATTAATAATGCTATTTTTAAAGCATTCTAAATTGTTATTCTAAATTGTCCTGCGGGGGTTGCCTGGGTGGCTCAGTCAGTGAAGCATCTGCCTTTGGCTCAGCTCAAGATCTCAGGGTCCTGGGATCGAGTCCCTCATAGGGCTCCCTTCTCCCCCTGCCTGCTGCTTGCCCTGCTTGTGCGCGCGCTCTCTCTCTCTCTTTCACTCTCATGCTCTCTCTCTCTCTCTGACAAATAATAAATAAAGTCTTTTAAAAAATAAATAAAAATAAATTGTCCTACAGTTGAGGAGGGGAGCTAAAACGGCAGCGTAGTTCTCATCCCTCAGACACCACTTAGATAACTATGAGATCATTCTGAATACCCATAAATTGTCCTACAGTTGATTCACAGGCACGTTACTTTTCTGGGAAGAAACTTAAAATAAGCAGGGAACCCACTCCACCTCCACAAAGGAAAGGGAGTTTCAGGTTTCAGAGACCAGTCCCTGTCCAGTCAATTGAGCTCTTCCTCCTTCTAATTCACCTGCTAATCCTTCGTTTCCGGCCTGCAGGGCAGACACCTCCTGCCCTGCGCTTGCGGGGACATAGAGGGCCCTCCCAAGGACTGACTGTTGTGCCCTCACACTGACAGATTCATATGGATAAATATTAAGTTGAGGCACATTATTTTTTAATGTTGTTCGTCACGTCAGTGTATCAGGGTGAATCAGAGCCTTGCTTCACAGACGTGTTTTTCCGGTGCTGGATTTCTTGTTCAATTTTTAAAGATGAGACCATGTTAAAACATTTGTAGTGTTGACTATGACAGAATTTGGTTTTTGGCCTTTGAAATTTATTCATGTATGTTTTAAGTGTGGTGATGACCTGAATTGTATTGGAGGCATTTAACTATGCATTTTTATTTGCTAAATGGGCTCACACTATATCGTAGCACAATTATTTCAGTCTTATTAAAAACTTTAGAGACATTTTAATGATTAAATGATCCTTCATCATATTAGATGTGCTATAATTACCTATGATAGTAATTTGACTAAAATGCTAGATTTTTTTGGCCTATTATAAATAAAAAATATGATGAATACATTTTCCATATAGTTTTGTCCTCATATCTGATTTTCTCCCCTATGATTATACTGCTAGAATGGTTCAGTAGATGCCAGAGAGATCCATTTAAGGAGAGTTTTAACTACCAATGCCAAAAAAAAGGGGGGGGGGGCGGAGAAAATGGTTTGCATTATGGGATGTAATGTGACTTTCATCCCAAAGTGCCTTTTCTTCTTGCAGTTCTAATGTTTCACATGTAACCAAATCAGCAAGTAGTGGTGAGCCCAAGTACTGAGGCCTGACTCTCTGGGTTGTAACTGTAGCTCTGCCACTTACTCAGTGGACAAATAACTCACATTCTTGGTGCCTCAGTTTCCTCATTGGTGAGATGGCAATAATAATAGTCCCTGCTTCTTTGGGTTGTTGTGACAGTTAAATGGATTAATTGACGTAAATCTCTTAGAACCATGCCAAACACAGAGAAATGTTCATTAAATCTTTATAGTAACAACAACATCTAAGAGAATGTTTCCTAATTTTACATTGTCAAAAGTTACTGTTGTGTTTCTATTCCCATGGTGTCTCAAAATCTAAAGCAGCTCAAATTCCTTGTGTTAGTCTGTTCCGTGCCTGCAAATACATGCATGGAATGTGCTCTTTTTACCATCCCTGGAATTCTTAGTATTTCAGTGGTACACATAGATCACACAGCATGTTCCTAGATGCTTAACTCAGTCAGTGGCAGATTCTTCCGAGCAAAATGTTTTCCATAGATGGTTTGGGGGCGTTCATAGTTTTCACCTTCAAGAACAAAAGTTTTCGTGAAAGAATCACTAAAACAGAGCCGCGAAGTGTGGTGTGAAAAATGGGTATCTCCAGTGGAGAGAGAAAGCTGGCCGCCACAGTCAGCATCCCAGACCACTGGCCGTTTGCCTGCTGCAGCCACCACACGTAGTGAGCGAGGCTGCAGGTGGGTCTCTGCAAGCACATTAGTCCATTTATCTGGGTAAGGCTTTTAGTCCTATTTGGAGTCCCTGCCCCACAGAGCTTGTCTGAATCTCATGGAATCAGAAACAGCCCTTGATTAGACAGAGCAGGCCTAGGTGACCTCCTGGGCCCATTTCCACTCAACCTATAGCTGATCTGGGCCCATTACATCCTAACATGCCAATGGCAAAAAGGGGAAGGTGGGACCAGAAGAAAAATATATAAAGAGAGGAGTTGCATTAATACAGGTTTCTTCTTAACACTCCCTGAGGCAAGGTTTCTCAGCTTCAGCTCGGCTGACATTTTGGGCCAGATAACTCTTCTTCATGGCAGGTTGTCCTGTGCATTGTAAGATGTTTAGTCACAATCTTGGCTTCTACGCACTAGACTACAGTAGCACATAGCCTCACCCCCAGCATGACAACCAGAAATGTCTCCAGACAAAACTGGCTCCCGGTGAGAACCATTGCTTTAAGTTATATTGTAATAACATGTCTCCTTGTATCCTTAACCTTGGATGACTGAGGTCCTACTCCTCCTCAGAGAGTTATGATGAAAGGAGCCTTGAGTACCATCTCAAAGTCAACCACTCAACTTTACACAATCTGAGATGGATACTCAGAGCATAAAAATAAAACTATCCCTTTTACCTACCCAATAAGGCCGAGGCTCAAATCATGTGTTTCTAAAAAGCTCAATTCCAGCTAGGCAAAGAAAGTGCTATCTCTTTCCTTTTCTCAAAGTTCATACATATGTACTAAAATTAATAACAGTAATTTTAAAATTTTATCACTCTAGTTTTCCTACAGTCATTTCTTTAATGAAAATGTATAGTTTTCAAGGTACGTCTTCAAGACTGTATCATTAATCCCCTTTAAAAACATGCATTCCTTTTAAAAGATGTGTGTATATATATACTCTATAGTGCTGATCGGCTGTAGTTCCTGAGCTACTTTTTACTAACAATTTTGTTCTCTCATAAACTTCACGTGGTATTTTCATGGTCTGTGCACAAGTTCAGTTCTTTGTACTGCTTTGGTATATGTTAATAATGAGTTCATATTTTGAAGTTCATGGTTAATGACAGTCATGTTTATTTCATTTCTACAGAGATTAAGTCATTACAGAAATATACTTTGATAATGTAGCTGATGTAGTTTCTGGTATCTGAATTTTAAGTGATTTGCATTATGTAGTCTGTTTTAATATAAACTGACAAAATGGAATCAGCTGCATATTACTTTTTTACCTTAGAATATTTCTTCTTTGCATAAACTGTTGAATCAAATTTAGAACCCCCAAATTATCCCTGAACCTAAAATGCCGTGTCCTTATTTTAACACCATGAAATGTTGCCAAACAACTGCCCTTGTTTTTGTTTTAATATTAAGAGAGAAGTAAGTCTGGGCATGAGATATTTTAGCTAACTAGGTTGAAATCTTACTGCTTTTTCGGTGTGTTTTTTTTTTCCTGTCTACGCTTGTGAAAAATAACCACATGCAAAAGGAGCCCTTTTATGAAATATATAATAGCATGTATTTGTACTTTTCAGATGTTCTCTTGCTGTTTATCTAAATATTTCTTTTTAAAAAAGACTTATCCTGGGGCGCCTGGGTGGCTCAGTCCTTAAGCATCTGCCTTCAGCTCAGGGCATGATCCTGGCGTTATGGGATCGAGCCCCACGTCAGGCTCCTCTGCTGGGAGCCTGCTTCTTCCTCTCCCACTCCCCCTGCTTGTGTTCCCTCTCTCGCTGGCTGTCTCTCTCTGTCAAATAAATAAATAAAATCTTTAAAAAAAAAAAAAAGACTTATCCTAGAGAGAGAAAGAGTAAGCACAAGTGGGGGGACGGGCAGAGAGAGAGGGAGAGAGAGAATCTCCAGCAGACCCCCGCTGAGCATGGAGCCCAATGCAGGGCTCAATCCTGAACCCTGTGATCATGATGTCAGCCAGAATCAAGAGTCAGATGCTCAACTGAGTGAGCCACCCAGGTGCCCCTAATATTTCTTTCATAGTGATCTTGGCAAATATCTCCATGAACTGTAGTTCATAATTTAAAATTTTTTTTGCCTTGCTTTCCTTGATTCATGAACTTATGGAAGTTCTACAGAGAAATGAAATAGAACTTCATTAGTAATGGAAATTCATTAGTAATCATCAGGTTTGGATAAATTTCACATAACAACAATGTTAATAAAAGCTAGTTTTTACTGAGTGTTTACTTTGTTCTGTGCTAAATGTAACTATTTGCTAAATTATTTTCAAATGTTATTTTTATGTAATCCTCATAGGACTATGAATTTATTAAATATTTATGTTTATAATTGTCCCTGTATTACTTTTTTAATTGCCTGTTATCCTAGTGTCTTGGTCAGTCAGTGTCTTGGGAATATCTTGTAGTTGAAAACTGTGTTGTCTGACAATAAGTATAAATGGGTTCAAAACTTTGCTAGACTTGATGGCTCAATCATCAAAAATAGTAATATACATAAGAGGAGGAGAGGCAGAGGGGAGAAAGAGGAAGAGCATGAGACTATAATCTCTGTCTCCAGGCATCTGGTTGAGCCCATATAACCCAAAAATATAAAACAACGAAGGTGACGGTATCAGATGACATGAAACCAAGCGTAGATTTTGTGGTGGTGTATTACAGGAATTCAAAGCTGGGAAAGGTCATTAAGACCTGAGGTTAATAAGAGAAGCTCTGTGGGCAGTGGATTCTTATCTCAACCTCAAAGGAAGTTAAGATTTGGTTTGGTCTTAGGAAGTTGGTGAGTGGCCAGTGATGAATGGATGACATTCCAGTTGAAGGACAAGCATAAGAAAGCTTAGAGATGAGAAAAAGCTTCCAGTACAATAAATACAATTGATCCAAGGGTTTGAATCTTTCCCGAAACTCTCACATGATTTTTACACAATTTTAGGAGAAGGACATAAGTTGTATTCATATTCTTTCTGTTTTAATATAAAAACATGAGGGTATTTCTGGGGTTGGAGGTTGCACATAACTTCAGATAAGAGAAGTCAATACACCAGTGTTCATTTGGCACTGTGTGGCCCATGCTTCCAGAGATACATGAGAATTAAAAAGGTGGGGTTTTTTCTGGTTATTTCCTTAGTTAAAAATGTATTAGACCATACTTTGCCCTATAAAAGAAGATTACAACACAACAGAAACTATTAGCAAACTTGTGTATTTTGCTTGTTGGTAGTAAATATTTTTGGACACCTTTCTGACATTGGCATCCTTCATTTCAGTGGTTCTCGGCCCTTTTTTCCCTGCCTTTTTCTACTACTTTCCCTCACTCCAGGTTGTCAGTCAGATATACTCTCATAATCTCTTATTACACAGAATGTTATTCTGGGGGTTTGGGGGTGCAGATGCCCGGGGAAGATTTGTATCAGAATCCAGGAGAGAGGTGTGGGCTGTGTATGGTTTGAAAGTTCCCCTTGGAAGTATTGATTTCTCCCCTTCCCTGTGCCCTTTACCATATGACAGTTCTTTTAAGTATTTTAAATTCTATACCTAGGTTGATATTTCTCTGGAATATTATTAATAGATTACTAATAAATTAGAATAAATTATCTTCATGGCTTAATTAGAAAGGTGTTTTAAATCTCTCTTCCTCTCTCTTTTAAATTTTATTTTCTAGATCCCCAAATCCAGGAGTGAGGGATGTATTCAGGCCCACAGAGTTCCACAGCCAGAGCTATGCGATGGCGTTCCTCAGGTCAGCCTGCGGCTAAGCCGTAGAAAACCCTGCTGGGATGACGTGAATTCGGCAGAGGATGCTAGCGTTGCAAAGTTGGTGTCCAGGTTGGCATGTTTCTTTTGTTTACATGTTATATGTTGCATTGTCTGCTCTGATGTTTAGGCCCACGTGTTTTTGACTAATAGTTCTTATCACTAGAAGTGTTCATGATTTGTTATATTTTATTTATATTTATTTTTGTTTTTATTTTAAGACAAATTATTAAGTCAATTGGACTATGCCGGGCTCAGAGTTAAAAGTTGAAAGAGTTACTTTTTGGTTGCCTTTCATAGTATGTTCAGTGGCCAATATCATTTGCAATTAAAACGGGCATCAGAGTTGTCACCAGGATCAACTGTCACTAACAGATTTTGAATGTAGCCTTTTAGCTATTACGTTGCAAATTATACCTGAAAGCAAACCTCTTTGGTTTACTTGAGGAAGGCATGCAGTTTTCTTAAAATAGATGAGATGAGGTCTGAATCTTATTAACTCCCAGCATACAGAATTTTTCCTTTTAAGAATTTTTAATCTTTTGTTATAACTTAAAACCTATTTCTTAAAAAAAATCCATTACAAGACAGCTCTAGAAAATTGAATGATATTTACAATATTAAACAGATAAATACTATAGCTAAGGAACTTACCACTTTGGATTGCATTATGAAAGAGAAAATTTCTGTAAAAGATGAAGAGAATTTAAATAGGAAGAAAAAGAAGGCCCTGTCAGGAAGCATAATAGAGGTATTTGGGAAATAACAAACAGGTGTCATGTGGGGAATTGGTTGGAGGTAAAGCTGGGAAAATGGGGTGGGGCCAAGTCAGTGAGGACCTTGAATGCCAGCCTGAAATATTTTTGCATTTAGTCTTTCCTTCACTGAACAATTGTTCAACACTAACCTCTGGTTCCAGGAACGGCTCTAGGACAGGGGATGCAGCATTGAACAAAGCCAACCAGGGCCCTGTGTTTATGGACCTTGTATTTTAGTGAGAGGAGCAATAGGAAAACACGTAGAGGGGAGAAAAAAAAACCTGTGAAGATCATTTCAGCTCTAAGAAGTGGGCATATTAAGAAACTAAACCAGGTTAATGTCACAGACTCACTCAGAGACAATTTTAGTTTGAGTAGGCAGGGAAAGCCTAAGCTGTGATGTGAAGGAGGAGGAGAGAGTGTGTGAAGGTCAAGGAAAGTGCATTTCTATGCAAAAGAACTGAGGAAGGGTACTGGGCTTCATCCTGCTGGTAACAGCAAGTCAGTGAAAGTTTCAGCTAGGTGGGGTAGGTGATGGGAACCATGGTAAGTTGGTATATTAGGAAAAGTAATCTTTCATCACCTGCAGGATCAATGAGACAGGGAGAGTTTGGAGAAAGTTATAGTATTGGTTCTTTCGACAGACATTAATCTTTACGGAGATCTAGTTATGTGGCATATTCGGACAATGAGAGACATAAGTCCTGCACTTGGGGAGACAAAGGAAAAGTGAATAAAAATTGAATATGATCGTGAAGCACACATACACTAGGTACCCGTCATGGTCTGAGCAGTCGGAAATGGGCTGGTGATAAAGTCATAAGATTCCAGTGCTCTCAAAGAGCTTCCAGTACAGGGCACAGGGAGCTGTGTGAGGCCAGAGGAGGGGCACAGACCACACTGGGAGAGGAGGGTCAGAGAGGTTTCAGAAAGAGGACGGCTTGTGAACTAGTGCGAGTAGGTAAATAGAAATTTACTGGGCAGGGGAATCGAGATAAGGGTGCTCCTGGAAGAAAAAAGGCAAGTGCCAGGGCACGCAGGGTGAGGAGGACAGCTCGGGGGAGAACAGCAGCCATGGATTTGAGGCGGCTGGAGAGGAGAGAGGTGGGCTAAGGACTGAGCTGAATAGATCAGATCGTGAAAAGCTGTCCCCCATACTAAAGAGTTCGTATTTTCTCTTGAAAATGACAGAACGTGATTGCAGGAAGATAAGGCAGCACATGATCTAAGCAGACTTGGTTTGTCACAGCTCCTGTGGCACCAGTGCAGAAGGAGAGGTTAAGGGTGCTGGTGGGAGACCAGCGAGAAGGCCACGCGGCCGATGGGGCGGACAGGCGTGTGCCTTGAGGGAGGGCAGACAACAGGATATTGCTTCCAGGAGTGGGCTCAGCCCAGAGAGGGTTGGGGTTGTTTTGTTTGTTCGACTCCATTTGGGGTATTACAATAATGACTGAAATGTAGGCAGGTTTGTGTGCGTAACAGGCAGAGTCCATGGGGACAAAGAAGTTGGTTTATAAGCTGGGAGGTCATAGAACAAGGCGTTGGGAGAGAATTCAGGAACCAGAGTGTGACACCCCGAGGAAGGCAGGCTGTGCGCCTGGTGGGCAGCTGTGTCTGAGCGGGGGGGGGGGGGGGGGGGTACTGTGCAGCCCTCACTGCTGAGGGGCAAGGGTGTCATTGGTGGAGGAACTGGCCTCGGGCACTGAGGAAAGTTCCTAAAAGAATAAGGGACACAGATAGAAACATTGGGCCTTTTTGAAGTTCTCTTCTCTAGTTTAAATATCAGAATCAGGTGGCTGGGTGACAAGAACTATCTTCCCAAATTGGCAGGGAATTATGCCAGGAATGCCATATGCAAAATAATGAGAAGAAAAATTCAAATTTTAGTTGTTTATATCATTATTTTTATCCAGTCAGAAAATGAAAGGGGGAAAAAAAGTTTCTTGCTCCTAAAGGTAACAAGAAAAGAGTTTCCTGTTTGGAGAATGAATTTGTATTTCTGAGATACAATTCAAGAAGTGAGGTGATGGGGAGAAGGCGCAGCTAACATTGCTCTGGCGACTCTTGGTTCCACTGGTCAGTGTTATCTCCAGCTGAAACCAATGTGCATTAGTATTTGTGAATTTTTTATATATTTTCTAAGTTCATAAAGTACGGCCTTGAGGACTGACTCCTTCACACTTGGCAACCTTAATGATTTAGATAGAAACTTTGTTACTCACTGTCCTGCAGTAGTAACTCATCCAATTCTCTTCTCCATCCAGATCTATAGTGTCCATGCAGAGATGTTACTTTTTACATACCTCTTCATAGATTGTGAGACAGATTGTCAAAAGACAGGTGGAGATGATTAAAATAAATTTAACTGAAAATAAACTTTAAATCCTTTATATATCTTTGAAGTATCAGAATGAATATCATGCCAATTTTCATTTCAAAAATGAACTTATGAGGTAGTTTCCATTTGCAGTTACTTTCCAGAACAAGTTATTGGTTAGTTCATAAATTTTAAATAAATTAAAAGTGTGTGTTTCCACTTTTTTCCTTAATAGTTCATTAATTGCACCAGTCTTAAAACAGAAAGATTGGCAATGTGTATTAAATATATTGTTGTAGGGGCACCTGGGTGGCACAGCAGTTAAGCGTCTGCCTTCGGCTCAGGGAGTGATCCTGGCGTTATGGGATCGAGCCCCACATCAGGCTCCTCCGCTATGAGCCTGCTTCTTCCTCTCCCACTCCCCCTGCTTGTGTTCCCTCTCTCGCTGGCTGTCTCTATCTCTGTCGAATAAATAAATAAAATCTTTAAAAAAAATATATTGTTGTATGCCCGTTATCCAATACAAGTTGTTTTTAAAAGATTTTATTTATTTGAGAGTGAGAGAGAGAGAGAGAGAACGCACAGAGGGAGAGTGAGAGGGAGAAGCAGGCTTCCTGCTAAGCAGAGAGCTTAACATGCGGCTCGATCCCAGGACCCTGAGATCATGGCCTGAGCTGAAGGCAGACGCTTAACCGACTGAGCCACCTGCGTGCCCCTAATATAAGATTTACTTTGGTTTACCAACTTTTTTTCAAGGAATTGTCAAGAAGCACTTAGCTGGGCTTTTCCTTGTTATTGATCTTTTATTTTTTAGTTCCTCTTTGTAAAAGAAAAAAAAACAATTCAGCAAAATCTGTTCTTGTTTGACCTATGACCTGGTGAGTTTGGTTTACTTTACAAAACAAAACAAAACAAAAAAATCGTACTGTTTGCACTTTAAAATCAGTGCATCACATTTATACTTCACGGTTTGGTTTTCAGCACAGTTAACATACCAATTAACCACCAAGAAAGAACCTTTGGTACTGAGATTTCCGCAGTGGTGAAGTGTCCTGTGATTTTTTTTTTAAAGATTTTATTTATTTATTTATTTGACAGAGAGAGAGACAGCCAGCGAGAGAGGGAACACAAGCAGGGGGAGTGGGAGAGGAAGAAGCAGGCTCATAGCGGAGCAGGGAACCCGATGCGGGGCTCTATCCCTGGACCCTGGGATCGCTCCCTGAGCCGAAGGCAGACGCTTAATGACTGAGCCACCCAGGTGCCCTGTCCTGTGATTTTTTAAACAACAGGTTAAAGGCTGATTTCTCGGACTTTTAAGGAGTGA
This sequence comes from Ursus arctos, assembly GCF_023065955.2. Classification (NCBI taxonomy): domain Eukaryota; kingdom Metazoa; phylum Chordata; class Mammalia; order Carnivora; family Ursidae; genus Ursus; species Ursus arctos. Next base: position 69,499,667 of record NW_026623111.1, on the reverse strand, counting down.
TTTTTGGCTAACATTATGCTTTGATAACAATGTTTAGGGTTGAGGCCTTGTTCAGTATTTTTCCCAGGTTGTCTCACTTTGGTCTTTTTCTTCTTTGTTTCAATTCTTCTGTATAGTCTCATTTCTTCTTAAGATGTAGTAGAAATATGACTTGTTCCCAGCATGTGTTCATTATTTTCTAGTCTTCAGATAGTGGCAGCAAAAATAAAAGCAAAGAGAGTAACATGCTTAAAATGTGATGCTTTGCGAATCGAGAGAAGAGCTAGTTATCACTTACTGCGTATTGGCTGATTTCTATCTTGGAACATTATGTATTCAGATGAATATCATTTTTTTCTCTATTTCTATAATTGTCAAAAATTGACGTTGAGGATATAATCACATAAACAGCAATCATTTTTCTAATCCTCATAGAATCTCTCACAATTAGAGTGATTAAATGATAAAAAGCTTAAGGATAAGTATCTCAGTGGAATGCTCTATTTTATACTAAATTCTAAGCCAAAGACAGAAGTGAAAACATTAGCTTTCTAAAACTCACACCAGCAGTTACTAAAATACTGTTAAGAATTCTTTTTTGTGGGGGCGCCTGAGTGGTTCAGTTGGTTAAGCATCTGACTCTTGATTTCGGCTCAGGTCATGCTCTCAGGGTTGTGAGATCCAGCCCCACGTCAGGTTCTGTGCTGGGTGTGGAGCCTGCTTGGGATTCTCTCTCTCCCCCCTCCCCCCACCCTCTCTTTCCCTCTCTAAAAAAAAAAAAAAAAAAAACTTTTTTTTTGTAATTAAGATGTGTGCATTACTAAAATTCACAGTAGACTGAAAAGCATGATTTCTGATCTGGCATGCCTGCTTCAAAGGAGTCAGTGCCTGTCCTTCTCCACAGTGCAAGTACAGTGTACAAGTTTGATGGATTAGAGGCACTCTCAGAAATCAGAAGGTTATTGGACAAGGGCATCCCTTAAGCAAGGCTGGAACATTCCAGTTCCTTTCAGTGCACCTGATAATCTTACTCCTTTTAAAGATACTGAGGAGGAAAAACTGTAAACATTAACTAGTATGTTAAGAAATAGGCCAGTTAAAAATTTTCCTGGAAAGGAAAGTTACATATCCATGCTCAAAAAGAAGGAAAGGTTCTATTACAGGTAGCATTTGAGATGTTAAAAAAATTTGAAGCTTCAGGGATAGCCATCTTACTTTGTTTCAACATGTAAAATAGATAAGTGATCCTTTCATGTTTCTAGCACTACATTTATTACTTTCAGAATTTTTTTAATTTTAGAATTTAAGTAGAGAACAGAATTAGCATTTTTTCAGTTTTTAGTTGTTAAATAGTATTTACTGTAATGGTCTTTTTGAAAGGTAATGTATTGCTTTAAATATGTGATTTTCTTAAAGGCCAAAGGAAAATCTCTAGTTTTGTTCTATAAAGGCAGAGTGAAGACTCAAGAAACCATGTATCATATGATTCCATTTATATGAAAAGTCCAGAAAAGACAAGTTTAAAGAAACAGCAAGTTGAGTTGTGATTGTCTGGGCCTGGGGCTGGGGGACCAGGGAGGAACAGAGATTAATGTAAATGCCCTGAGGGACCTTATTTGGTAGAATGAAAATGTTCTGAAACTGACTTATGGTAATAGCTAGACCACTTTGTAAAGTTACTAAAAATCACTGAACTGTAGACTTGAAAATGTAGTTTATGATAAGTAAAATATATCTCGATAACATTGCTTTAAAAATACAGGTACCTGGGGCGCCTGGGTAGCGCAGTCGTTAAGCGTCTGCCTTCGGCTCAGGGCGTGATTCCGGCGTTGTGGGATCGAGTCCCACATCAGGCTCCTCCGCTGGGAGCCTGCTTCTTCCTCTCCCACTCCTCTGCTGTGTTCCCTCTCTCGCTGGCTGGCTCTCTGTCAAATAAATAAATAAAATCTTTAAAAAAAAATACAGGTACCAAATAAATAAACAGTTGCTGGAATAAGGAGAAATAGGTATACTCTAACAAGAAAGTCATTTGTTTGCAAATTGCTAAAATGCTGCAACTGTTACTGTAAGTAAATGCTATCTGCAGAGAAGGTTATGCTCGTTACATCTTAAGATAATTTGTCCCTTCATACTTTTCATTGACTATAACAGAGTATGGTGGCAGGAATAAAGGTCAGTTCTTCTTGAAAGTTGATTCATAAGGAGGGAGAAGATGGAGAGAAAGCTCTTTGAATGGATGGAATCTGGAAGAATTCTAGGTTGTGGTTTGCTATAATCAAAAGTTATTGAAATGATCAGTATTTCAGGGAAACATAGAAGCAGAAAGAAAAAAGCTCCCATCTTGGGAGTTTCACCAAAAAAGGTCATAGGTCGATTTTCATAAGCAGAAAAGTTACCCAATGTGCTTCTATGTCAACAGAAGCTGATGGTCTCCTTCCCCATAGTGGGTGTCCCGCAGACATTATCAACAATGAAGGTTGTGTACCTGGCTCTTGCATGAAGAGAGAAAGCAATTACGAGTGATTAAAATGCTTTCATTTTCTGCAATAAGAAAAAATAGTTACCACTTTGCTAATTATTTACCTGAAATTATATGATGAAGCGTATAAAGCTAAAGAAAATACCTTTGTTGCAGAGTTATTTTTAACTTAATAAATAAGGTAGACTACAATAAGTCACTTTTCAGTGTGTGTTAAAGACTTATCTTTCTTGAGAGAGCATTTCTGCCTGAGAGAGTTGTTCTATTCTAAAAGTGCTTTCTTGTCCATTTATCCCATTTTTTAATACTTATGAATTATGGGGGGAGTACATTCTTCTTCGAAAAATTTAAAACCTCATCAGTAAGGCTTAAGCTCCCATTGAATCACTTGCTCCGTAATTCTAACTCTTTCCTCTCTCCTCCTTGGGTAACTGCTGTTATAGGTTTGGTTGTATATTCTTCCAGACTTCTTTCAATGTATTTACGCAGGAATATATTTTTGCATACTTTCCACTTTTTAAAAAACAATCTTCATCATACTGAATGTAATGTGGTGCTTCACATATCCTTAAAAATTCCCCATTTCCTGCATGGCTACTCCCTGTGATTTTCTTTCCTTTCCTTCCCACCTTCAAATTCAGTGACCTTCAGGTCTCCTTCCTTGACCACCTGCTCCCCCTCTGTCTCCTGTCTCTTCCACAGCGAATCTAGTCACAGCATGACAGTTTTCAAATCCCGTATCTCAGACCTGAACTCAGTTCTAGGATTCTGGTTCCTGTCAGCTACCCCTACCTCAGCCTTTACAATAAACTCACCATACCAAACACAACTCCTGTCTTCTTCCATCTCCGCTTCGCTGTGGGTTTCATTCTCTCAAACACTAGACTCAAAACCTTTTCGATAATCAGTCACCAAATCTCGTCAGTATTTCTTTATCAGTATCTCCAACATCCTTTTCTCCATTTTCCCCCATGAGCTGAATTCTGAATTAGGCCTCCATCACCTTGTGGTTACATAATTACTACATTTTTCTGCATTCCACTAACTTGCTGGATTCATTTTCTTCACACAAGTTAGTCCTGTGCCTCCATCTTCAACTTCTAACTTCTACACCTGTCTCTCCCATTCAGAAGACTCTACTGAGCCATACTCATACATCACTCTTAACTAGCAGACTGGTCAGCGTAGTCCCTCTGGTACCTCAGACCCTTCCCTTGCCACCTCCCCCATCATCCGCCCACAGCCAGCCAATTCCCAAATACTCTTGACAATCTCACTGTCTTCATTTTGCTTCATTACTACCCCATTCCTAACCACCTCTGCAGACCCAGAAACTTTTAAACAGGTTATACTCCTGCTCAGAACTATTTAGTGATTCACATGTGCCCAGCCTACAGGAGGCTCCTTGCTCTGTCCTCTATACTTGTCTTTCCAGTTTCTTCTCCCTCAGCTCTATGGTTACCTTTTTCTCATACCTACAGCCACTACATAACCCACACTTTGCAGGACTAGTGTGGCAAACTTCAGATACTTTGCAGGTTTGGTTTCCAGATGACCACAGTAAAGCACATATCTCAATAAAGTGAGTCAGATGAACTTTTTGATTTCCCAGTGCATATAAAATTTATACTATACTGTAATCTATTAAGTGTGCAATAGCATTATGTTTAAAACAACAATGTACATAATTTAAAAATTTAGCGCTTTAGTGCTAAAAAAATGCTAACTTATTATCTGAGCTCTCAGTAAGTCATAATCACTGATCACCATAACAAATATAATAATAATAATTAATAATAATAATAATAATAATAATAATAATGTAAAGTTTGAAATATTGTGAAATTACCACGATGTGACCCGGAGCAAATGCTGGTGGAAAGTGAGCAAATGCTGGTGGAAAAAGGCACCAATAGACTTACTTAATGCAGGGTTGCCACAGACCTTTAATTTATAAAAAATTCGGTATCTGCAAAGTGCAATAAAGTAAAGCTCAAAAAAACAAGGTATGCCTATATTCTCGTAAGATTAGACGATGTGTCATATTTTGTCTTGATGTTTGCTTTAAAAATAGAGCAAAATGACAAAATAGGAAGCCCCCATCTCATTTTGCCCCCACAGCAACAGTAAACTGGTAGCTATCCATGGACAAAAGTGCCTTTGTGGGAGCTTCAGGATCTAGGTAAAAGGTTGCAAAACCCATATAGAGCCCAAGACTGAAGAAGGCCAATTTGAAAAGACATGACTGCACCCAGGGGGCAAGTTCACAAACTGTGGTTTCATAGTTGTAGCTACAGACCCAGAAAAGAGCCCAGTCTACCTGCAGATCTGGCTACAGCCCCGTTTGGCCCTGCTGCTGTTGCTAACACCATCTTTCAAGGGACCAAGGAGGAGGCACACTCACCCATACCTTGAGTAATAGGTGCAATGGCCTCAGTTTCAGCTACAGACCCTGAAGTGGCCTGTGACCTGGCTCCAGCCCCTCTCAGCCTTAGTCCAGAAATAATCCTTCCTTCCCAGAGACCTGGTGAGAGAGACATTCGTCCATGTCCCCAGAGACAGACCCTCCAACCTTAGTCTGACCAAGGATCCTAAAGCTGTTCTGGCTTCTGCTCTCCTCACCTGTGGTCTACGAGTAGTCCTGCCCTCCCAGGTATGTGATGGGAGACATACTGCCCAGAGGCAGGCCTGTTGAATGTGGTCTGACCGTCACATATCCCGAAGTGGCCTTGTGACCTAGCTCCAACCCCATTGGGAATGGTCTAAGGGAAGTCCTACCCACCTAGGAACCTGGTAGGAGGCACACCCATCCATACTGCTAAAGGAAAGACTGCACACCTCAGTCCTCGCTGTTAACCTCAAAGCATCCCAGTGATTTAGTTCCAGCCCCTGTCTATTGCCCACCCAGGGAACCTCCCAGGGAGCTCACAGGAATTCTCCCAGGAACCTGGCAGGAGCCACACTCATCTGCACACCTGAAAGCCCACTATTTGCAGACCTGAAAGCCAACCCTTGTCCCAGTGCCACCCTACTGACCAAGGTCAGTTCCAGCCCCTGTCAGTCAGTCAGGCCAGTTTTGCCCACCCAGGCAATCCCAGGGAGCTCGCAGGAATTCTCCCAGGAACCTGGCAAGAGCCACACTCATCTGCACACCTGAAAGCCCACTATTTGCAGACCTGAAAGCCAACCCTTGTCCCAGTGCCAGCTCTACTGACCAAGGTCTTGAAGCCAGTTCCATCACCCCAGGGATCAGTCCTGCCAACTACAAAGTCCTACTGCAGACCCAGCAGCAGCCACATGACCTGGCTCTAGCCCTGCTCTACTGAAATCCCAGAGGCAGTAGCATCAGCCCAGGGACCCAACACAAAAAGGTCTTTATGTGCCAAAGACAGTCTGTAAAGACTAGAAGAGGTGCTTTCTCCTTCAGATGCAAGATGCCAACACAAAGCTTCACAGATCACAAAGAATAAGCAAACATGACACCACAAAAAGGAAACTAATAATAAGCTCCGGTAACCAAACCCAAATAGAGATCTACAAATTGCCTGAACATTTTTCAAAATAATCATCTTTAAAAAGCTCAGTAAGATGCAAGATAACACATACAACTAAATGAAATCGGGATATTAATACTGAAAAAATCAACCAATTTAATAAGAAGTAAAAACCATAAAAAAGAACCCAGCAGAAATCCTGAAGTTGAAGGAACTGAAAGAACTGAAAATTCAATAGAGTTCTTCATCAGCAGATTTGATCATGAGGAATCAGCAAATAAAGATAGGTTATTTAGAATAATTAGAGAAACAAAAACAAAGAAGAAAAATGAGTGATAAAAGCGTGTAGGATCTATAGGTTACCATCAAGTGAATGAATATACTTCAACTTGGCAGTACAAGAAGGAGAGGAGAGACAGAAAGGGGAAGAAAGCCTATTTAAAGAAATAATGGCTGGAAACTGCCTGAATCTTAGAAAGGACATGGTCATCCATATTCATGAAGCTTGAGGGACTGCAATCAGGATTACTCTGAGACAGATTATACAGATCATCAAAGTTAGAGTTGGGCACCTAGGTCACTCAGTTGGTTAAGCGTCTGACTCTTGATTTTGGCTCATGTCGTGATCTCAGGGTCAAGAGATCGAGCCCTGCATCAGGCTCTGTGCTGGGTATGGAGCCTGCTTGGAATTCTCTCTCGTCCTCTGTCCCTCCCCCAATCCCACTCACTCTCTTAAAAAAAAAAAAAAAGTTGAAAAAAGTTAAAGACAGAGAATTTTTAAAGCAGCAAGAGAAAAACAACTCATCACATGCAAGAAAACTCCCACAAGTCTACGAGCAGATTTTGTAGCAGAAACCTTGTATGTAGGCCAGGAAGAAGTAGGGTGATATATTCAAAGTGTGAAAGAAAAAAACCCTGCCAATCAAGAATACTATACCCAACAAAGCTGTATATGTATTTTGAAGCAGTACCTTTCAAAATTGAAGGGGAGATAAAGGCATTCCCAGATAAACAAAAGCTTAGGGAATTCATTACCACTAGATCTGCCTTACAAGAAATGCAAAGGGGAGTTATTCAAGTTAAAACAAAAGGAAGCTAAGTAACATTATGAAAATATAAAACTTACTAGTAAAGGTAAATATATAGTCAAATTCAGAATACTCTTAACACTATATTGTATTTAGAAATCACTTAATTCTAGTATAAAATTCAAAAGACAAAAGTATAAAAATATAGCTACAATAATTTGTTAATGGATATACAATATTAAAAAAAATAAAGTGTGGGGCACCTGGGTGCTCAGCTGGTTAAGCAGCTGCCTTCAGCTCAGGTCATGATCTCAGGGTCCTGGGATCAAGCCCCACATTAGGCTCCCTGCTTAGAGGGTGTCTGCCTTTCCCTCTCCCCACCCCCCACCCCTGCTGGCTCATGCTTACTCACCCTTTCTCTCTTAAATAAATCTTTAAAAAAAAAAAAAAAAGTAAAGTGTGACATCAGTAGCATAAAATGTTGGAGAGAGGGAGAAAATTGTAAAGTTTTATATGCAATTAAAGTTATCAGCTTAAAATGACTGCTGTAACTATTTAGATGTTTTAGTTAAATCTCATGGTAGCCACAAAGAAAAAACTTCTAGTAGCTACACAAAAGATAGAGAAAGGAATCAAAGTATACCACTACAAAAAATCAATAAATCGCAAAGGAAGACAGCAAGGCAAGAGGAAATAAAACCACCACAAAACAGAAAACAATAAAATGGCAACAGTACATCATTACCTATCAATAATCACTTAAAATGTAAATGGATTAAATTCTTCAATTAACAGATACATATCTAAATGGATAAAAATACAATTACAATATGTTACCTACAAGACACGCACTTTAAGGACACATAGGCTGAAAGTGAAAAGATGGGAAAAGATACTCCATGCAAATTGTGAACAAAAGAGAGTGGGGTGGCTATACTTACATCAGACAAAATAGAATTTCAATCAAAATCTGTCACAAGACAAAAAGAAGGTCACTATATGATGGTAAAGAGGTTAATTCATTAAGAGGATATAGTAATTGTAAATATATGCACCCAACATCAGAGCACCTAAATTTTTCAGAACTAAAGGAAGAAATAGCAATACAATAGTAGTAGGAGATTTCAGTACCCCACTTTCAACAATGAATAAATCATCCAGCCAATAAGATCAAAGGAAGACAAAACTTGAATGACACTCTAGGCCAAATGGACCTAATAGGACTATCTAGAACATTCCATTCAGTGGACACAGAGAACACATTCTTTTCAAATGCACATGGAACATTCTCCAGAATAGAACATATATTAGGCCACAAAACAAGTCTTATCAAATTTAAGGGTATTGAAATCATATGTGTCCTCACTACAGTGGCATGAAACTATGAATTAATAATTGGAGGAAAATTGGGAAATTCACAAATATATGGAAATTAATACAGTCCTAAAAACAGTGGACCAAAGAAGAAATCAGAAAGGATATCAAAGTATTTTGAGACAAATGAAAGTGGAAACACAACATACCAAAACTAATGGGATATGGCAGAAGCATTTCTTAACAGGAAGTTTATAGTGATAAATGCCTATATTAAAAAAAAAAAAAAAAAAAAGAAAGCCCTCAAACAACTAACCTAACTTTGCACCTCAAGGAGCCAGAAAAAGAAAAAAAGCTAAGCTCAAAGTTAACAGAAAGAAAAAAATAATGATTAGAGCAAAGATAATACAGTAGAGACTAGAAAGAAAATAGAAAAGATCAACAAAACTAAAAGTTGGCTTTTTGAAGATAAACAAAATGACAAACCTTTACATATACCAACCAAGAACAAAGAACACTCAAATAGATAGAATTATTTAAAAAAAAAGAGGAGACATTACAACTGATTCCACAAAAATACAAGGGATCATGAGAGACGGCAATGAACAATTATACATCAGCAAATTGGATATCCTAGAAGAAATGGATAAATTCTAAAAACATACAGTGTCCCAAGACTGAATCATGAAGAAATTGAAAATATGAACAGACCAATCATAAGTAAGGGCATTAAAGCGGTAATTAAAAACTTCCTAATAAATTCCAAGGACTGGATGATGTCATGGATAAATTCTACCAAACATTTCAAGAGGAATTAACACCAGTCCTTTGCAGATTCTTCCAAAAAATTGAGGAGAAAGGATATTTCTATCCTCATTTTATGAGGCCAGAACTACCCTGATACCAAAGCTAGATAAGGACACTACAGGAAAAGGAAATTGCAGGCCAATATCTATGATGAATATAGACATAAAAATCCTCAACAAATTACTAGCAAGCCAAATTTACCAAGATATTAAAAGGATCATATACCATAATCAAGTGGGGTTTTTCCCTGGGATGCAAAGATGGCTCAACATATGCAGATCAATATGATGCACCATATTAACAAAAGGAAGGATAAAATGGTCATATGAATGACCATCTCAGTAGGTGCAGAAAAAGGATTTGACAGCACTTAATATTCTTTCATGATTAAAAGTTGTCAACAAATTACATAAAAGGAATGTATCTCAACATAATAAAGATCACATATAACAAGCGATAGCTAACATCATAATCACTGATGAAAAGCTGAAAGCTATTCCTCTACATCAGAAGTAAAAACAAGAGTGCCCATTTTACCACCTCTGTTAAATGCAGTAATGGAAATTCTAACCAGAGTCAATTAGGCAAGGAAAAAAATTAAAGACATCTAAGAAAGGAAAAGGTAAAATGGTCTCTGCAGATGACATGATCTTTATTATAGAAAATTTTAAACTCTACCAAAATACTGTTAGAACTAATAAGCAAATTCAGTGAAGTTGCAGGATACAAAACCAATATGCAAAATTCAGTTGTTTTTCTGTATGCTGACAATGAACTATATGAGAAAGAAATCAAGGGAACAATCTCATTTATAATAGCATCCAAAAGAATAAAATATTTAGTAATTAACTTTGCCAAGGAGGTGGAAAAATCTGTATACTGAAAACTGTAACTGATAAAAAGAAATTGATAAAAGGCAAACAAATGGAAAGATAGCCTATGTTCATGGATTGGAAAATTAATGTTGTTAAAATATCTATACTACCCAAAGAGATCTACAGATTCAATTCAACCCCTATCAAAATTCCAATGGCATTTTTCATAGAAAAATCCTAAAATTGATGTGGAAACACAAAAGACCCCTAAGAGCCAAAGCAATCTTATGAAGAGTGAAGCTGAAGGCATCACATTTCCTGATTTCAAACTGTATTACAAAGCTATGAGTAATCAAACTGTATGGTATTGGCATAAAAACAAACATATACTAACAGAACAGAAGAGAGAGCCCAGAAATAAGCTCACAGAAATACAGTTTGACAAGAACACCAAGGCTATGCGGTGGGGAAAGGATAGTCTCTTCAATAAATTGTTGGGAAAACCGAATATCTGCATGCAAAAGAATGAAACTTGGCCCCTCTTTTACACCATATTCAAATATTAGCTCAAAATGGATTAAAGATCTAAATGTAAGACCTGAAACCATAAAACTACTAGAAGAAAATATTGGAAAAAAGCTCCTTGACATTGGTCTTGGTAGTGATTTTTTTGATATGACACTAAAAGTGCAGGAAACAAAAACATCAGTAAGTGGGCTGCATCAAACTGCTTCTACATAGCAAAGAAATCAACAAGATGAAAAGGCAGTCTTTTCTGGAATGAGAGAAAATATTTGCAGTCTATTACCTGATAATGGATTAATATTCAGATGCATTAGAAACTCCTACAATTCCAAAGCAAAAATAATAAATAAACAAGATGGACAAAGACTGAGCTGGAACAAACAATCCTAAAATTTGTGTGAAACCACAAAGACCTCAGATAGCCAAAGCATCCTTGAAAAAGAAAAGCAAAGCTGGAGGCATCACAATTCCAGACTTCAAGTTATATTACAAAGCTGTAGTAATCAAAACAGTATGGTACTGGCGCAAAAACAGATATATTGATCAGTGGAATGGAATAGAAAACCCAGAAATGAACCCACAGCTATACAGTCAACTAATCTTTGACAAAGAAGAAGAGAATATCCAATGGGGAAAAAAATCTCTTCAACAAAAAGTATTGGGAAAACTGGACAATGACATGCAGAAGAATGAAACTGGGCCACTTTCTTTCACCATACACAAAAATAAATTCAAAGTGGCTGAAAGACTTAAATGTAAGACAGGAAACTATAAAAATCCTAGAGAACGCAGGCAGCAACCTGTTTGACTTGGCCATAGCAACTTCTTACTAGACATGTCTCCAAAGGCAAGGGAAACAGAAGCAAAAATGAACTATTGCGACTTCATCAAGATGAAAACCTTCACAGCGAAGGAAACAATCAGCAAAACTAAAAGGCAACCTTTGGAATGGGAGAAGATATTTGCAAATGACATACCTGATAAACAGTTAGTATCCAAAATATATAAAGAACTTATGAACCTCAACACCCAAAAACCAATAAATCCAGTTAAGAAATGGGCAGAAGACATAAATAGACATTTTTCCAAAGAAGACATACAGATGGCCAGCAGACACATGAAAAAATGCTCAACATTACTCATGATCTGGGAAATACCAATCCAGACTACAATGAAATATCACCACACACCTGTCAGAATGGCTAAAATTAACAACACAAACAACAGGTATTGGTGAGGATGGGGAGAAAAAGGGGAACCCTCTTACACTGTTGGTGGGAATGCAAGCTGGTGCACCCTCTCTGGAGAACAGTATGGAAGTTCCTCAAAATGTTAAAAATAGAACTACCCTACGACCCACTAACTACTAGGTTAGTGCAATTGGATACAAAGGATTCAAAGGATACAAAAATATAGATTTGAAGGGGTACATGTACCCCACTGTTTATAGCAGCATTATCAACAATAGCCAAGTTATGGAAAAATCCAAGTGTCCATTGACTGATGAATGGATAAAAATAGATGTGTGTGTGTGTGTGTGTGTGTGTGTATAATGAAATATTACTCAGCCATAAAAATGAATGAAATCTTGCCATCTGCAACAATATGTATGGAGCTAGAGAGCATTATGCTAGGCGAAATAAATCAGAGAAAGACAAATATCATATGATTCCACTTATATGTGGAATTTAAGAAACAAAACAGATGAACATGGCGGGGGGGGGGGTGGGTGGGTAAAACCAGAAAATAGACTCTTAACTATAGAGAACAAACTGATGGTTACTGGAGGGGTGGTGGGGGGGTGGATTCAATGTATAATGGGCAAAGAGGTTGAATAGACTTTTTTCAAAGAAGATACAGGAATGACAAGCAGATATATGAAAATGATGTCACTAGTCATCAGTGAAATGCAAAATAAAACTACAATGAGCTATCACCTCATACCTGTTAGAATGGCTTTTATCAAAAAGATGAGATAACAAGTACTGGTGAGGATGTAGAAAAAAGGAAACCTTTGTACACTAGGTTGGTAAGAATGTAAATTGGTACAGTCATTATGGAAAATAGTGTGGCAGTCCCTCAAAAACTTAAAAATTGAACTACTATGTGATCTAGCTATCCCACTTCTGGGTGTATGGCCAAAGAAATGAAATCAGTATCTCAAAGAAATATTTACACTCTCATGTTTAATGCAGCATTATTTATAATAGCCGAGATTTGGAACCAACTAAGTATCTGTCGGTAGATAAAGGGATAAAGAAAATGTGGTAGAAGTAATATTCCATTGTGTATATATACAGTATATGTGTATCTGTATGTATATTTCTTGTCTGTATACCATGTAATGTATACACACACATATTACAAGAGAGAAACCCTGCTACTTCCAACAGCATTCATGAAGCCGGAGGACATTATGCTGACTGAAATAAGCCAGATACAGAAAGACAAATACTGTGCGATCTCACTTAAATATGGAATCTAAAAAAGTTGAGCTCAAAAACAGTAGAACAGTGGTTGCCAGGGGCTACAGGCAGGGGGAAATGAACAGATACTGGTCAGAGGCTACAGACTTTCAGTTTATAAGGTGACTAAGTTCTGGGGATATAATGTATAATATGATGAATGTAGTTAATAATACTATATAATATGCTTGAAATTCTCTGGGAAGGTTGATCTTAACTGTTCCCACCACAAAAACAAAATCATAACTGTGTGAGGTGATGGAAGTGTTAATTTGCCTAATTGTGGTAATCAGTTCGTCACATTTTATACCTTAAGTATATACAATTTGGTATTTGTCAGTGATACCTCAATAATGCTGGAAAAATTACAATAACCCTACTTGTGACAATTTTCTGTGTATCACGGTTTTGTCGGGTAGCTCTGTAAAAAGATTTTTTTTTGTCTGAAAAGTAACTTTGGATGAAGAAATCATGATTCTGAAAAGATTATTCATTTCACAACTATTTTTCGAGTTAGGCAAATTATCCAAGATTACATATTTTGTTGACAGGCTGAGATTAATATATGTCTTGATTATTTTACAATTACTTCCTGCCTGTCTTCTATCTTGAGTTTCTTTACCCTTTCATGTGTTTATACTTTCCTCCTCAACCTGATTGCGACTGCCTGGTGGAGAGGGAATGTGTCCTGGGTATTTTTTGCGTCCACGACAGGACCTACCTAACAGTCACTTACTTTGCTGCCGCTGCCTTAGCTCCTGTTGTGGTGATACTATTGTTACATGTGCTCAGTTTGAGTTTTAAGTTCCACGCTCTTCATCTCGCTGACCTACGCCTCGCAGAGGTTGAGGTCTGATTCTGAGAGAGGAGAATTTTATGTGTGAGTTTTCTCTCTTTGGGTCTTTGGAAAGCACTCCCCTCACCCCAGGGAACCTTGTACTGCCTACCCTTAGAGATACCACAGAAGTCAAAACTCTGCTCTCTTATCTTCCCCACTTAATCTCTGGGCCATCTCCCCACCGGGGCCCTGACCCCGATATTGCCCCTATATTAGTAACATGTTGCTTATTTATACAGGAGAAATCCATTGTTTTATGAGGCTCATAACCAGTCCCTGCAGCTCTCTGCCCAGTGGCAGAAAGTGTGTGCCCCGTGATGTTTGCCAAACAGCACTTCGTATTTTAGTCTCTTATAACAGTAGTACGCTTCATGACATTGAGACTTTGTGATATTAATAATGAATCGATGTTCAACAATGTTAACCATACCCATCGTCCTTCAAGCATCCCCATCTATTAAGTCCTGAGATTAAATATGACTGTCTTCATTCCTAAAGTCCAGCCAGCCACAGAGAGCAGTCATAACCACCCCGTTTGTACTTCATAAGGGCACTCCAGTGATTTCCTGAACATGTGTGTTCCTTATAGTGTCTCAAGCTCTGACGCTTGGAGCCACGTTTCAGAATCTTCAACGGACTAGTGAACATCAAAATGAAATTAGGATTCTTAGCTACAAGATTCCTAATCATCCTGTTTGAAAAACTACCAAACATTTTAACTATGTTGCCGACCTTGCAGGCTTTACTGCAGTAGCTCGCATGTGAGACAAGGAGAGTTTGACGCCGCCTTGTGAAAAGCACAGTGGTAAGCCTCCCCACACACTTCCCCGACTGAGCGTTGCCACTCTCTGGCCTTCCTATCAAAGGTTTATAGAAAAGTAGGTTTGTAAAAGGCCCCAAGGTCCCAGAGCGGGTTAGAAAAAAATACCTAATTCTATCTCTACAGATAGTTTTCTAATCTGTTCTTAACCACTGCTGGCTCCCACAATAAATATTCCAAGGTCTTCTCAGATGAACTATTTCATGTAAGCTGACTATTAAAAATATTTTCCAGTGTTTAACTCCAATCTCCTTTTATTCTTGTGGTTTAAAATGAAAGTCTCTGATATTTCTCTAAGTATTTTGATTTTTTTTAAAGATTTTATTTATTTATTCGACAGAGATAGAGACAGCCAGTGAGAGAGGGAACACAAGCAGAGGGAGTGGGAGAGGAAGAAGCAGGCTCATAGCAGAGGAGCCTGATGTGGGGCTCGATCCCATAACGCCGGGATCACGCCCTGAGCCGAAGGCAGACGCTTAACCACTGTGCCTCCCAGGCGCCCCTCTAAGTATTTTGATTATTAAAGAACAAATAGTTTTCTACCCATTTACCAAAATCTGCCACTCAGTACAATTGCTCTGACTATTCAAATTTTGACATTTCACTGTGATCCAAACTTCAATTTAAAAAGTTTTTTTTTTCCGGGGTTCCTGGGTGGCTCAGTCGTTAAGCGTCTGCCTTCGGCTTAGGGTGTGATCCCGGCATTATGGGATCGAGCCCCACATCAGGCTCCTCTGCTGGGAGCCTGCTTCTTCCTCTCCCACTCCCTCTGCTTGTGTTCCCTCTCTCACTGGCTGTCTCTATCTCTGTCAAATAAATAAATAAAATATTTTTAAAAAAAAGGTTTTTTTTCCAAAGTTTTTAAAAAAATTTCTCTTATGCTTTTCTTAACATTTTCTTTAGCTTACTTTATTGTAAGAATACAGTATACAATACATAAAACATACAAAATATGTTAATTGTGTTCCTGGTAAGCTTTCTTTTTGTTTGTTTGTTTTGTTTATTTATTTTTTATTATGTTCAACTAGCCAAAATATAGTTTGTTAATAGTATGACTGGTTGATGAAAGAGAAGGTAGGTAACAGTGAGGAAATTTATTGTCATATATGCAGATAATTTTTGGTAGCCTATAAATCACCAAAGTATATGTGGACTGCTGTGGCCTTAACTGAATTTATTTTAGTAATTCAAAGTCAACAAACTCCTAGTGGGCACATTTTGCACTGGGCCCTGCAAAGCCAAGGAGAACTAAGACATGCTCTCTAATCTTTAGGGGCCGCCCAGTCTATTAAGTGAGACAAATTTGTATGTAGTTAACAAAAATAAATAATGCAAGAGGTTTGGAAGTGGCATGAGAGAGGTGCTATAAAAGCCAAGAGGACTTCTCATTGAATAAAGTTCAAGGTATTCAAGTTCTTTAAAAATCTGGCTCTATCTACTTACTTTACTCTACCACGGTTCTTTATCCTACGCTCAGGCTGTATTGCAAGCACGTTATTTCAAAGATGCCATACACCTCTGCATCTTTGCTAACATTGTTCCATTTTGTCTGGAGTCCCCTTGTTCTTCTTTGTCAGTGGTCAGTGACATTTCATCTCTATGAAGCTCTGGCTCTTGCCATTGCATATAAATGCAGTCATACAATACGCATCCTCCTGCCTCTCCTTTCACTTAGGACATGCTTTGAAGGTTCATCCATATTATAATGTGTCAGTATTTCATGACTTTTTGAGGCTGAATAAAATTCTGTTGTATGTAGACCCCACATTTTGCTTATTCGTCAGTTGAGGGACATTGGGGTTGCATGGACTTTGGGGCTATTGTGAATGCTAGTATGAACATTTGGGTGCATGTGTTTCTATGAACACATGTTTCAGTTCTCTTGTGTATATGCCTGGGGTGGAGTTGGTGGTTCATATAGTAACCTATGTTTAACTTTTTCAGGAACCCATAAACTATTCCTCAAGGTGGCTGCTTCATTTTGCATTCCCACTGACAATGTGTGATATTTCCAGTTTCTCTACATCTTTGTCAACACTTGTTAGTGTTTATTTTATTACAACCATTCTGCTGAATGTGGAATGGTGTCTTATTGTGGTTTTGGTTTGCATTTCCCTAAGAGCTAATGATGACGATCTTTTCATGTGTTTTATTAGCCATTTGTATATCTTCTTTGGAGAAATGGCAAGTCAAATACTTTGCCCATTTTTAAATTGGGTTGTCTTTTTACTAGTTGGAACAGTTATATATTCTGGATACTATCTGTTATCAAATATATAATTTTTCAGATATTTTCTCATAGGCTGAGGGTTGTCTTTTCACTTTTTTGATAATGCTCCCTGAAGTACAGAAGCTTTTAATTTTGATCAAGTTGAATTAATCTATTTTTTCTTTAACTGTTTATGATTTTGATGGCTTATCTAAGAAACCATTTCTTAATTCAAAGTCATGAAAATTTATGTTTATGTTTTCTTGTAAGAGTTTTATAGTTTTGCTCTTACAATTAGGTATAGGGTACATTTTGAGTTAATTTTTATATGTGGTGTGAGGCATTGGTCCAGCTCCATTCTTTTGCATATCTTTTGTGGATATCCAGTTGTCCCAGCACCATTTGCTAAAAAGACTATTCTTTTCCCATGGTTTGTCTTTTTGGTCCTCTTATCAAAAATCTGAACCTGATTTTAGCAAAACAAAAATAAAATTAAGTTAGCATCCTAGCTCTTCTCTTCTTTCACCACTGCCTTTGTTTTCTGAAAACATGAACCTCAGTTCAAAAGAGAAATGGACACGGCTTAGATCTATAAAATATTATAGCACAACCCAAAGGTTTTATCTTATTTCACACAACAATCACAAAAGACTGATGTTACCCACCTACCTCCCAAATCTACAAAGGTATTCATACCTGTACCCTTACACTATGCCTTCCCTCCTATTACAATGGATGAAAAAATTTTCACCTCTCTGGGGTCAACCCTTGTGCTTGTACTCTGAATCCCATTCCCTTTCATTGACCCAAACACTGTGTTCCAATAATCACCTCCCTCCTCTATGACATCAAAGTCTTTCTTCTAGGTTTTTCCCATTAGATAGAAACATAGCTCTCAACACTTTTTTAATCCTTCCCCAGAAACAGTATCTTTCTTCTCCTTTAGAGCAAATCTGCAATAAAGGAGTATACATACTTGCAGTCTTCATATCCATTCCTCCTGTTCTTTAACCCACACAACACTGAAATTGTTCCTATTAAGGACACCAACAATTTCCATCTTGCCACATCCAAAGATCAGTCTACTGTTCTCACCTTACTCTAGCTCAGCTGCATTTGACCCAACAAGTTACTCCCTTGTGAAGAACTTTCTTCACATTGCTTCTGCAATACTACACTCACCTCTTTTCCCTCTAGTCTTATTGGATACCCTTTTTTAGTCTGATTTGCAAAATCTGTCTTCTTTTCCAGACTGTTTCCAGACCTTCCAGAGGTTGGTTTTCCTCCAACCTCTCCATCATACTCCCAATTGATATATCCAATTGGTGCTACCACCTACTAAATTTGGGGGTGCCCCCCCAAAGTGAAAAAGCAGAATCCCTTGTTAAAAATTATTAAAAATTTCAAGACAGCAACACCAGAGCCTTAAGCCCAGCATGGGTCCCTGGGAGACTGTGCATTTCATGTGCCCATGAGGCTTGTCCTGCCTATTGGCTTCCTGGGATGTCCACTCAGATATTTGATAAATATCTCACACTCAGTCTGTATAAAACACACCTCCCAATTCACACTTCTGTCTAAGAAAAGGCAGTCCCATTTCTACCCAAGTTTTTCCACATCTGAATAAATTGTGCCACTATTCACCCAGTTACTCAAGCCAAAAATCTGAGATTTCTCTACTCTTTCTCAACCAGTCCATCAACAATTCCTATTGTCTCTGCCTTCAAAGTAGATGCTCACAATACATCTGGAGTCTAAACGTTCACAGTCTCAAATGATCATCTCACAGGTAATGTTTCTCCTTTTACAGTGGAGAAATCTGGCAGTCACTCCTTGAACCATATAATTTAAAGTATCATCATCATGGATTAAAAAAATCTGATAAGACAAGCATAGAAAATTTTTTTGAGGATTAGAAATATCATAGAAATATATAACTGGTTATTATATAAAATGTAGTACATAAGTAGTACGTAGTACATTATCCAATATTTTATACTGTGGTAAAATGTACATAAAAGTTACCATTTTGGCCATTTTAAATGTACGGTTTAGTGACACTAAGTACCTTCACACTGTCCCATCTTTATATATAATTGTATATGTTGTGTATTATATATAAATAGGAAAAAGTGGAATATATACAATCACAATGAACACTGGTTAGGTAAGTGATGGATTATGTGTGACTTTTACTTTCTTGTCTGCATTTTGTAAATTTGTTATGTGAACATAAACTATATAATTTGTAATAAGAAAAATGTTTTTGTTTTTTAAATCAAGGATGACAAATGCTTCAAGGAGGACGTAGTAATTGTCAGATTTTAGAGAAATTGGGGCGCCTGGGTGGCTCAGTCGTTAAGCGTCTGCCTTAGGCTCAGGGCATCCCAGGTTTCTGCGATCGAGCCCCGCATCGGGCTCCCTGCTCCTCTGGGAGCCTGCTTCTTCCTCTCCCACTCCCCCTGCTTGTGTTCCCTCTCTTGCTGGCTGTCTCTCTCTCTGTCAATAAATAAATAAAATCTATTTAAAAAAATTTTTTTAGAGAAATTGTGATGAGTGACAACCTCTTTTGGACTTGGCAATTATGGCTTTACTCATTCAGGATAAAATCCCCGGGATGGAGGAATCAGAAGTGGTAGCATATAAGAAACCCGAAGCAGGCTGAGCTTTGGTTCAGTGGGTATGTGGCCAGGAGGGGATTCCAAGCTAGGAGAAATGCCTGAAATAGAAACTGCAGGAAAGCAGACAGGACAGTAGGCCAGGACAGTTCAGTTTGCCTGGACCCCCAGTTCCAGTGAAGGAGAGAAATGTAATGTGTATGAAAACAGAGGAGTAGGGTAGAAGGGCCCTGTGTGTATAGAATTTGGATTTTACTTTGTAAGCTGTGAAAAACTTTCAGAGCTTTCTGACATTTTTAAAGTGGTGTTTTGGGAATATCAAATCTGTACAATCTGGATTTAGGGTAGAAAAGACTAAACTCAGCAAAACTTCTTAAGAAAAACCTATAACTCAGAGGTTAAGTAATAAAAAATTAAATGGGAGGGATGGGGAGCATGAAAAAGAACAGGTATTGGTCATGGTCTAATGGACAGAAAAGGAAGAGATAATATTATCTCATTTACACTTAGTGATAAATAATCCATTCAGTTATTACTTGGTTTGGCCAAATCTATACTATTTATCTGTTTTTTATGGAGTTATTTAAAATCTAGGATTATATTATTTCCAGAAGTACTCATATTTGTTCAAAAGTATCTTACCAGGCTGTTTCTAGACTTTTAAAGTTGGACTGATTTAAGTTTTCGAGTTGTCTTCCTGAAGTAATATTTTAGAAAGTCATTGTGGAATTATAATTTATTTTTCAAGGCATTTTCTTTATATCCTTAAATAGTGAATCAATTGCACTGGCTATGGAGGGCATCACTGGTTTTATTAGCTTTATTTAGTAATTTACTTATACCTCCAGTTTATTTCGTAATTTATTTGAAATTTCTTTTTTCAATTTATGTATCTCCTCACTAGAATTCAATGAGGAAAAGTGCTTTTGGTTTCATTGTGAATTCTAATAATGCTCTATACATGAACAGCACTAGATAGAGAAGATATGACGCATACACAAAGCAATGGGTCCAATTCTCTGAGACATTGAATTTAAAAGCACTTTTTAAAAAATCAGATCATTTAAAGTGCAGGAGGGATGTTGACATTTTAAGGTACCATGATTGTGATCTTTTTTTTTTTTATGTGACCTATTCTTGGCAACACAAATAATCGCTACTTCCTCTTACTTTGTTTTTAAATATATTTTCACTTATTTATTTATTTATTTGGTTGCTTCAAAGCAAAGCACAGTGCTTTGTGTTGAAGTAAATAAATACGACCAGCCAGTGTATTGACCTTGAGAGATTTGGTGTGGTGCTCAGTGTTTCAAGTCTCGGAAGGATGAGGTTTATTTTATGATGTGTGGACACAGAATTCGGCCGTCGGTTACCATATCACCCTGACCAACTTTGACATTTCTCTGAGGAAGCTCGGCTGAAACCTGCTTCTCCTCTGCCAGGAAATATCATTTAACGGGGTGAAAGTTCACTGGGACAATTTAAGGCGGCTGATCTCAGGTGTGGTCGCAGCTGTTGTGTGGGACACGACTTGTTTTATAAGAACAGAAACACTATTATCTGGACTCCCAAGGGGCATTTGGAGCAAGTCATGCCCGCGGAGTCCCATTCCAGGAAAATGTGCTCGAGCACTTATTTGTTGGCAGTGATCACTAACTGCGATTCCATCTGGCAAAAATGTGGATTTTTCTCTGTCCCAGAAAGTTGGGGAACAATTATGTAAGTTGTCTCAAAGAATTTATTTTTAGCCACTTTTTATGGAGAAATTCAGTCCCTGAGTTTTGTTACAAGAAATTTACTTTTTTAAGGAAAAAATAGAGAAACCTTCTGTATGCATTTCTGTAGAACTTGTGTACCATGAAATATAAACACTTGTCTTTTGATTTCAAATCATTACTCAGTCTTCCTGCTGAATGTTCTAAATCGTATTTTCTATATTAGGAATGTTGGAACCACTTAGTAAAATCAAAGCTGCCAGGGAGGTGAAGAAGGGCAGCGTGAGTGTAGTGTATCTCCAGGTGTCGAGGCCTGGAAACCCTGCCTCACGGTTGAAGCAGTGTTCTCCTTGCCATTACCTCCCTGCCACTCTGAAGGATTTTTAGCACCTGAATAAATGAACCCTGTGAGCCATCTGAGGTCCAGCAAAGCTGGTCAGATATATTTTGGTGAAGGAAGCCAGCACACAGTATTAAAAGTAAGATCCACCATTAGAATTAAAGAGGTGTCTTTGGAAAACCACGTATACAATTTCTATCCCCACAGGATTTTTTTCAGCAGTTTTCTACTATAGATAAGTCTAATAAATGAGAAAAAAATTATGTCAGTTTTCTTTTTTTTTTTTTTATTTTGGCCTTAAGCAATGCAAGCAGGTTGATTTCTGTTAACAAAGGAAATAGTTTACCTAACTAGAAATTCTGTTTCACTTAGTTTGAGCCTATTCTGAGTATCACTGTTTTGATTTCTAAAAATAAATCTTTTATAAGGTTTTAATAATTATTCTTAAACACTAGTTTTTTAATATAAAAACAACTGACAGCCCATCTGTCATTTCCCTATATTAATTTCTCAGTAAGAGGAATACACTTAAGAATGCCACTTACAGCTTCATTTTTCCATCTTTTTTCTATCTTCCTCTTTCCCTCAACAGCCCACCCCAACCACTTCCTTCCCCCGTTGCAGCTACAACTGGCTGCTGCCACTACACATACACACACGCACTCGCACAATGTTGACTCTATAATAGCACAAGACGTTTGTTCTGGTCCCATGTATGTCTTTGGTTCAAACAGCATTATAAGATATTATAATACACACACACAGACACTTCTCTAAATATAAGCCTCAGACCAAAAGAAAAGAAAGGATTCTTTGTTTCCTGTAGCTTATTGATAATATGTAATATCAACAGGTAATATTATAATACTTTATTATCTTTAAGAGCTATTATAGAGTGGAAATGCTATGGTGTTCAGATGCTGGCTTCATGTCAGCCAACTCTTAGCTGAGTGTTCAAGTTAATTAACTTCTTCCTTTCCGCATCTGCTAAAATGAGCACAGCATAGATTCGTAAGAAATGATAGTTGCCTTACATGTATACCACCTCTGTAGTTCCTCCCCACCCCCATTTTTTTTTTTTTTTGACATTTGTTCTTGTTGGGAGGATGACATTCTCTGATGAGCCCTGAAATTCACTAGTGTTCTAACACAGATTGCCAGAGAGCAAATTTAATCCGGATCCCGTGCAGCAGTATCAGAGTATCAAAACTATGTGTACCCTAAAAATACTGGCTTCGTGATTATGAAAAACTCCTATCAGATTTAGTCATCACCATTTATGAGTCCTGTGTGTGCCTGTCTTGTGAAAGCCGTTGCTCGTTACTGCATTTTACAAAGATTGATAAAAATATGAGGAAGAAACTTTGTCTAAGAAGCACCTTGTTACCAAACTTGTAAGAAAGAAATTGTCTTAATATGTCCTTTTGTCTTAGGAAATAAATCAGTCTGATTTTAAAACAATATATGAAAGCAAACTAATGTGGCCAAGAAATGTTGTTGGTTCTCTGATTGCTTCAAATTGATGTTGAAATTGAAACAAATGAAACCACATCATTTTTGGAGCAGTGGCTGCTCTTAATGGCACAAGGGCAAACACACATATTACCAAACACTTGGAATCTGCTGAAGAAATTATGTAAGAAAATTAGAAGTCTGCAAGCGTGCTGAAGTGTAGAAAAGGAAATAGACAATCCAGGAGAAATTGGATAATGTAAAATGCTTAAAAGCTTTCAAAAGTTTCGGATAGAATCTTACAGTCTTACTTGGTATGTCTCTAATTGTACATCAATGTGCAAATTCAGTGATTTATTTCTTTCATCAGTTACTGGTTATTATTATCTGAACCTACATGAAGCATCTACTTTATCTTAAGTGTAGGCCTACAATGGGATATGTTAAAAAGTGGATGAAAATGTTGCTTGATAAATTAAAATCTAATCAAAAGAGCTATGCTTCTGTTTCTGGAAGAATGTTTGACTTATCAATGAATTCATTCAACACTTCCTGAGTGTCTGTTCTGTGTAATTGCTACAGGAAAGATGGAGTTCTTATGCTGGAGACCTTATATTACAATAGGGAAGTAACATATAGATTCAAATAATAATAAAACTGTGGGGGGGGGAGAGAAAAGATAAATATCATTAGAGATGCAAAGGGCTATAGGACTTAAAAGGGGAAAGAGATTTCTTCTAAATGTCCTAAGCCTGGCTGACAGAGAGTTTTGCCAGGAGAAAGTGGAATGGGAAAATAGTCCAGACAGAGGAAACAGTACGAACAAATGTTTGGGGTAGAAAAGTTTAGAGCAGATTCAGAAATAGTGTCCAGGTTTGTCTGGAGTGATTTCTTTAGGAAATATATGCAGCTGAACTGGAGGAGTCAATTGGGGTTAATTGGTGGAGAGTCTTAACCATCATATTAATGAATCGGGGTTTATTGAAGAGGTGGTGGGAGCTAATGAAGGTTTTGAGCAGAAGGGTGAGTAATGAGCGAGCAGATGACAGTCACTGTAGGAAACCCACTCTGATGGTGAAATGTGTGGGTTGGAGATAGGTTGAATGGAGGCCGAAGGATCATCGTCCTACTGCAGATGACCAAGGCCAGCTGATTAAGGAGACAGGACAGTCGATAGCTTTGCTTAAGGAGAGGCGAGGGAGGAGAAGGAAAGGTGACTCACGCTTTGAATCTGATTCATAAAGAGAATAACAATATCATTAACAAAAGGGGCCAGGAGGAGGAGAAATGTGGGGATCAGATAATATGAGGCTTTGAAAGTGTTGATTAGGATAATAATACTAATAATGATTTAGCACTTACTATTTGCCAGGCACTATTCTTTCTGTTTTTCAAGCATGATCTCATTTATTCCTCAGAGGAACTTCAGAGCTTTATATACAGCCCACCCAAGTTTACACTGCTCGTCTGCCGTAGAGTCAGGCTACACTCCCCTGGAGCCTAATTCCAGAGCACAATTTATTAAGCTCTCATAAAATGTCTGTACTGAATGGTGCTGGGCTAGAAGGCAAGGCAGGGAGGGTTGGTAAGAGAGGAGGAAAGACAAATGAAATAAAAGGATGGAGTCATCAGGGACATTTGGGGAATTCCCAGGCAAGATTACAGGCAGCCAAAGACTCAGAAAACCATAGCTGGGTGTTTCTGAAAGGGTAAGAGAAGAAAGGGGGGCTCCTGGGTGGTTCAGTTGGTTAAGTGTCTGCCTTTGACTCAGGTCATGATCCCAGAGTCCCGGGGTCAAGTGTCACATTGGGCTCCCTGCTCAGCGGGGAGCCTGCTTCTGCCTCTGCCTGCTTCTCTCTCTGCCCTTCACCCTGCTTATGCTAGCCTTCGCCCGCTCTCTCTCTCTTTCAAATAAATAAGTAAAATCTTAAAAAAAAAAAAAAAAGAGTAAAAAGGGCTCCAAGAAAAGGCATTGAGATTTCATAGTCAAAACAGCACTGGTGGCCTTAAAGCAGTTTAAGAAAAGTGATGAAGTCTCAACTCAGTTGGCATGGGGCGGGAGTTAGTAATTTATGCGGAAGTGGAAATGGCCAAGGCTTTGGGGAAGTCTGTCAGTGGGAAGGAGGGGGAAACAGTACTGCTGCACCAGGGGGCAGGTCCACTAAGGAAAACTTTTTAAGGCTGGGGGACACTTACTTGGGTGCCTATGGGAAGGGGGGCAGATTTAAGATCTAGGAGAGATGAGGCTTCTTCAGAGAAAGGAGGAAATGATGAGATCTAAAAAGTAGACAAGAAATTGGAGTCCTGTGAGTGAAACCTTTCCTCCTAGACTAGAAAGAAGTCAAATAGAAGAAGGCAAGATGTCTGTGTGATGCGTATATATGGGGAGCAGGGGTGCACTTAAACCCTTAAGTGTTATGAAGAAGACCAAAGGCACTCACTCACTCACTCGTATTTGATGATCTTGGCTTTCTCAAAAAATTTTGGAGGCGAGGTGATTAGTGACTGAGAGAGGTTCAGATTTGTGGCACTGAAGATCTGCAGCAGTTTCTATGGGAATGCAGGGAAAAATCATTTAAAGATAACTAAAAAGGTTGCCCCATGGTATCAAGGTTCATGACGAGGTTAAATAGTATGAATTTTTAGTACCACTCGTTGCCAGGGTTCTGTGACTTTCTTTTGCAATGTTTAGCAGTCTGGCAGTAGAGAACCCAGCTGGCAGGATTTAGAAAGGGTGAAGACGAGGAGGAAGCTAGTGAACCCGTTTTAGAAATAACTAAATGCTGAGGAGAGCCAGGAATGTGCCTTTTTTTAAGCTGCATGCCAGTTGGTTTGGGTGCAGGTTATCCTCTGCAGGCAGAAGAACAGTTGTTACTAAAGAGAGGGCTAAGGAAGTGGAGGAGGAATGGGGGAGGCAGAAGCATGGGGATTAGGTGATGCCTGGGAAGGAGCTAAGTGCGGAGCAAATGCAGTCAGGATATCGGTGTTTGAGGCGTTAGAACCAGCAGAGTTCAGGGAATGGTGCTCCTGCTGGCTGACTGAGGAACTGACCGGAGGTGCTAGCAACAGAAGTAGCAAAGGAGAGAAGTGATCCGAAGAGTCCTTGGCGGTGGGCGTGGTAGAGAGGAAGAGCTGTAGTCCCGGTACTAATTCCTAAATGATCATCAGGTAACACCCAGAAAAGAAACGGAGAGTCCCAAAGAGGAGGAATTGTTATAAATAAATGATGAAACTTGGGAAGGCATGTGATTACTGAGTTAGAGCATTTGGTAATTTTTAAAAATAACCATTGACATCTTACTAGTAATATGGCACATTAGAGGAGTGCTGATAGGTAGACTTAATTTATCAGGAAACATAAGTGGAATCAGATGTTAAAATTTGAATGCCCCTATTCATCAATATTTCACCTTTAGTATATGTCGAATGTAAATTGTAGTTTAATTTAGCATATTTTTATGATGCTGGGTCCTTTATTGTTGAACTCATTTTAGCCATCTAGCATTGGTGTGTTCATAAAATTCAGAGAAGACAAAACAGCACTTCTGTCATTTGAACTTTACAGTTGGCCCTTAAACAACGAGGGTTAGGGACACCAACCCCTATGCAGTCAAAAAACCATGTACAACTTTTGACTCCCCCAAAACTTAACTACTAATGGCATACTGTGGACTGGAAGCCTTACCGATAACACGAATAGTCAACTAACGTATTTTGTATGTTAGATGTATTATACACTGTATTCTTACAATAAAGTGAGCTAGAGAAAAGAAAATGTTAGTAAAATCAGTAGGAAGAAAAAATACACTTACAGCACTGTACTATATCGGAAAAAAAAAATCTGTGTTGTTCAAGGGCCAACTGTATTTCCAAACCTATCTGTATCTGACAAAATATTTAAATACTTATATACATATAGAATAGAGTAAGCACTGTGATGTGGCAGAATTCTGGAGCGGACCTGACAAACTCTGAATCCAGTTTCTGTTCTGCCACTGACTTCCTATGTAAATTCGAACAAATTACTCGATTTTCTAGTACCTAGTATACTCATCAATGAAGTAGATGTTATGACATAGGATTGTGATTTTCTATCTCAAGCAGTTTCTTGAAGTGTTCAGCAAGATGTTAAAGGCATTCTGAAAAATAAACTTCAGCAAATATACAGAACTAACTTGTAGAATCAAATTAGAATTTCCAAATCTAATATCAAAAAAAGAACATATTAATTTCAATTAAAATAAGTTTTGGACTTAAGTCAACGTCTGTTTTAAAAAGCTGATTTTAGTTACTAATATTCTATTTTAATATCTGAACACAGGTTTCAGGATGACTAATCCATTTTCATAAATATGGTAAAGGATTTCATCAGACAGTGAAATGTTTTTATTAGCAGGTATAATAAAGAAAAGGACACACACACGAGGACTTTGTGTCCTAAATTCAGAATTACGAGTGGTCTGTGAAAAAAAAACTGGGAAAGCTACAGGGGAGGAGGCTACCTTTAGGACTGTTAAGCCCCCACTGTTTCTCAACACCATGGACTCTGGCCCTCTGCCCTTTCTTCTATGAAAAGTGATGCTCTGGGCTTTCTTATAATTCCTTGCAGCCCTCATGATGTGAAAGAAATCTTTTTAAAATGTACTTATATTCTTGCGATGTATGAAAGCTATGGATTAGCAATTCTGATCCTCAGAATAACACTTTAGTATTCTACACTGAAGCAGAAACTGCAAGGGAGGGTCAGCTAATTAACAGGCACTTAGCAGACCTTATGGAAAAATTGATTTGGTGTTACTTGTAAAAAATAAATAGCCAGATAGGTAAATAGTTCACTAGGTAAATACATAAATAAGCAACCAACCAAAACATGCCGTTGATGTTCTTAGAGGGAAATGATTATGCAAATAAACACATTCAATTTTTGTAAAGATAAAATGCAGCGATAATAAGTTGAAATAACTTCCATGGGAGTAGACGCTTTGATCCCTTGAGAAGCTGGACAATCTTCGGACATGGATTCTCCCCGAAGTGTGAGCTACGTGCCTTGGGTGATGTCACCAGTGACTAGTAACCACTGCCGTGTAAACAAACATCAGCAGGAAATAAATGTGGGTAGGGCAAGGGTCTAGGAGCATGCCTTCCTTCTAGAAAAGTATGGTGCCTTCCAATGCCAGTGGTTTGTTTGGATTTTTTTTTTTTTAAAGGGAGAGAGGGGATGGAGCTTCGCTCTTGCCTTCTGTCACAGAAACCTTTAGTTTCCTAGGCAGCGTCTTTCCTTGACAAATGGATTTCCTCCTTGGCAGTCTCTGCAACATGGAGAAGTCAGGGGCTCCTCGCTCTTGCCGCAGTTATTGGTCGCTCTCCCCGGACTGACAAGCTTGTCTGTGGATTCGCTGAGAGGAAAGTTTCGAGTTACCAGAATTAGGCAAGCCCACTGAGAAGCAGGAGGAGCAGCCGCGGCGGCAGGAGCGAAAGCAGCCGCTCCTTTAAGCACTACCGCAGCTGCCCCGCTGATTGGCTGGGTCTTTCAGCTGCTTCCCTGGAACAAAAGGTCAAAGTGGACTGCAGTGTAAATGGAGAGAGGCAGCCGATAAAAGAGCATTGCTTGAAGAAGTTTGGCGGCTGGGAGCGGCAGTAGTCGGGCTGAGTGCAGCGCAAGTCGCCGCTCCAGCTGTGAGGTGCAGCCTCGCGCCCCGAGCCCCGCTCAGCCACCGAGAGGAGACGTTTCCTGGACAGACCACCCAGTTGGCGTGGAAGGGGCAGTTGGGAGGGTCCCTGGCAAGTTTATCTGCAAGGATGGCCTGTGAGATCATGCCTCTGCAAAGGTAGTATTCTTTCCTGTTTGTTTTGTTTTATTCTCTTCTGTATTTTCCGAGTAGTATGAAGGCATGTAACTTTGCCAGCACTTGGCGTCTGTAGTCGTGTGCTGCAAACGTGTGGAGCCCGCCGTCCGTGATGTCCTTCCCCAAGACCAGAGGCTCGGAGTATCATGCTGCCGCTTGTACTGACATTTAGGTCCGATTTCTTGTGCTCCTCACTTGATGATGTTGTGTTCAGTTATCTCCTTCCTTGAAAGAAAATACATGTAAGAGGATATCTCTGACATCTGAAGGAAAACAGAAACTAAAGAATGTATAGAACAGGCTTACAAAAAAACTGAACCCGCTTCTTAGCAGTGCTGTGAAGCTGTGGCAAGCTCTCCGCTCGTTTGATAGGATGCTGATAGGCTAGAGACCTTTTAAAAAGGCAGGTTAGAGTCCCTCCCTTCTGGAGTCCAGATCTAAGCAAGGATTTTCTGTCAGTAGGTACATTACAATATATAGACATGAATGTGAAGGTCTGAATTTCCCCATAAACAATTCTAGATAGATTTATTATGCAAATGACACCTTTTAAAAAACTGCTATGTAAGAATGACTGAGCACACGGTTCTGTTTTGTTCGTTAATGATTGTAGTGTGGACTGCGGAGGGCGGGCGGGGTGGAGGACTTATACCCAAGCAGAGAAAGGTAAATTTAAACAAAGGGGCTTGTTTAAAAACAAAACAGAAACAAAAAAAACACTGCTGGTGAATGAGTAAGTGAATAATGTTTCCTGGAGTGGTCAAGCTAGAAGTCACCTCTGTGAGGACTGGAGTCTAGTCCTCCAGTTTCACAATAGGAAAACTGAGGCACAGAGGAAATCTCAGAGTGGCCCAAGGTCACGTTTTATGATTTTTAAAATGACTTTTCCCAATTATGTTATTATACTTCAATTTTAACCGCTTTACATGCAGTGCCATTTGATTCTATATAAATGCTTCCTTTAAGAAAACTATAAAGGGTTTTATTAGTGAAAATGATCTTAAAAATCAAGTAGTAATTACAGTTTACACGACTGAAAAAAATTTAGACAACACTGCATTTCAATTTTAAAAACCATGCCACCAATATTTTACTGAATGTTCATGTTTCAACAATGAAAATGAGGGTAACAAAAATTGAGTGTTTATTTGCAGGGTGTTTCCTGCAGATGGATACTGACAGAGACCAGTGTGGTGGTTTTTCTTTCACTGTAATGTTAGGAGCACTGCGACGGGAACTTGACGGGGTATCCCAGGAATCCTTTTTAAAAAATTAATAACCCAAGGGAACAGACAGTGGTTAATGGACAGATCTGAAATTTCTCTATATTAACCCAGTGGAAAGGGCCACATTCTTGAAGTGTCCAACGGATGAAAACTAATGTACGCTTTTTGGAGACTTGATTTGGTTTCCAACTTTAAAGTTGGGAACTTGTTTTTCTTATAATGACGTCAGTCTTAAGGGTCCTAAGCAATCATATTCTAGAGAAGAATATTGGCTATTACTGAACTCTGTGACAAGCTTCTTGATAATATAACTGTTAAGAAAATCTTTACACCGCTAAAACGTTGCTCAGGGATTAAGTTAATGAAAGCTGAAATCGAATTAGCACGATTTCCTCCAGAATTATTTTGCATTGTTAGTCCTTATCAGTAAGCCTATGTAAGGAATAATTTGAATTTGCATTCGAGAGTACTGATTGGTGCATTCAGTGCTCTCTGGCTCTGAGAATTTAATTTGAATGATTACCCTGCAGTCTTCACTTCCAGCCTGTCCTGACTTTGATTATAAACCTCCTGAAGGCAAGGAGCTGGTTTGTGTAGCTCTCCTTCTTAAGGATCTCTGGTGAATTTAAGCGCTTATGCAGAAAACTTCTCTGTTCCCACGCCTAATTGCTTCTTCCAGACCCAGTTCAGTACCTTAGGCTAAGGATTTCTGTGAGTCTCTAGGAATGGGGACTGTTGCCAACCGCCCCCACTGTGAATGCTGCCCGAAGCATAAAGTTTCCAGAGCCTTGTGGTATGCGTGCTGATGGCGTGAGTGCTTTGCTCCGTTCTGTTTTAGAGCAGGAAGGGGCTAGAAACTGAATTAAAAGTGGGTGAGTAAAAGAATAGCTCGAAATATCAGTTAAATTCATGTTCCCTATTTGTACTGAGCAGAGTGGTCAATGCGTCTCATACTTTAGGTGCATGAGAGTTACCTGGGGAACTAATTTTTTAAATCAGTTTGTACGAATAAGCTGCCCTCTTTCCCTAGACTTACTGAATCCGATCTGAGTGTGACAGGGAAAGTAAATACATTCTCACAAGCTTCCTGAAAGCAAATCTGACACAAATGGTCCACACACTCAGGGAAACACGTATCTAAACTCTAGTTAATGATTATAGCTTGTGTAAAGCCACTGACAGCAGGTATATATAAGAATCTAACTCTATACTGCTGCACGTCCCCAAATAACATCTTTAATACCATGACCTTATAAGTGTTTTTTTAACAATCCATGCTTTCATTTACCTGTTAGAACAGAGCATACTTAGGGCACCCGAGTGGCGCAGTTGGTTAAGCGTCAGGCTCTTGGTTTCCGCTCAGGTCATGATCTCAGGGTCGTGGAGTCTTACATGGAGCTCACGCTCAGTGCAGAGTAGGCTTGAATTCTCTCTTCCTCTCCCTCTGCCCCTCTGCCTCACTCTCTGTCTCTCTCTCACTCTCTCAAATAAATTAATTAAAAACAACAACAGGGGCACCTGGGTGGCTCAGTCGTTAAGCGTCTGCCTTTGGCTCAGGGTGTGATCCCGGTGTTGTGGGATCGAGCCCCACATCAGGCTCCTCTGCTGGGAGCATGCTTCTTCCTCTCCCACTCCCTGCTTGTGTTCCCTCTCTCGCTGGCTGTCTCTATCTCTGTCAAATAAATAAATAAAAATCTTTAAAAAACAACAACAACAAAGCATGCTTACGATAGAGTTG
The DNA here is from genome assembly GCF_023065955.2 of Ursus arctos. NCBI lineage: Eukaryota > Metazoa > Chordata > Mammalia > Carnivora > Ursidae > Ursus > Ursus arctos. The sequence goes on along the minus strand of NW_026623111.1, from coordinate 69,467,959 downwards.
AATGTATCAAGCACTTTGTACTACCAGGGATACTGAGGTAATTAAGACACAAGCTCTGCTTCAAAGAGGTCACATGCTAGTGAGAACGCAGTCACACTACCAGACAATTACAACACATGTGGGGAGTTCAGTAATGGACCGTATGGGTAGCATAATAATAGAGATGTGCCTACATGGATAACATTACCCTGTGTTTTATTTAACCTCATACGTGTATAATCTTATTAGAGGGGATGTTTTTACCCTAATGTCTGCTTAGCTTACAATTTCCATGAGTGACTCTTTAGCCTTTCCTAGCATATTGTGAAAGTATGTAGCAGATAAATTTGTTACTGTTGATCTGTGACTTGAGATGACAATAACAGATGTGGTTGAAAGCTAAGAATAATATAAATATTTTGGTTCCCTTTAATGTATTTTGCTATCTGTTTATTACCTAATGTAATTTGTAGACCTTCAAGGATGGAGTTGACTGTTTAGAAACTCATGATCTTTAGAAAAAACTGCAGAGGTTGAATGTTTAGACTGTGACTCTCTGTAAAGTGAGGAACTCAGTTCTTACAATTCACTTTAAATGGCTTAAAGAAGGGATCTTTTTTTTTTTTTTAAGATTTTATTTATTTATTTGACAGAGAGACAGCCAGCGAGAGAGGGAACACAAGCAGGGGGAGTGGGAGAGGAAGAAGCAGGCTCATAGCGGAGGAGCCTGATGTGGGGCTCGATCCCATAACACCGGGATCACGCCCTGAGCTGAAGGCAGATGCTTAACCGCTGTGCCACCCAGGCGCCCCAAAGAAGGGATCTTATTACATATCTATTGAGTTGTTTAGACTATCTCCATTATTTTTAAAAATACAGAAATATCTATATGTACTTCTTATACTGAAGGATAAAATTCAATACGCTGTAGCACTACATAGATATTCGTGCCATCTGAAAAAGTTCCCCCAAAGAAATAAAATAATATCAGAGGTAAATGGGGAAATCATATTAAATTAAGAATTGAGATAAGTTTTCTTGGGGCGCCTGGTTGGCTCAGTCAGTAGAGCATGTGACTCTTAATCTCAGGGTCATGAGTTCAAGTTCCACATTGGGCATAGCAATTACTTTAAAAAAAAAAGTTTTCTCAGGTGACTAAATTTACCTTCTGTCACTAAAGAGATAGTATATTTTATCAGATTCCGGGCTTTACTTATGCCTCAGGCTCTTCGCATGATTTATATTGAGGGGACTTTTTTCCTTATATTTTGTGGGTCAGTAGGCAGGATCTCTACTTTATGTATAGAAAGACTTTCATAGGCTAAGAAGCAAATCTTAACCCTGAGTCTTACGTCTATGACAGAACTCAACTTCCACAACCGTATTTTGATTTGCTAGATTAACTTTCCATTAGCCACTAACTCAGTTTATATCCACAAAGAATGATGATGGAAGATTAAGTTAGGAACCCACCCCGGTGATTAATTTAGATTCCTTTGGTTTTGATGCATTGGCATCTGCTTTCATGTGTTACCATCCTGTTCTTTCCTTGGTTTACTTATCAAAGTGGGAAACTGAGAATAAGAACATTTATGTAATTTTCTTGTTCATTACTCCATCTATCAGATTTTGATATTCAATATATGTTACTGATTACTTCTTTTATGATGGTAAAATACATCTTAATTCCAAACTGCAGTGGCTCTTTTGAGAAGACACAGAGCACAGGGTTAATTAACATGTATTAGGGACCCAGCAGGGGAAAACTTCACTGAACCCTCTTATCAGCAGAATTCATCTGGTCTTACTAAGTGCTGGTTATTAGAATAACCTTTTGCAAACAAGAACACTGGTAACACGGGGACGATGTGGGAGTTAACCAGGAAACACCCCCAGGTAATGATGGTCCTGCTTGTGTATCTTCTGTGCAGTGTTAGGGAGCCCTCTACTGCCTGTGGTGGTGACACCACCAGTTAATTTATCTATAAACCTGTATTATTCCTAACTTGTTGACTCTTGGATAGCACTCCCTGCTTGCCCCTCCCCCAACCCCTCCACAGAGACTGTCTAAGAGGGAGTTAAACGCTTCCTCACTTCAAATCTGGCTTAACCCTTATGGGGTTGTGTATCTAAACTTAGACTTCATCACTAATCTAGTCTGTATTTGAACAAATAAGATCTCTGCGGGCTCTACTCTCATAAGAAAGTTACGATTTCTCTGGAGTCTACATATTTGCTAATTACTCCAAATAAAGAAGATATTATGAACTAAGATGAGGACATTTTTAAATTTTACCAAGATCACTGTGTCTAAACCATGGAAAAAGTAGAGGTGTTGGGTACTCAGCACAGTGGGGGAAGGGTAGTAAATTTGCTATCAGAAAAACATATCCAGATACTGACAGCAAGCTAGCCCATATGAATTTGGTCAGGACATTTTCCTTATCTATAAAATGGGATGATAATGCTCGGCATACTTATGGGGGCAATTTTAGAGTTAAAGAATATGATAGTTCTTTGTAAATGATAAAACTACTCAGGCATAAAGAGTAGTATATTGCTTTTCTCTTGTGTTTTTTTTTTTTTATTTTATACTTGCAGTGCCTTTCAATTCCTTGAATGCAAGACTGTTTAACACAGTGAAGGTGATGCTGTAGCATTGCATTCCATTTCATTGGATGAATATTGGAAAGTGACCTGAAGAATGGCTTGCAGGAAGAATCATTAAAAACACTGTGGAATTGGGGCACCTGGGTGACTGAGTAGGTTAAGGTTCCAACTCTTGATTTTAGCTCAGGTCATGATCTCAGGGTCATGAGATGGAGCCCCAAGTCAGGCTCCATGCTCAGCAGAGAGTCTGCTGGAGATTTTCTCTGTCTCTCTCTCTCTCTTTTTCTCTGTCACTGTCTCTCTAAAATAAATAAATCTTAAAAAAAAAATACTATGGAATCAAATTTCTTGAAAATCTCAAAACCTTCTACCTTGCTTTTTTCCTATGATAATTATATATTTATGTGATGATCAGAATGAATGGCCAAGAAATAGTTTATACTGTATAAAACCTTTTAAAAGGATTATTTATTCTTTAAGAAGAACTGGAAATTACTTTTTTTATAATAGCATTATTGAGACATAATTCACATAACTGTGTAATCTACATAAAGTATACAATTCAGTGATTTTTAGTGTACTCACAAGGTTATACAACCATCACTACAAGCAATCGTAGAGTATCTTCATTACCCAAAAGAAACCCTGTATTCTTTAGCTGTCAACCCCTATTGTGGGCTGAATGTGTTCCCCCAAAATTTATATGTTGAAGTTCTAATCCCCAGTGTGATGGTATTTGGAGGTGGGACCTTTGGGGGCTAATTAGGTTTGGATGAGGTTGTGGAGGTGGCACTCGCATAATAGGGTTGGTGTCCTTATAAGGAGAAAAGGGGGCCAGAGTACTCACTCCTTCCCATCCCCCCTCCCCCGCTATAAGGGGATGGAGCAAGGACTTGGCAGCCAGCAAGCTATTATCAAAAAGAGTAATTTCCAGTTCTTAAACTTCCCTTCTGTAGAACTGTGAGAAGTAAATGTCTCTATTGTTCAAGCCACTCAATCTGTGGTATCTTGTTAGAACAGCCCAAACTGACCAAAACAACCGTCAATCTCCCTATAATCCCCCATCCCAACTCTAGGCAACCACTAATCTACTTTCTGTCTCTAAAGATTTGCCTCCTCTGGACACTACATTATAACCCTTGGGCAGCTTATCACAAAGCCAGATGTGGAAACTGCTTTTACTTCTCACATAAGAATGGCATGTTAGTGGAAAATAGTTGGGGAGGGGTGTTAAACAAAAAAATAGTAGGAAGCCCAAGAAGCTGATTTTCAAAATTAAGACTTAAGTAAAGAAATAAAAATACTGAGCAGTGTGGAAGAACAGAGACACAGGATACATTTGATAAAACCTTTAAGGTTTGGGGTCAAGAAATCATGTACCTTTTCATCAACTGTAAGAACAAAAATCAGAAAGTTTGAACTTAATAGAAATAAAAACAGGAGCGCCTGGGTGGCTAAGTCGTTAAGTGTCTGCCTTCGGCTCAGGGGGTGATCCCAGGGTCCTGGGATCGAGCCCCCACATCGGGCTCCCTGCTCTGCTGGGAGCCTGCTTCTTCCTCTCCCTCTGCCCCTGCTTGTGTTCCCTCTCTCGCTGGCTGGTGGTCTCTCTGTCAAATAAGTAAATAAAATCTTAAAAAAAAGAAAAAAGAAAAAGAACTGAACTGCCTTACTGAGATCATATTGGATAGAATTAAAACACTAGGAAAAGTTAAGGGTTTAGAAAGAGCTTAAGTATTTTGCTGTCAGCAAAATGATCATGGAAAGAAATATAACTTCGCCGTCTAGATTAAAATAGCCCCTGAAACCAAGATTAGGAACCAGCCGCCAGCCAGGGTAGACCATTGATACACTGTGCAGTATTTTTATAAGTGACTCTCCTTCATTTTCAGTTCCTTGACTTAGCAGAAACTCCAGTGCCTGCCTGGCCCTGGAGCCTCTGCCTGGCACACACCTGCCGCGTCCGCAGTGCTGAACTCCCTGCGTGCCACCTCCTGAAGAGTGCCCTGTCTGTTCTCTTCCTCCTAATAATGCCTCCGCGACCCTCAAAACTCATCCCCAGTATCGCTCACGTCACCTAACCTGCGAAACTGCTTGGTACTTGAGTGTGAGGTCTGGAGCTCTGGCTTCTGCAGACTTGGATTGGAATCTCAGCCCTCTCTGGCTCTGTGGCCAGCAGCTGGTGAATTACCCTTTCTAAGACCTGTTTTTCTTATCTGAAAAAATCCAGTTACTGATACCTCTCTCCAAGGGTGTCTTTGAGGATCAACTGAGAAAATGTCTATGAGGCGCTTAACCCAAAGCCTTGACTTACTATGGTGAGCCCTCAACACATGGTAGATGTGTATCCTTTTTTCATAATCATTATCAAATTTCAAGTTTCTGTTTCTGCCTGGCCTATAAATTCTGTAAGGATTTAGACCATATCTTATTAGCCTGTGTATCTGCAGCACCTCTCGTTGGCTCAGATGCATAGTAGCCACTCAAAAATGCTGAATGAGCCCTTGTATCTGGCAGAGGAAGGGTTTGTTAGGGGAAAGATGGATAATAAAGTTAGAGGATAATTTGCATTGCTTTCTGCATGTTTTTGTCTCCTGCGAAAAATCTACATTCAGACTTAACAGTTTGGGAAATTAATATCTCTTAAATAAAATCTGTATTAACAAACCATCAATAATGTTATAATGGTAATTTTTTAAGCTTTTATATTTTGAGAGAGAGAGAGAGAGAGAGAACAAGCAGGGAGAGAGGGGAGGGGCAGAGGCAGAAGGAGAAGCACACACCCTGCTGAGCAAGGAGCCACATGTGGGACTGGATCCCAGGATCCTGGCATCATGACCTGAGCCGAAGGTGGATGCTTAACCGGCTGAGCCACCCAGGTGCCCTGATAGTAATTACTTTTAAAAGTTAGTAAAAATAACTTACTCTTTCTCTTCCCTCCTGCAGGTATCCTTATATTCTTTTGAGTTTGTTTAACTAAAGATTAGAAAATATTTTAACTTATTTATTCATGTTCTAAAAATATTTTTTCATCAACTAATAGCAACTCCCCCATAAAGAAAATGACTGTATGTAGCATTCTAAATCATTGCCTCCCTAAGGCAATCAGTGATAAACATACTTTTCTGAACAAGAATCTCAAAGACAAATGAAAGCTTCCAGCTGCCTTGAAAATAGTTTTGAGACTAAACCAAAAATTTCTTTAAGCCCCAAACAACCTTTGGGTTTGCAGTGAAGTGAAATAATTTTCTTTTCCTGCTCTCAAGCCAGAACAAACAGATAGACTATGTGGCAAGACCATATTACCTTGCCTGAACACATCCTTTCCTGGGTTCGCTGTACACCACAGAAAGTACAGTGTCTACATTACTGGCATCGTGGCAGAACTCCCACCTCAGTTGTGCCTCTGAAGAAAAGAAATTAATTTATTGTCTTTAAGGATGGGAGAAAACCCACAGCACAGTTGCGATTTCATTAAGTTTTAAATAGAAGGGAACAGGATAATTTAAAATAATCAACACGCACATATCTGAAAATGCTTCTAACTGGCCCAATTATAATGATAAACAGTGTATGTTTTCAAAATATTATATCAAACAGTAGCATTAGCACTCAGCAAAGTCTTGATGATACTAATTTTACTCAGCCATTTACTGAGCACCTGGAATGTTCTAGTACCCTGCTAGGTGCTAGGGGTGGTACAAACGTAAAGACATGTCCAGGAACTGAGGCAAGCGTCTGAACTCGCGAATTCTGTCGTTGCGCTGCTCATTTATAGCTGTGAACAGTGCATCAGAGCTTGGAGGAGAAAGCATCTCCCTCTCCAGGGTGCTGGAAATGGCTTTCCAGATTAGATGACACTTGAGCTGAAAGATGAAATATTTTCCAGGCAGAGATTGGTGAAGGAAGCATTTAAGACAGAGGGAACAGCACGTACAAACAGGAGGACTTAAAAAAGTATAGTGAGTGGTCTACAGAGGTATGTTAGACTCAGATTGGGAGGGACCTTGTGTGCCAGATTTAGACATTTGGGTTTTATCCCGAAGCAATGGGGAAGTGGGAGAGGCTTTTAAGTTAGGAGTATGAACCTGGTGGAGTATTAAGGATAAAATGGTACGGGTAGCAGGGAAACAGTCCTGACTCTGGGAAAGACGAAGGAAGTGGAAATGGAGAAATCAAGTTCAAGAGACGTGTTTTGGGGGGTTTGTTTTTGGTTTTGTTTTTTAAGGTAGAATCAGCACAATTTGGTGACTGACTAAATGTGGGGATAAGGGATAAAGTTCTTTGAGGTTGACTTAGTCACGTGATTTCAGTGTTATAAAAGGAATTCCGTTCTGTGACTTCAGCACGTGTCTCCAGCCACGATCCCCTGTGAGGTGCAGCGTGAGCCCCCTGGCTGTGTCAGTCAGGCAGCAGGTAGCTATGCTTCACTTCTGACTTTCTGACTGTAGGGAGAGACTCAATAGAAAATGAAGGAACCTACCCCTCCCTGAAGAGAAGCTCTTCCCTGACTGTGCACACCCTCCCTCCCCCAGATCTCTGAATGATGGTCATCAGAAGGGCATCCAGAGATGGAAGTAGTTAGATGGATAGGACTGAAATAGAATGAGATGTTCCTTAGTTCCCTTCAAGTATGTTTTTTGAATCTAAAAGACGGGACGCAGGTTGATAAAGAATGCCATAGTCATAAAATCGGGTGGAATCCAAAGAGACCATATGTCCCTGAGTATCATTCTTGACACCATTCTGCGGTTCAACCAGGAAAAGAACATTTAAAGGAGACTTGGAAGTACTCTGTCAGCTTCCCCAAGGCTTTCTAGAACTATGTTGTCCTGCCCACTACTGAATTTATCTGAGACTGCTTCCTCTCTGTGCGTATCTGCCATCCAGACTGGACAAAATCTGTACTTCTTTGGCCCAGACCTGATTCTGGCGATGGGGAAGCAAAAGAAAGAGTGTTTTCTTTCTGTCCTGTGGGAACATAGATCTTAATTCAACAACATTCATTGAACGTGCATTATACATATATCAAGCAAGAGGGAAGTGTAATTGCCATAGCGTTTTAGAACAGTGTTTTTCAGCTGTGGGTCATGACCTATTAGTGGTCATAAAATCAATGTAGCAGGTTGTGACCAGTATTTTAAATAATTTTACGTGAGTAAAATGTAACACAATAGAAAATATCCAAACAAGGTCGCCTGGATGGTTCAGTTGGTTAAGCGTCCAACTCTTGATCTTGGCTCAGCTCTTGATCTCACGGTCATGAGTTCGAGCCCGCCCCCCCGCCCCGCCAACCATGTTGGGCTCCACACTGGGTGTGGAGCTCACTTAAAAAAAAAAAAGAAAGAAAATATCCAAACAAAGAATAATTTCGTAAATTTTGTGTCTATTTTATGCGTACGCATGAAGATGTAGAATGTGTTTCTAACTGGAACATAGCCAAAAGTTTTTCTTTAAAAACTTTTTTTTTAAATATTGTATCTGGACTACTTATTGAAAACAGTTCATTTGAATGAGAGTTTATTACAGGCCTGGGAATCAAATCCCCATGTGAGTGCTGGAAATCAGTTCTAGTCATAGCAGGTCTATAAAGGAATTTTCAGAGACAACCTGTTTGTAAGATTGAGGCAGGTTCTTCTGTATTTAGGGGGAAGAAATTTAGTAGATGTATTCATTTCCTAGGGCTGCTGTTACAAACAGAGTGGCTTAAAACAACAGAAATTTATTGTCTCCCTGTTCTAGAGGCCAGAAATCCCAAATCAATGTGTTGGCAGGGCCATGTAAGCTCTGAAAGCTCTGGAGAAGGATCTGTTCCAAGCCTCCCTCCTGGCTTCTAGGAGTTCCTTGGCCTGTCGCAGACACAGCTCTGTCTTCACACTGTGTTCTCCCTGAGTGCGTGTCTATCTTTGTGTCCAAACTTCCCCTTTTTGTAAGGATGCCAGTTATACTGAATTAGGGCCCACTCTAATGATTTCATTTTAACTTGATCACCTCTGTAAAGACCCTGTTTCCAAATCAAGTCACATGCTGAGGTACTGGAGGTTGGGGTTTCCACATATCTTTCTGAAAAGACACAATTCAACCCATAACGAATACATTTCAGATTTCCACTAGGTGATCAAGAAAGTGGTAAAAACATTTTCCTGTCTTATTGAGAAAAAAGTTATCAATTTTTGGAACTCTTTTTGTTTTGTCTGTTTATTTTGCCTTGAAAATAATAGGTCTTAATGTTGGTTAAAAAGTCATGTCCTGTGAATATTAACGGCTTCAGCTCTTTGCATTAACCCTTTGGTCAGGAAAACGGATTTACTCTTAAACTTCAATAATTTGTTTTTATTTCTACTGGAAAGGCGTTGTGTTCTTAGTCACAACATGCAAATAATACAACTAAACAAACAAAACTTATGATAAAGTATATAAACACATCTACAGAAATATCCCCCCAGAATTGTAGCTGCAAACACTTAGCTATGAACCAACCTGAGAACACTTACATTTGTTTCCCAAGAAGAACAGGGAGATTGTTTTTCTTTTCCATATCCCTGAATGGGGCTCTGAGCACACCAGCTGCTCCCTCCCTCCCCCGCTGGAGTGCCCATGGTTCATGCCCAGGACTGGGTTTAAATTGAAAATGCTCAAGGAAGTGTGGCACTTGGGGTTTTGCAGAGGAGGGAAGGAAAGAAAACGTGCTAACTTTACTCACCTCATCATTCTCTAAGAAAATTCTCCTCGATGTGAAGAAAAACCTTGAATTCCAGAAAGAAAAAAAGTTTACTTAATACTTTTAGTTGTATCCTTTTGCTCCCTCACTTTAGTCTCTCCCTTTTGCTCTTTGTTTTGCGTTAAGCCCCCACAGATGGGTTTCCTAGTTTCTCCCATGAATGGAACTTAATCCTTAGGATTTACCTGGCTTTTTTTTTTTTTTTAACTCCTCAGTACTCAAGGAACACTTGCAAACTATTTCTTCTAGCTCAAATCACTTGAGAATCACTTGAGTTGAAGTGTGTACTAAATATGCAGATGATGTTCTTTTTTTTTTTTTTTTTTTTTGGTGGCTAGCCACAATAACCAATTAGAACGTTGGACTCATTGGAACATTTATCAGAACAGTTCAAAAGGGAAATGAATGGAATGGTGATTTGATCCAGCTGTGGAAGGTCCCTTCTGAATACCACACTGAGAATTCTCCCCACAGTATTTGGTTTTCCTCGGATATAGAAAGTGCCCTACATTTTGTGATATCCGTTAGCTTCCTGTGTAATTAAATTGATAGACGTTGTATCCTGTGGCTTCAGGTCTGAAATTAGTGCTGCTCGTGAAGAAACTGTAAGTCTAGGTGTCATTCATTTCTGTGCGTTTACCAATATTGAGCCCTATAAATACATTTGATTAAGACCCCACTAAAAATATAGTATCTGTTATTGCCCTTCTCAATTGTAGCTTCCTAGATTTGGACTGTTACTTGGGTCTATTAGATAAATGTTCTTCCCAGAGGCAGTTGTTTTGAGAGAACATATCACCACATGTCTGAGGACATGAAGCATCCGATAGCCTGGCATGCATGAGGTAGCTGCCCACATCTCTCAATGTATGTTCAAATTGTAAAAAGAGGAAAAAACGATAAACTAATTGGCTGCTTAAGCTAGGAATTCAGAGTTAGGAAACAGGAAATAATTAAAACCTGGGGTTTATACTAGTAACAAGGAGGAAATTGAATGAATTCCAAGTTATTAGAGTTTGTCATTGACTTAATTTCATGACACTCCCATTTTCATTCACAGTATTTGTGCTTATTTTTAAAAATTAAAAATCAGTCAGAATTTTCAATTTAAAATTTAGGCCAAAAATTATGACTCATTTAATATCACTGGACATGCCGTAAAATTAACATAAATCCAGGAACAGGCATTAATAACCTCTATAAATAGATGCTTGGGGGCCTGTAACAATAGTAAAATATCCGTTTTGTGCAAACATAGAAATGGTGACTTATTTTCCAAATGGTTTGTACTCTGATATGTAAATTTCGTGGAAAAGTTTATCTTCTCAGTTCTATTTGGAAGAATTGTCCTTAGCCATTTTTTCTTAAAATTGCCTTTAAAATCAGTGCATTACATTGACTTTTAAAATTAACGGACTTAATTTGAAGTCAGTGTTTCAGTTTTGTTTCAAACTTTATACACTTGTCAACTTACAAAAACCCAAGGAAAAGGTACTTTCATGAAAAGGAAAAGAGAAATATGCTAATTAACTATCAAAATTGATTTATTTTCATTCCCTTTATGAATTGTTGTTTTGAGTACTGTGCATGGATTGCTGCCCTGTTGACTGCTGCTGATTGAGTAACTCTAGTACTGAGTCTGTTTGATTTTGTTTAAATTGCACTATTTATACTTTCTTTTTTGGGACATGTAAAACTAGTCAAACTTCAGGGACATATCCAAATTAAGATTTTTTTTTTTTAAGATTTTATTTATTTGACAGAGAGACAGCGAGAGAGGGAACACAAGCAGGGGCAGAGGGAGAGGGAGAAGCAGGCTTCCCGCTGAGCAGGGAGCCGGATGTGGGACTTGATCCCAGGCCTCTGGGATGATGACCCGAGCCAAAGGCAGACGCTTAACGACTGAGCCACCCAGGCGCCCCCAAATTAAGAATTTCTCATTTTCTCTTCCATTGACAACCTTGTTTTCAGGCAGATACAGCCTGAAAAATACTTGCTTATGATTAAAAACTTGTGTTTCTATCAGGAGATATTCTTATATTGCCAGTACATTTTAATAAAATATTCACTTTACACATGCTGTCAGTCATCATGCATTGTGAATGGACTAAAGCTGGTGTAGAGTCGTTATAATCAGAAGCATGACATGGGGAATATAAAGTCCTCGAGATCTTGTTGAGGGCTGCTGCCGTGCAGACTGGCCATCACATCAATTTTCTTCACCTATTCATCCCACCATATTCTGATAGCTTACGACTCAAGGGAAGGTGGTAAATGACAGAAGTGGACTAACATGTAATATAGTAATCACACATCACTAGCTGTGTGACCTGCCTATGTTATGTGCCCCCTCTGAGCCCACTTACCTCAAGTTGAGGAGCAAGTACCAGAAAGGTTTTGATGAGGATTTACATGAGTTAATTAATGTTGGAGCACCCCGTAAGTAGCACCTGGCTAGTGAGTAAATGTGTGAGGGAGAAGAGATGTAAAGGGAGAAAGGATGTATTTCGATTGCCTCTGTTTGCTACAAAGAAATTTAGCATGCAGGCAAAATAAACATTAGCCAAAACATGAACAGCTGTGTTTAGAACTCTGCACCATCTAAGTCTCCCAAAAGCACTTCTAAGTTCTGAGGAAACCAACCATATTGCTAATTAAATCTTCACTAAAGTACCCTTGTTAATTTTCATTAAAATTTGTTACATGTTAGAGTCAAGGATCTGTTCTAGGCATAAAAGTTTTTAGTACAGTGTCCCTTTTATAACACATGGAGGCAATGTTCCTATAATAATAAAACCGTTAGAGGTTTTTAGTTGCAGCCTTTTTGCATTGTGTTGGTCATAATTGTACTTTTTGACAGTGAATCCTTGATTAGGAAACCCAATTCCAAAGTTTTTTATAATTTGTTCAGTTTTTGCAAGGAATTTTTTGAAACCACTCTGTAAGCTCCTTGTGCCAGTTTCGCTTAAAGTAGTCCCCTCCTGTAACAGCCCTGCTCCAGGTGGACCTTTCCCACATGTCACTTCTAACTCTTCAGCTCTGCAACCTGACTCTCTAAGCTGTGCCCTCGGTCCACCCACATTAGAATTGATAACAAAGCTGACCCATCACTTACCCATCACTTAGGAAGAATTGGCAAACTGGTTACAAACGTTAGTCTTTGGCAACATAAACATTAGAACAGCTAAGCTATAATGAAATTGGAAACCAAAATCATGCAACAATGAAAAATAGTATGTCATAGTTTATGTGCCATCTTCCAATTCAAATGCTAAGACCTTTTCAACTTCTAGGACGGGTATGTTTGTGTCGGTGTGTTTACAATATAACTGCAATAAGATTTTGCCAGGATAATATTACCAACTGAAGCAAGCTTTTCTGTTTTCATCAATGATCCTTTAGAAAATAAAAAATAAGCTGAGACAGAAGGAAAGCTGAATTACCTAGTTGTTTCCCCAGAGGTGGTGGACACCCCAGGTGGTGTACAAGATTCACCATCGGGCTGCAGGAAGAAAGTATTAGAGCTGCTTCTTACTTTTATCTAATAGTTTATATTTCTACCTTTATCTGTTTAATGATGCATGTAATTAGTAGAGGTAGATACTTAGTCGTATATTGAGGGGAGTGCTGTTTAAAAGCAAATTTTATGAATGTATAATCAAAAAAGTTCAAAGACCACTCCAGACACTAAGGGAGAGAGACTCATTCATAGTTTTGAACTCATTTATCAGAAGAAAGCACATGTTAAAGGAAAAATATTGTATATATCTTACATTTAAAAAAAATACTTTTAAGCTTCATATGATTGTGTTTGAAGAATGTAAACTATTGTGTTGATTGAAGACTGTAAACTATTTCTGTAATTTTATTTATGTCTTTACATGTTATCCATACTCGTTAATACTTAGAGTAACTACAGGGGACAAAGAGCAAGAGTAGTGTTCACTGATGTGTCTCTCATTGCTAGGGCATCATTCCTGAAGTGGTTCACACTTAACAGGAATATTTTGTTGGCTGTTTCTTACTTTCATCATCGTGGTAATGAGCTATAATTAACTTTATTGAGATAATTGAGTATGCAATCATTTTAAGGGTTTATGCATAATATATGGAACTTGGATGGGGCTTGTAGAAATAAGGTAGTAAAAAGCTTCCTCTTGAAAGTGTGATGTGACTTATTTTTGCCTGAGGCTAATCTTGAGAGAAACTTCTCTTGATGGTCTCCCATGAATAAGTAATTGACCTTGGCTAGGTCCAAGGTAGAGTATGTTTTACTAACTTTACTCTATCATGAGATTAGCTCTAATATGTCAAAATAAAATTCCTGTCAGGAAGAACGGAGTTTTAGTAAAATTGATATGTTAAAATATTAACAGAAATTAATACAAAATTTATTTTCCTTTTAGTTCACAAGAAGATGAAAGACCTATGTCACCTTTCTATTTGAGGTATTTATTTGATTTTTGTTGTTCTATTACGGGGAATGGAAGAGGGGTAGGGCTTCTTTGAGTTTATTTGCCTATTCTAATTCTTTTCAATAGAATATTCTACACTGTGGCAAAACTAAGCTTATTGGAACCCTTCACCTTATTGTTCCTGCTGTGTTTTTCTTCTCTTTGGTTTAAGAAATCTTAAATTTAATAGAGCTAAAAGATTAAATAAGATATTTTGTTTTAAATTCAGAAATGTCAAGGTAGCCATTTTAATTTCAGAAACCGCCTAATGATTACACTGTTACCTACGTTTTAAAAATTTCTATTCCGTGCATATATGCAGATGGGGGAGGGGTGCAAGCACAAAGCTTCAGCTATGTTAGATCATTTTCTGTATAGTAGCGGAGTGTGAAACTGAGTATTCAGCAAGTTTGTGAAGTTTAGGGTGGTTTTCTAACGCTTATGAAGCCAGAAGAACAACTATTAAAACAGGTGAGTTTACAGAATTCAAAGTAGATTATTAACTCTTTCCTCAATTTTGAAATCTACTTTTTTAAAAAGAAATGTCAGGATATGTGATACATAGTTTGTTTATTTCTGAATCAGATTTGTTGTAATAGTCCCAGAGTTAGATTTAGGCTTTAATTCAACCAACAATAGTTCAGAAATGTGTCATAGGACTTCAGTCTTAGCCAAGTAACTGCTTTTCAGTACTGTTCCGCCCTTCAGCGACTCAAAGCATATTGCATAATCACATTGTGGCAAAGGAGAGAACATTTGAGGTTTTAGTTTGAGACAACATGGTGGTCCATTTGATTCACTTTGGTTTCCTGCCAACCAGATCAGCACACTCTGGTTTGTAGGCTACCTCAACTATACAATTACTATAAACACAAGAGAATGCTGTTGCCGAGTACATGGTGACTCTGGTATTCATTATGTAAATACACACAGTAATATCAAATGATTATCCTATATTAACAGAAATTAAGTTTTACAGTACAGAAGACTGCAGTACAGAAGACTGCAGCACCAGATCATGCCAACAAATGAGAACTGTCCTCTGTCTTATTTTTATTCCTCTGGGTAACATCAGTCTATGTTTTTGAATTTTATTTTTTTAACAATTTTTAAAAGCAGATGGGAAAAATGGGTTTATAAGTCTAAAGACCTTAAGAGACACATAATTGTGTTTTCTAATGTGATGATTTTTGTCATTGTTTAGACTAATAATGTGTCTTGAAAAAGAAATTCTGTACTTGCAAAATGAAAGTTAAAGAATGTAAAGAAAATGTATTTACCATAACTCTTGGTAGAAGCTATTTGACCTTTCAATGTTAAGAGTCATAAAAACTAAAATATTATAAAAGTAAGAAAAAAATGAATATGCATACTAGCCGACATGTACAGGAGAGGTGAAGTTGCAGAAAAAGGAAGTTACCAGCAGGCATGCTTTTGTGGCTCTTTTAAGTGGCTCTATTTCATAAATGAAAAAATAATTATTATTTGTCCTGAAATTAAAATCTCAAACGTAGTTTCTTTTTCTGAGTAACATTATATGATAGTCTTAGAAATTACATAAGAAGTAAGTTGGTACAAGTTAATTTAACTTTTCTTTATTATCTACTTGACACGAAGTAGGGAGAATCTATTAGTAAAATATAAATCTGTTTGGAGGGAGTTTTTTTTTTTGTTTTGTTTTCAAATTATTTACATGGCTGCTTTAAGATTAACTCTTCTTGGGTTGTTCTAATATACAGAATTTAAGTGGAAGAAAGAATACATGATTGTTAACTATGATTAAAGTTCTTCCAGATTTTTGAACTAGAAACATAACATGTCCACTAATAATTTAATTTATAAATTAGCACACTTTTTTTGCACTATCTCTAGTAAGAGCAAATGACTGCTGAAATGTTTTAAATATACTTACATTTCTGTAGCCTCTTTGTCTTCCACTCCTTTCTCTCCTCCTTTATTAAGATTCCCTTCCTACAATTCTCAGAAAGGGCAGTTACTGCAAGACTCATGAATTTCATAAAAATTTGTCAACATGTTAAAAAACTAAATTGGCTCGTTTAAAATCCAAAATAATATTTTTTGTGGCTTTGAAAAGTAAAAAGTTATTGGTAGTTGCAAAATGATAACTTTCCTGACTAGGAATATTGAATATTGAGTGCTATGTATTATATTTTGTTAGTGTTGACTTGTCAAGGTCTTTTGGGGTTTTGGTTTTTGGCTTTTTTGGGGGAGGGGGGTGGAGACAGAGAGGAAAGGTCCAAACAAGAGATGAGACCCATCAGCTGAGGTAGGGACTCACCAGCAGTAGATCCAGCCACAGGCAGCCAGCACAGGGGACAGGGATGGGACAGGCGGTCAGTGGTGGGATATTCAGTTGGTGGTTTATTCTGAAAGGTCCAGCATGAGGTAGAATGGCAAAACTCAGTGTCTGCAGGTCTGGGA
Organism: Ursus arctos; assembly: GCF_023065955.2. Taxonomy (NCBI): domain Eukaryota; kingdom Metazoa; phylum Chordata; class Mammalia; order Carnivora; family Ursidae; genus Ursus; species Ursus arctos. Next base: position 69,451,756 of record NW_026623111.1, on the reverse strand, counting down.
GTGGGCAGTCGTCAGGAAGACCGGATCAAAACAGAAGATTAAGAGCAAAGCAGGGCTCCAGTGTCAGGAGAGAAGAAGAGATGATCCATAAAGGAATTCAGATAGGGATCGGACAAGCATCCAGCTCTTGGAGCGGGGACAAGGTGCATGATTTATAACGAGAACAGAGTCCGTACCTGCAGTGGAGGATGGCGATGGGGAGCATGCAGAGGAACTGCAGTGCACGGGTGGAGGTTCCAGGCCCCGTCTGTGGCTAGGGGGAGGCAAGTGGGATGCAGGAACCGGGAACCAGAGAGGCCATTTCCATCCTTACCTTACTCCACTCTTCACCTTGTGGAATTTCAGTTTCTGTGATTACGATTCTCTGTTATAAACACTCATGGCTGAACCACATGGTAGTCCGCTCTACATTTTAGTTGCCTTCAGTTTTTTCTTTGGTAAGGTAGGACTGTTATAAATAGACGTGCGCTCATATATTCTCATTCTAGATTAAATATCTTCTGTGATAAGAACTCTCTCTTCTGTAATTTCAGCACTTCTCCACCCTAGCCTAACTCTCCAGAACCATCTGTCCTTTTGTTTTCCCCCAAAGGAAAGAAACAGTAGCTACAATTCTGCACTTGCTGCCGTCTCATGTGGCAGGATGACTGCAGCTACAGTAGTTCAAACAGTAGGTGTCATTGTTCCCCAGATGCTCATTAGAGATTACCCACCCTGTTGAAGTGATGTAAGGAAATGAAAGGGAAGAACAAGTTATGCCAAACCCTTAGCAAGATTGCTACAAAATAGACAAGAACCTGCAAACTGCAGGTGAAGAACATTCTTGGCAAGGCTGCCCATACCCTGGGCTCTCACAGTCTCAGCTGGACTCCCAGAAAGGCGCCCCTACATCAATTGCTCAGATTAGCAGTTTGCCATAGGCATTCTTTGCCACGTCCAGCCTGTTACTGTCTGAATTCTTTGGCCTGTTGTCTAGTCCGATCTGGCTAGGATCTTTTGCTAGTTCTCCTTTTATTTGCCAGGGTCTTCAGCATCTGCAAACTCGGATTTTGATTTCTGTGTATATTTCCACTGGGATTGAGGCTCTTAATCTCTACTCTCTATTCCTCTACATCTCTATCCCCTCCCGTCTCACCTGTACTACCTTCACATTCCTTATGGCCAGGTTCAGATCCTGCCCTCATCCCATCCCATCCTATCCCGTCACGTCCAACTTCTACTCTTCAATTCCTTCTTTAAAAATTCCTGGATTATACATATAGCTTCTATACATGGATGAGACATGTAGCCTGTATACGAGGCCCATCTCTGCCTGTGCTTTATCAAAATCCTAACTGCTTCGGGGACTACATACCTGTCACCAGCCCTACTCACTGGGCTCTAAACAGCTCGCTGGCCTCTGAATGGGGGCTCCTTGCTCACCTAACACCTACCGTTTAGCAACTGCACTAATCTTCCCGTGCGTTTTCTTTCTCATTTTGTGCTCCACCGAAAGTCTAAAATTGATGGTCTTTATCAATTTCAGCGCAAGCTTTACTCAAGGTGCAAATTGAAGCTAAATTACTCTTTCAGCAGATTTGGAATTGCTTAGGGTCAATATCAGTATTTATATGTTTTCTAATTTTCCTGAATCAGGAACATCAGATAGATTTATATCTAAATAAGCTGTTTGGAATACAAATTCATTCTTTAGTGTTTTAATATTTTTATTCCTTGAAACCAGGGATCATTAATTTATGAAAGTCTTTTAACTGTAGATTTACATTGAAGAAAAATTTAACTTTGAATAAATTGAGATTAAAACATTACCTGACATTAGATGGGATCTGAAAACTATCATACCACTCCTATCCCGGTATGTAGAAAAGTGTTTATAGAGCATTTTTCGATCGCTCAAACAACTTGTGCTAGAATTTGGAGGTTTATGATTTTTTTTGGTCATACTTGATTAAATTGTAATAGTTTCTTTTTCTTCTTAACTCTATTGTATGTTTTCTCAATTATCATTTTGAGGTAAAAATCTCTCGTCAGTTGGGATAGTTTAGAAAAGTGTAATATATCAGGCATTACATTTGTTGTTGACTAACAAGTGCAACGAACAAGCTGGCTATTTACTTGATTATCTACTTTTTTTCCCCCCAGATAATAAAGTCAACTAGATATTTGGGTGTCTTTAGACACAAATAACTATATATTAAGATTATTTGTTTCCCTTGTCCTTTTTAACTAGAACAGTATTTTTTTTAATGTTTTTTTATTATATTATGTTAGTCACCATACAGTACATCCCCGGTTTCCGATGTAAAGTTCGATGATTCATTAGTTGTGTATAACACCCAGTGCACCATGCAATACGTGCCCTCCTTACTACCCATCACCGGTCTACGCCATCCCCCACCCCCCTCCCTTCTGAAGCCCTCAGTTTGTTTCTCAGAGTCCATAGTCTCTCATGCTTCATTCCCCCTTCTGTTTACCCCCCCTTTCTTTATCCCTTTCTTCCCCTACCGATCATCCTAGTTCTTCTGTTCCATAGATGAGAGAAATCATATGATAATTGTCTTTCTCTGCCTGACTTATTTCACTTAGCATTATCTCCTCCAGTGCCGTCCATGTTGCAGCAAATGTTGAGAACTCGTAGAACAGTATTTCTAAACCGAGGAAGTATATCATCTCTGCCTATGGAGCTCTTTTTTGGGGAGGTGGGAAAGTAAATATAAATAACAAAATATAAATAACATAAAAGTTATCATTTTAACCATTTTTAATTATTTTTAAATTGTGACAAAATACACATAGCATACAATTTGCCATCTTAACCATTTCTAAGTGGACTTCCACTAATGCATGAATCCAATATTTTTCTTAACACTTGTTATTTTCTTTTTTGCTAACACCATCATTATGATACATGCTTTGTACACTTTGAAGATGCCAGGGTCTCAATGGCCAAGATTCTGAGCCTTGAGTGGTGTTAGATGTCCATATTTTCAATAAGTGTCATGAGATAGTCTTCTCAACAATAAGTGCTGGGAAAACAGGATATTCACATGCAAAAGCATGGAGTTGGCCCCTCACCTAATATCATACACAAGAATTAACTCAAAATGGATCAAAGGCCTAAATGAAAGAGCTAAATCTTTAAGAACTCTTAAAGGAAAACATCAGACAAAAGCTACACAGCCCTGAATTTGGCAGCAGTTTCCTAGATATGACACCAAAGGCACAGGAAACGAAAGAAAAAGTAGACAAATTGGACTTCATGAAATTTTTAAAAATTTTACAGATCAAAAAAAAAAAAAGACTATCAACAGAAAAGGGAGAATGGGGGAAATATTTGCAAATCATTTATCTGATAAGGGATTAATATCCAGAATACATAGAGAACTTCAAAAAAAATCAACAACAACAATGAAAGGAATTTTAAAATGGGCAAAGTACTTCAACAGACATTTCTCCGAAGAAGTTGTATAATTGATCAATGAGCACATGAAAAGATGCTGAACATCAATAATCATCAGGGAAATGCAAATTAAAACTGTAATGAGATATCACCTCACACCCATTAGGATGGCTGCTTTGAAAAATAAACAAGCATTGGCAAAGATGAAGAGAAATTGAAAACAGGGTCGCAGGGTCCCAAAGAGATGTTTGTACATCCACATTCATAGCGGCATTATTTGTAATAGTCAAAAGGTGGTACCAACCCAAGTGTCCATCAGTATATATACACAGTGGAGTCTTATTCAGCCTTAAAAAAAGGAGGGAACTTCTGATAGATACGACATGGATGAACCTTGAGGACATTTATGCCAAGTGAAATCAGCTAGTCACAAAAAGACATCCGTATGATTCCCCTTATGTGAAATACTGTAGTCAAATTCATAAAGACGCAAAGTAGAATGATGGTTGCCAGGGGTTGGGGAGGAAGGGGAGAATCGGGAGTTACTGTTTAATAGGTATAGGGTTTCAGTTCTACAAAATGAAAAGAGTTCTGGAGATGAATGGAATGAATTCACAATGTGAATATATTCAATGCCACAGAACCGTACACTAAGACATAGTTTAAATAGTAAATTCTTTGTGTGTTTTGCCACAAGAAATTTGAGGGGGGGGAAAGTCACATAACAGATTTTAATGCATATGCCTAGCTGAAAACCACTAAACCAGACCACTAGTATAAGTATTTTATACTGAAGAATGGTTATAAACTTAACTAATGTTCATCATATAATTCTTTAAGGATTCAATACTGTGTTCTTGATATCTAAGCTAGTCATATTTTTTACTTAGTAAGAGACAAGCATAGATTCTGAGTTTAATTCTGTCAATGTTAATTAAAATATTAAGCATATTGTTTAGGCTATACTGATAAATTATATAAATTTTTATGTTTTTTATGCTTCTCTTCATGTCTTTCCTCCGCATGATAAAGCAAAGGAAAAACTGACTCACAGGAGATGACACCTTCACGGCCATTCTTTCTAGAGCTCTTGTTGTTCATTATTCAGTCTCCCTGCCTTCCTATAGACTTCTGTTTATAAGAACTTCAGATCTGAATAAAATGTAAACCTTTAATTTAAACAAGTAAGAGACCAGCTCTACCTAATGTAACTGCTCCCAGCTTCCCATTTAAATTCTAATGATGACATCAAAGACAAAAACTTAGAGACAGCTTTGTAACAGTGATAAAACCATGTATCAAAGGTCACATCAGTGGTATGGGCTGAGAAACATATTATCACCTTATAGACTTAATGTTCCACCATCTAAACAATACAGATGGCCACAAAGAGAGAACAAAGGAAAAAAAAAAAAAAGTTGGATTCCTTCCTTTGTCTGATGCACTGACCAGAAAAATGAGTGACATTCCCCCTACTGAACAGAAAGTTACTTTCTGAACCATTCAGAGCTAAGCCGCATATTCTTTTTCACCTCTCTGCCCCCATTAGCTTCTTTATGTCAACATCTATTCAAAGACTAGAACATTTAGTATACAAAACTATCCCCCTGGGATGCTCAGTCACTTAAAACATTTGAGAAGAGGATGAAAAGGAAGGAAGATTACTGGACATAATGCATGCTTTCAAGAGTACACTGTACAAGAACAAAGTACAAATTTATTCCTGATTTCTAGCTTAGTCACAAAATTGGACCAAATAGCAAATGCACCTATCTATGCATTATAGACTGTTCTAGGGCAGACTCACATATTGGCTCTTAAAATCTAAATTCATGAGCGGGCATCTGCCCACAGCCAAAGGACGATGAAATAAAGAGCAATCTACCCACCGAAGTTGTTGGTAATGACCCTGCCTGGTTTGATGGATTCCCCTTAAGAGCCGCAGAACACAAAGAACTATTTGGGACCTATAAAGAGAAATTACAAACTAAGAGAAAGGATGACTTACACTGAGGATTCAGTGTAAAAACAGAATTCAGAGAATTGCTTTTTATATGATTCAGAAGAAAACGTGAAAAGTAGTATTACTAATCTTCTCCAAAAAATGCTCAAGGACATAACCAACCCTCTTCGAAACATAACTAGGAACCTGAAAGGGCAAAATAGGTTTACAATTACAAGGCAAGAGACATAGAAGAATAGCTGAAATAAGGAGGGAAAGGGAGCCTAGAAATGTATTAGCAGAGATTTCAAAAACTATGTGGGAAACAGTAAAGAGCAGAAATTATTAAATATAAATCAAGTACATGATGAGAAAGAAACTTGAGAAGCTCCTCCAAAATGAAGAGCAAAGGATAAGAGAAAACTGATAGAAATAATGCTAGTTATGAAGGTCGTAGATTAAAAAGTCAACCTAGAAATTATGATTCTAAAGGAAAAAAACATACTAATAGAAATCAAAATAAAAGTTTATGCCCAGCTGAGAGGCGAATTTTAAAAGAAATTTTTTTTTAATTAAGTGGTAGAAACCGATTAGAATCATTGGTGGAGGGACAAAGAAAGTAATAAAATTCTGAATTTCCTGTCTTGCATGGAAGGTAGGAGAATAGAAGCAGGAGTCAAGAATTTTGAGGGTTTTTTTGTTTTAGTTTTAATAATTAGAGATATATGCATATGAGAGGCAGCTACTAGTAGGAATTGGTATAAGATTTGTGTAATGTAAATCTCCTCAGAAGATAAGAGCAAAGACAGAAACCATAGGAAAAGGAAGCTCCCAAATTAGAAAACATAAAGCAAAACCACAAAACTAGAACAAATACATCAACTATGACAATAAATATAAATGGTCAAATTCTTTGATAAAAACCAGAATTACAAAACAAAACAAAAGACTGCTCAGGGTGCCTGGGTGGCTCAGTCGGTTGAGAGTCTGACTCTTGACCTCGGCTCAGGTCCTGATTTCAGGGTCATAAGATTGAACCCCACATGGGGCTCTGCACTCAACAGGGAGTCTGCCTGAGATTCTTTCTTCCTCCCCTCTCTTTCCTCTCCCCTCCCTCACTCCCTCTTTCTTTCTCTCTCTCTCTCAAATAAATAAATCTAAAAAAAAATAAAAGATTAAAGACTGCTTGATGTAATTTTATACTAATAAACATGAAAATCTAGAAATAAACTTTTTCTAGAATGTATAAATTTTGAAAAGAAGAATATTCCATTTGAATCCAAACAAGTACTTTGATTAATCTGTTCCACAAAAATAACCAGATGTATATCCAAAGATTTATATGAATAGCAGCATTATTTGAGAATAAGGATTATGTCTTTATTAAGGACATACTCTGAAGCCAGATTACATGAGATAGAATCAGAGCTGTGTAAACTTGAATGAGATATTAAACCTCTCTGAACCTCAATTTCTTCATCTGTAAATGAGTGTACATAGTGAACTATTAATTTCATTCATGATTTTGCTTTACAAAGACCTTAGTCTAAAAAACTAAAACTGAATTTCTTTTTATGTAACAACATGCTAAATATGTAAAACTGAAAACTCCAATAATTAGGGCCTGAACAAAAAGCTATATAAAAGGTGAGTATTTTGATATTTTGATGGGCTCTAATTTGTTCGATAATATTTAATAAATCATTAAATGTAGGAATAAAGAATAGTTTTTTTTTCTTCAAAATAGTCCTAATACTTTAAGGAATATGAAGTGTGAGGTTTGATAAAGTATGAGGATAAATATTTTCCTCCTACTAACTAATATCCATGTGGTATGTTTTCAATTTATGTTCTAGTATTATATGCATAGTATATGCTTTAAAAGAAAAATGTGAGGTTTTTTAGATACAAACTGTCTGTAATGCCACCACAATAGGGTAATGCAATTTTTGCCAAAGTTTGAATACCTATAAATGCTCCATCAAATTTCCATATATCATAATCATAACTAAAAGTTAAAGCAAAGTAAATATTGAAGATCAAATGTATTTCTTTTAATGTACGACATTGTCCATAGAAGACATGGTTTTAATGAAAAAGTTTTAATTAGAAATCTGTTATACGATTGTAAGAAATAACATTAGATTCATCTTATAAATCTTGATGCTGCATATCAACTTTTAGTATTTTAAACTAATACTAAAAATATTCTGTTAAATAGGCAAATTAGGAGTTTCATGCTATTTTGATGATTAGTTACATGATCTTCATCTTTAGGCTGAATTAAACATCGCATAATTGTCTTTTAAATCCTTTCTCATAAAAAAAAAAAAAAACCTGACTAAATGTAAATATTCTACAGGAAGAAAAGGATAATTCTGTTCGACCTAACAGTTCCTATTGAAACAATAATACTTCACCACAATAATATTTATATACCACAGAAGAGAACATACTGAAGTACAAGAATGTATAAAAAAAAGAGAACACATGCTTTTTTCAAGATGTCAGATTTTAGTAGATTTGCAACTTCTTTCTTTTTATGTGTAGATTTCTTTATTTCAAATCAAGAGATCTAATTAAAGAACCACTTGTCAACAGGCATTCTGTGCATCTTATCACATGCAAATTTATAGACTAATATTGTTGAGCATATTCAGCTTCCAGAAATGTAGTTTGGGTTTTGTTAATAGAGAAACAGACTAAATATATTTAAGGATGTCATAGAATATATTGCAGAGTAGGCTTAGAATCTGTTTTAAATGACTGTACCAATAGTGAATGTGGTTGCATCATTACTCACAGTAGGCTCAGGTAATGAAATTGACCGTAGTGCTGGAGTCTGCATAGAGGCTTATTTTTTCAGTTTTGAATACTTGCTTTATCAACATTAGGAAATAATCTCTTCCATATTCAAGTGTTATACTGCATAAGTAAGAAACTTTGTTAGCAAATCAGTCAAGGGCTCTGAAAAGCAAGTTCCATGTAGACGAAGGAAGTCTTTATCTTTCACTTTAGCTTATTTACTGATGCCCTTCTGTCATTTTCTTAGAATTATCTTCATGAGTGAATTATAGCTATGGAAATAACCCCTATTTCTGTCATTAAATATTCTTAGAAATCTTGTTATTGGTGAATTATTAAGCACATCCCACAGGAACTATACTGGTGGCTAGACACCTGACCAGAGCCATGTTGGTATTTAATAAACCATACCTATGACCAAAACTGACATAATATATTATGTAGCTATAACCTTTTGTAATGATTTAAACTTTAGGGCAGTAAACTTTTTAGAGCTAAAGAAAACCACAGGGATCACCAGCCAAGCCTTTCATTTTCTGTATGAAGAGACCTGTCCAAAGCGGCCAGGCTAACCAGCAATCTATGATTTCACTGCAGAGCCAAGACCAGAACTTCTCTTTTCTGATTCCCAATGGAACATGTTGTTTTCTCAGAATACTTTCTTTAGAGAAATTCTACTTAAAAAAACATGAAAATATGGACACGTTAAATATACCAAAAATTCTAAAGGACTATTAAAGAAACATAAAAGTATAAATTATCATAAATTTGACCTAAGATCAATATATTAGCAAAATTGAATATGATTTAATTCCTTGCTTTTGTCATTGATACATTCATTTATTTTGCATTCTGAAAATGGCTCAGTTAAGCCTCTGCCTTTAGCTCAGGTCATGATCCCAGGATTCTGAGGGGGTAATGATCCCAGGGTCCTAGGATCGAGCACCATGTTGGGCTCCCTGCTCAGCAGGGAGTCTGCTTCTCCCTCTCTCTCTGTCCCTCCTTCCCACTTGTGCTCTCTCTCTCTTCCTGAAAATAAATAAAACATATTTTTTTAAAAAGACTGCTTTAGGGGCGCCTGGGTGGCACAGCGGTTAAGCATCTGCCTTCGGCTCAGGGCGTGATCCCAGCGTTACGGGATCGAGCCCCACATCAGGCTCTTCCGCTATGGGCCTGCTTCTTCCTCTCCCACTCCCCCTGCTTGTGTTCCCTCTCTCGCTGGCTGTCTCTCTCTGTTGAATAAATAAATAAAATCTTTAAAAAAAAAAAAAAAGACTGCTTTAGATGGATTAGGTCATTTTTCTTTAAGCTATGCGGGAAATTCTTGTGTTGCCTTTTATTCACTTATGCTAGCGTAAGTTTTCTAATGCACACCCTCATTACTTAGATTAGACTGTTTAAAAATAGCTATTGTGATATCTAAGTAATTAAAGTCTTGAAGAATTTTAGTTGCAGGGAATTACAGCTTCGCTAATCAGTGTCTTCCACAAATCAACAGCATCAGAATCACTGTAGAATTTGTTAAAAAGGCAGAATCTCAGCTTCCCCCTCCTGAGACCTAGACCTACTGAATCCGAGTCTGTGTGCGAACAAGATCCTGGATGATTCACGTACACCTTAGGATTTGAGAAGCACCAACGTAGAGAGTAATCCCAGAACCTGTTCCTACTTGATGTTATTTTCTTGTCTCTTTCTTGCTCACCTTTCTTTTTGTGTCCTGCCGCCCAACCCCGCAAAAAGAAATAAAAATATCAGTGTGTGCTTTAATAAGCAAACAGAAGTTTGGGTCAAAAGTGTGTAGAAGGGAGGAAAGGTTGTACATCTGCTCATTCTGAGATGGTATGGGGGAGTAGTTTACTAATTATACTTCTGTCTTTGAAATATCTTCAGCATCTAGCAGATCAACGTTTTCCCCCTCTTCTGTGTCCCCCCAGAGCCATCATTCACATTGGGCCCGGCTCCCAAAACTGAGGCTGTGTAACTGCATTGAGAAGTGAAATACAGGAGTTAATTACACAGTGTTGACATTACAGAGGGTGAGCCACAAAGCATCAAAACCAGGGACTGCCTGTTCCAGTTAAGGACAGAGAACAGCAAAGGATATATTATTGGTTAGGTACTCTGGGAACCACTGTGAATACCAGGCATTGTGAGGCAGATGAGAAAAATTGTTGTGATTAAAAGCAAAGTAAAATACCTAAGTCCAAGCCTCCATCTACAAAGACAATTCCAGTGAGTTTTTCTTCCAGTTTAAGTGATGGATTGAATGTCTAGTGTAGTGATTAAGAGCTTAGACTCTGAGCTAAAACTTTCTTGGTTCAAATTCCAGCTCATCTACTTTTTGGCTCTGTCACTGTGGGCAAGTTACTTAACCTGTAACCTCTTCGTCTGAAAATTGAGACGACAATAGTACCTACCTCACGGGTTATTGTAAACAGCAAACAAGATAATCTATGTACAAAATACTTGACACAGTGTCGGAAACTATAGTAAGTACTCAGTAGGCATTAGAGTGTTTATTTATTTGCTTATTTACTCATTTATTAAGGTTTTTCTCATCAGTTTCCCTTGTGAACAACAGCATTATTTTCTGTGTCTCTTCTGGGATTTGGCTGTGGTTTGTGGCCATGACAAACAGCTGTAGCTCTTTTTAAGGAAATTCTCTGGGCTGAAGAGTGAGTGTCTGTTGATCACCTCTGGGATAATGAGTGCGAGGCTGAGTCTGATGGTGGTGATAGTGGTACAGAGTATAATGAAAGAAAAAGAGAAATATCATACAATCCCGCGAGGCACTTAGATTCTCAATGGAAAAAGATGAGATACCCACTTACATGGAAGAAAACCCAACAGATGATTTTTTTCAAAAATCATGTTACTATGTTGAAAATTTCAGAATATATATGAGGATGTTTGGGATGACTGAAAGGCAGCCATCAGGATTGGTCATTAACACCTGTCATTTTCTTCAGATGTTTTCTACAAAGAAGGAGGAGAAAGGGGAACTGTTATATTATTAGGTAAAACTGTAGTGTGACAAGCAGGGAAGATTTTCGTTTAAACAGACTTGACTCCTGATTTAGAAGCTGACTAAGCCCTGGAAGGCGGACTGTGAGAAAGTCTTGATATCGGTGCTGCTGAAATTGCTGCCGGCCTCAACCTCATAGTGGTTTTACGAACATAGGGGGCAGGCAAGAGGGGCGAAGTCCCAAGGGTGTTCATCAGATGGTGTTCTATAATTTCACCATTCCACTTTAGGTTGACTCCTTTGTTATGCTTTCAAAGGAATTCAGGCTTTGGAGGAAATAGAAAACGAGAGGAAGTGTATAAATACTTAATAAAGGGGCCATAAATTAGGTGTTGAGATGAAACATAGAACTCGAAGCATTCTCCATCTTGAGGAAGTCGGGAAGAAAGGCGGCTTAGAAATAGTTGTGTAGGAGCGCCTGGATGGCTCAGTCAGTTAAGCACCTGCCTTCAGCTCATGTCACGATCTCAGGGTCTGGAATCGAGCCCTGCGTAGGGCTCCCTGCTCATTGGGGAGCCTGCTTCTCCTTCTACCCTTCCCCCTGCTTAGGCTCTCTCTCTCTCTCAAATAAATAAAATCTTTTTTTTTTAAACACATTTAAAAAAAGAAAGAAATAGTTGTGTAGAACCAGTGTTGCTTCCTTGTTCTCTGTCCCCTCTGGTTCCTGCTGCTTTCTGCCTATTCTGAGCAGTTTTAGAAAGTCACTTCTGTCTGCAGGTCTGGAGGGAGTGGATGAGGAGGGAACAGATTTGGGCTGGGGAAAGCAGGGAATGGGTAGAATTGGTAGCAGGAAGGCAGTCAGTGGCATTGTACTAATATTTTGGGTAAATGAAAAGACGCTGAAGGAGGGCGAGGGCCAGGGTAGTAGGGGGAGTAGAGATGGTTTTTAAAGGTCACTTTGAAAAGGTCTATCATGGACAGCTTTAAAATGGAGGAGGGAGGAAAAACACTGTTCAAGAGTAAACACCCAGGGCCTCTGGAATCCCCTTCAGGTGTTTGGTTCTCGGTCTCTGATGCTGTGTCTACTCTGACTTTCTTTCTTTGTGCTTCTTTTCCACAGCACGCATGTATCCCAAGTCAGCAATGTTTCGACAACTGGAGAGTAAGTTATTTGGGTTTCCCTTTCCCATTTATCAAACAGAAAAAAGCTACTGTAATGGTGTATTGCATTGGAAGATTAATACAGTAAGCAACCTATGATGATTTTTAAAACCACTGAGAGAAGAGGGCTAAATAAGAAGTGTTCCTGTTTGAGCTTCTGTGTGGGCGTGTGACTAGAGACAGCTCAACCGTTTGAACACGCGAGATTTTTGTTTCAGTCAAAATAATGTCAGAGTCTATTAATGTTTGTAAAATATGTGTTTTGGGAGGGATCTTGCAGTGGGGGATGCCATTAAAGGTTAAAGTAGTAACAGTGTCTTTACTTCTTCCTTCCTTATTTTTAATCAGCCTACATTTATTGAGAACCGGCAATATGCCAAGCGTAGTGTTAGGTGTGTCATGTCAAATAAGCCTCGGGCTCTGCCTTCAGGGACTTTACAGTCTGAGAGGGACGCAGAACCAAAAGCAAATTAGTGATGGCAACAAGTCCTTTTTCGACAGGGCAGTGACAGTGCTCTGTTGATGAGGCCCGTCATGTCTCTTTCCTCCTAAGGCTGCCAACTGCACGAGGACTAAGATCTAAGCTCCAGCTACCTGCCCTTGCCTCCCTCTCTGACCACATTGCTCATGATGTTTCAACCACATGACATTCTGTTTCTGGAATAGGCCAAGCTTGTATTTGCCCCAGAGCCCTTGCACTGTCTGTTTTTCAGCCTGGCCATTCATTTTCTTATCATTCACTTTTTTGTTCAAATGTCCTCTCCTCCAAGAAGCCATCCCTGACTATCCACAACCCTTCCGCAATCCTGTATTCCATTTTGAAGAGTATTTATCATTGTCTGAAATTTCATGACTTGTTTATTACCTGTCTTTCCTCATAGCAATGTAAGCTCCATAAACACGGACCTTGTTTGTCATTTCATGGCTGTATCCCTAACACCTAGGAAAGTGCCTGGTGTATATTAGGCCCTAAATAAATATTTGTGAATAGTTTCTTGGTCAAAGATTTTCCGTCACACGCACCTCTCTTCTTTCCTTGCTGAGATATGAATGGGCCTTTTTGCACATCTTCCGTCAACAACGATCAGGAGGAAGAGGAGAAAAGATGTGATAGGGAAGAAGAAAGAATAATTTAAAGAAGCGCTAATTAGGATGAATTTGGATCTAATAGGATGAATTGGGGTGTTTTTTCTTCTTTGTTAGGTGAGGAAGCAGTGAGAGAGCAGGACTGACCTCTCTTAGCTTTATGAATTTTAAAGAGATTCCAGAATTATACCGAGACTGATATGTTCCTGCTTGTGTGTTTCCTGATAACGTTTACCTCTTATATGTCTTGTATAGTTTGGAAAAGGTGTGGGTTTAGTTTGTATGTATATGTTAATTCACTCACATTCCTACAGACCGCTGATAGGTAATCTTGAGTCATTGGGATGTGGAGTTCTAAATATAAAAACTCCTTTTTTTGAAAGATTCATTCATTCATTCATTCATTCATTCATTCATGGGGGCGGCAGAGGGATAGGGAGAGAGAGTCTTAAGCAGACCCTGTGCTGAGCACAGAGCCTGAGTTAGACCTCGATCTCATGACCCCAAGATCACAACGTGAGCCAGAACCAAGAGTTGGACGCTCAACCGACCTCACCCCCCAGGCTCCCCGAAATGTAAAGGTTCTAATGCCCAAGTTAGACTATACCTGTTCATTGTCTTCAGATAGTTTTAATGAGATTACCATGTGTCTCTTATAAAACTACATTTGGAAAATCTAAAGTTCTTAAATTTTTCAAAACCCATCTTAGTGTATTTCTTTTCTGAACAGTTTAAAAATAAATGTGTGATTCTTTTTAAAATTTTTGATACCTTTTTGACGTATAATTAATATACAAAGAACTATACATACTTAATGTGTACAGTTTGATGAGTTTGGGTGTGATTCTTTCTTCAAGTGCAGGAAAACATGGTTCGAGACGTTTATGTTTAGAATTTTCCATGCCATCTTATTCAGAATTAAATAATGTGGTGACCAAAGAAGGCTTAGACACATTAAAAGATTATATGGCTTTAAAAAGGATGCCTTATCTATCTTATCATGCACTCTTTTCAGCCCCTGTGCCTAAGTATTTCCTCAGGCTGAATGAAGTAAATCTGTCCCGCCATCTTCAGTAACACACATTGGGATGTTTGCGTGAACGCAGCTCCAATGATACACATCACAGTTTCAGTGCAGACAGGATCAGAGAGATTTTGCTGTTCTCAGTAGTAATTGTTCTGGTGAGGCGTTCCTTTTTAATAGCATTATTCCCTGCATAATTTGATCTTAAAGGGATTCTAAATAGATAGCAGGCGTCATAAGATCATTTGTGCCGTTTGCTTTGTAAACCATACCGTCTTCCTCTGCAGAGCTGGTATGAAACCTGAAGGAACTCGCCTTTGTAAGAATAGGTCTATTATTATTCTGTGAGGAAAAAATTTCCTCGTTCTGCCTTATACTAAATGACCCTTATTTCCTGAATGCCTCTGATAATTGTTGCTGGGCTTGCTGTGACATTTCAGTCATCCAGGACCTACAGAGATGAGAAACACAGTGATCAAATTGGTAGAATTTGTCAGGTTTGGTTTTATTTTTAACACACGATGCAGATATTTCGAGATGCCTCATATGCTGTCTTTGCTCATGAAGCTGTGGTAGATCTACCATTGGAAATGCTGATATTTCCAAAATGATGGATATAAATTTTTAAAGGCAATCATTGAAAAATTTGATTGCCTGATGGACTCTGTGTTCTGCTTTTATTAGACTCTTAGAAAGAACCATCCGGTCAGCAGTAGAACAGCATCTTTTTGATGTTAACGGCTCTGGAGGCCAAAGTTCAGAGGACTCTGAATCTGGAACATCATCAGCATCTTCGGCCACATCTGCCAGACAGCGCCGCCGCCAGTCCAAAGAGCAGGACGAAGCTCGACGTGGCAGAGACGTGTGAGTTGGCGTTGCTCTTACTTGCGTGTTCTCCTCTCCTTTTAAAAACATACAGCTGAATTAGTCACTGTGTTGTAGCCATTCCCATTTCAGTATTCAGTTTAAAACGTCAAAAATTTCTTTTTTATTTATTACGTTTATTCTAAACCTAGCTAACATTTGGAAATTTGTAGGTGACTAAATGAATAGGTCAGTTTTGTCTGGATGTTTTATGTTGTCTAGATGTATATCGTAGGAAGCCACCTCTGATTTAATGCCTTTCCTCATGAGTATCTTCTTTAGAGGGATGCTGAACCACTGGAGGAGAAAATTGCCATATGTCTGTCCAGAGGTGTTCTGTTTTTTGTTTTTAAGATTTATTTATTTATTTGAGAGAGGGAGAGCATGCGTGTGCGCGCGTTGGGGGTAGGGTGGGCGGTAGAGGGAGAGAGAATCCCAAGCAGACTCTATGCTGAGCAGAGATCCCGACCTGAGCAGAAACCAAGAGTCGGGCACCCAACCAGCTCTCCACCCAGGCACCGCAGATGTGGTTTTTTTCTTATTAGACAACATTCATTTGGTTGTTAGACTAACTTATGAAACCAACAGATTTCCCTACTACATTGGCCTGATGCAATGCTAGAATATCACCGTAATACTTTAACAGTTGACTGCATTTTAGTTTCAGAAGGGTTGAGTTTAAGTCTCATCAGAAGAGGAAATGCTTAAGTTCTTTATTATCATAATGACTAATTTTAAGCTTTCCCACAGCATGAATTTCAAGACTAGTATCGTAAGGAACTTTATTCTCCATTAGAGGATTTGATAAAATACAGATAAACAATTATCATCTATATTTTTCAGTAATGATCATTTAAATGTCAAGGAAAATAAAGTTATATTCATTTTTTTTCCTGAAAGTTTTATTTTGATCTACTATAGCATTTGGTCTCTATAAAGTGATTGTTTTGAACTCCTTATTAAATGTCAAAGACTCGGGGCGCCTGGGTGGCTCAGTCATTAGGCGTCTGCCTTCGGCTCAGGGCATGGTCCCGGCGTTCTGGGATCGAGCCCCACATCGGGCTCCTCCACTGGGAACCTGCTTCTTCCTCCCCCACTCCCCCTGCTTGTGTGCTCTCTCTCTGTCAAATAGATAAATAAAATCTTTAAAAATAAATAAAAATAAATAAATGTCAAAGACTAAATCAGACCTTAGTCCCCCTCATTCCTTTTCACCTGGATTCATAACGCACATCAAAATTTTAGGGGAAAAAAAGGAAACTTCTTTTTGCTTACACAAAAGGTAAATAGTATAAATAAATACCATGCTGCATATCATGAAGATGTTTAAGAGCCATACTAGCAAATGTGATTTTAGAAATAAAACAGTGGTATAGACTATTGACTTTTTAAGTGATATAAGCAGAACTTAAAAAAAAAATTGTCTTGGGGGCTGGTGGATAGGAGGGAGTGCTGTAATATTACCTTTAGAAAACAGAAAAATTATAATATAGGAGGTATTTACATTTAAAATTAGCTCCTGACTAAGCTTTACAGAAAATGTTCAGGAGTATAATCAGCTTGGGTACTGCGTATATTGTGTTACACAGCAAGTACAAATTATTTAATACTGTTCTTATCCTCTGCCTCATTTTTTGCCAAATAGTATGTAGCAACACATTGCATTTTTAAAATATCCTTGGTGTGTCACGACATTATGCTTTCCACCCTCCTTGTTTGGACAGAGGGATAGCAAGCAGAGGTTGGAAGTGGTAGTAAGCACAAGGGAAATAACAGAGCAGACGGTGATAGTGTTGATGGTGGGTGCATGGCGTCAGGCAGGGGACAGCACAGTGGGATAAGGTCCAAAGGAACAGGCGATAGAAAAGTATGAAACATGCCAACTAATGTACAACCTGTGAAACTCTAGCCTTCCCCTTAATTTTTCTTCTCTGGTATTTCCTTCACTGCTCATGCTGGTCACTCATTGTGGTCGGACTAGAGTTGGACACTGAGTGAGTAAATCTCAGGCTACAAACTGTGTGTCCATGGTAACTTAGAGACAGTCTCACGTTACTCTTTCTCCTTGGTGTGTGGTCTGGGCACGAGGTCCCCTTCCTGTGCCCGCTGTTGGCCTCAGCCTCCTAGGCATATGGCCTCTTCCTAACCTGACATGCTGGGTAATTAACATGTCTTGATAGTCCTTTGTCTTCAACTCCCAGTCCATGCTGCACTGCCTCTCTGAGCTTACCTGGTGTGTGGAGGAGCAAGGCCTTTCTCCCTCAGGGCCCCAGAGCTACTAGTTTTGTCCCCATGAAGGTCCTCTCCAGTATGTCCCCAGGAGATAGCTGACAAATCACGGAGTGTGCAGAGGTTGAGAATCATTTTCATAACCTGCAGTGAGTATGTTTTTCTTAGTATATACCTATGCATAATTGATTTATCAAAGATTTTCATCAGGCTTTGCTTAAAAAATAAAGGTTAAGCTAGACTTTATTCTGTAGAGTTTAAAAATTAGAAATTCATTGTATTTTTGTCTATTATTTTGCCTCCTAACAACTGAAAGCTGCAACCAAGTAAAAAATTATATCCTTGAAGCCAATGGTAGCCATATTTCAGGATGAGATTAGTGTCAGTAAAGTCTGTACTAAAGTCATTATGGCAGATTTTTGAAATAAATACAGAAGATAGACTAAGACTATAAATATTTCATTTTAGCGTAAATGATTTCTTATTTTGTCTAAATTTATAAGGAAACTTTATCAGGCTTATGTTATTATTTGCTACCATAAAAATATCAAAGTTTAAGGAATATATTCGTTATGTGAAGGGGTTCAGTTTAATTCATTTATTAAAAAAACCTGCCAGGTGCACGGAAATGATGACTCTTGGTGATGGGTATATGGAAGTTCATTGTGATAGTGTCTCCTTTATATGTGTGAAAATTTTATAATAAATATTTTCTTAAAAGCAAAGGGTAATTTAGGTGAAAGTGATTTCAGCTGTCCAAAACACAATAAACTGGAAATGTGTACATATTTGTTATATAAATACTATATTAAATTCCTACTGCAAAGTAAACAAAAAAAAGACAAACAAAAAAACCAATGCTGTATTAGGAGAATGATAAATAATTGAGTATTGCCAGAACATTAAGGTGTCTGTAGGGGTGAGGAAGAAACTCTAGATAAAGTGAGAGGCCCCAGAGATCTGAGTTCATGTCAGATTTCAGTGATGTCAAGTCTGTTTGAAACCTGTCGGAATGTTGCGGGCAGAAATTATATACCAGTGCTCCTCACAGTCACATATGTACCATGGCTGAAAGGTGTTGACTCGTGCAAAAGCAGAGAATTTTTTTTTTTTTTAAGAGAACAGGATTGCCACATGAGCACGCTGAACAGATTTCCATTATTTATTTTGACAGCATTTATTCCAGTCATTCATTCACTATTCAAAAAGATTATAAAATAAACTTTGTCTTTTAATTTCTAAAACTTTTTAGCTTTTGTATTAGTCTACTAGGGCTGCCATAAAAAATACCACAGTCTGGGCGGCTTAAACAACAGGAATTTATTTCCTCATACCTCTGGAGGCTGGAAGTCCAAGATCAAGGTACGGACAGGATTGGTGTCTGCTGAGACCTCTTTCTTGGACTTGCAGATGGTACCTTCTCACCATGTCCTCCCATGGCTTTTCCTCTTGAGTGCTTGCTCTCCTGGTGTCTCCTCCTCTTCTTCTTCTTCTTTTTTTTAAGATATTTATTTATTTATTTGTCAGAGAGAGAAAGAGGGGGAGCTGCAGGCAGAAAGAGAGGGAGACCCCCCTTCACAAGGAGCCCAGTGCAGAACTTGAACCCAGGACCCTGGGATCATGACCTGAGCCAAAGGCAGCCAACCGACTAAGCTACTGAGGCATCCCTCCTCCCCTTCTTATTAGAACACCAGTTCTGTTGGATTAGAGTGCCCACCCTTAGGGCCTCATTGAGCCTTAATTACCCTGTCTCCAAAAACAGTCACATTAACAGATGGTGAGGCCTTCAACATAGGAATTTGGGGGGAAACACAATTCTGTCATAACAGCTTTCAAACATAAAACCCCTCCACGAAAGAGATTATAATAGGATGTATACCCCAGGAGTTAAGGAAGTATGAAGAGTGATAGACAGAATTTATATAGTAAAGCAATTAATTTTGAAGTCGAGACCAGACTCATCCAACCATCCATAGAAAGGCACCACCCTCAGTGTGTGGAGGGGAGATTGAAGAGCGTCTGCACGAGGACATGTGCCGGCATGTGAGTCCCTGTCCGCTGCTCCTCTGCATTCTGTGATTTTAGATGTAGGATATTTCTAGTATTTGTTGCATAAATCTTTTCTGTAATTTTGCTAAGTATATATTTTTACATTAAAAGTTGTATAAAATAAGATTAAATTAAATATGGAGTGCTAAAAATCACCAAAGATAGTATAACTTTGAAAATATTAGGATAATATTTAGTTCATAATTTTTTTTAAGATTTTATTTATTTATTTGACAGAGAAAGACAGCCAGCAAGAGAGGGAACACAAGCAGGGGGAGTGGGAGAGGAAGAAGCAGGCTCCCAGTGGAGAAGCCTGATGCGGGGCTCGATCCCAGAGCACCGGGATCACACCCTGAGCCGAAGGCAGACACTTAACAACTGCGCCACCCAGGCGCCCCTAGTTCATAATTTTGCCTCTATGTTAAGCCCGTCTAAGACAGGATGTGAATTTAGAAGGCAGAATAAATATTTAACATTATCTTTCATTTTTGGGTATGATTGAACTGATGGTAAAATGTGATCATCTGCTTTGCTCTTTAGAGCTCATTTATTTCAAAATATAGTCGTAAGTGCTTAGGGACTTACCTTAACTCAGTCATACCATAAGGGAGAGATTTCATTCATTTGTACCTTGGCATGCCCTGACACTACCCTGATGGCTTAATTTGTCCTGTGATGTAGTAAAAAAACAAACGCTAAGTAATTTAATTTTATGAAAACTCCTTAAGGAAATGTTTAAAATATTCAGAACAATTTCAAGAATATTAAATGAATTAAATTCTGTAGTTAAAACATTCATACCTACTTCTAAAACTAAGCCATGAACAGGGCGCCTGGGTGGCTCAGTCGGTGAAGCGTCTGCCTTCAGCTCAGGTCATGATCCCAGGGTCCTTGGGGTCGAGTCCCACATTGGGCTCCCTGCTCAGCAGAGAGCCTGCTTCTCCCTCTGCCTGCTGCTCCCTGTGCTTGCTCGCTCTACCCCAACCCCCTCTCTCTGTGTCAAATAAATAAATAAAATCTTAAAAAAAAAAAAAAAAAAAGACTAAGTCATGAAGGACCTCCAGTTATAAGTTTACATCCTGAAACTCCTTGTACTGGGAAGTAACAAATCCATACTTCAGTTAAAATGCTTTGTATTCCACAGTTCTTATCAACTTACACTATTTCTACCAAGATTATCAAATGCAGTCAGAGTTTGTTATTAATGCTTTTCTACTGTGCTAAAATGTCTTTATCACTTGGGAAAATCAGTTTGTCCCATTCTAGAGAAAAAGATTCCATATTTCCTTTTCAGATTTTCCTCCACACATTTTATTATAAAATGTGTTTGTAGCAGGGGCACCTGGGTGGCTCAGTCAGTTAAGCGTCCAACTCTTGATTTCGGCCCAGGTCATGATCTGGTTGAGATCGCAGGGAGTCCGCTTGAGATTCTCTCTCTCCCTCTGCCCCCTGCCCCCAGGCATGTGCGCGCGCGCACACACACACACACACTCTCTCTGTCTCAAATAAATTTTTATTTATTTTTTTTTAAGATTTTATTTATTTATTCGACAGAGATAGAGACAGCCAGCGAGAGAGGGAACACAAGCAGGGGCAGTGGGAGAGGAAGAAGCAGGCTCATAGCGGAGGAGCCTGATGTGGGGCTCGGTCCCAGAATGCCGGGATCACGCCCTGAGCCAAAGGCAGACGCTTAACCGCTGTGCCACCCAGGCGCCCCTCAAATAAATAAATTTTTAAAATAAAGTGTGTGTGTGTGTGTGTAATCTGTTAATAATGGGAAATTGTTTTGTAAGATTGCACTGTTTTCCCTATTTGAATACAAATTACTTTCAGTGCAACCTCAAAAGTTGTTCATTGGTAGAAACACAGTCCTTGCCAGTTTGCCTCTAGGGATAATTTCTCTTGTAATGTGATTTATTTGGCACCAAGTGGTCTCAGGAGTAGCACTGTGCTCAGATTTTGATCAAAGAGGCAAACTGGAATTTCTGGGCACTCTCCTGATTTCCCATGTGATGCAGTGACAGTGTCATTAAAATGTTCCTTTTACCTTTTAAAATTAAGCTTTTTTTTTTAATTCAAGGGGACTTATCAACAAAGAAAATATTCCTTCTGGGTTCAACAGCCTTGAAGATTGTATTTTGAATGCTCAGGAAGTGGAAAAATTATATGAAAATTCTTCTGGTTATATTGGAGAAAGGGGCAAACCTAAACGTCAGAAATCCAATTCCAAACTTTCTGAACTCAGTGAAAATCAAGATGGTCTTGTGGTAAGTGAAAATTCTATAAAATTTTTACTTGTAGCCAATTAAGAAATATCACATTTCTCTTCCTTGCTTTGTAAAAAATAATAATTTCAATCATGAGCTTCATAGAACTATAGGATATGAGTTGTGAAGATCTCAGAGCTACTAGGTATACACACTCGTATTTCTTTTTAATATAAAAATCAAAGCTGAGAAAGATTATATTCTGCCAAAAGAAACAGAGACAGCTCGCTTTGATTTCCATGTTATTCAAATGATTTTTATCTCATTCTTTTGAGTATTTTTAAATTTTATTTTTGGAATATTGCCATTAAAGCATTTTTTATTTTCCCCCATTCTGTTCATCTCGTATATATATGATTATGTAAAAAAAAAAATTAATGAACTTAAAGCCAGGTGAAAGAAAACTACGTAGGGAAAGAGGATCAGCTATCTTAGTATACAGAAATCTCTGTGTTAAGAAATTTAGTTCAAATCTATACTCTATAAAGTATTTTCTTCCTAATTAATCAGAAACAAAAACAAAAAAGATCAACCTCTTACAGAGTTTCCTTTGTATTTGATCATTGATTTGATATATAAATTATTGGATCATTGATTTAATATATAAATTATTATAACTGGTTTCCATTGATAACTATGTTTATTCAGTTTAACTATTAGTATACATCATCCTTTTCTGTGTATGCTTCACTTTCTCTGAGAAGTGAGAACGAAAGTCTGTCTTCTTAGTCCCTTTAGTTTTAAAAAATTTAACAACAGCAAAAACTAAAGATAAAATTTATTACATAACATGAGCTGGAGTCCCCATAATAAAAATAGGTAATGTCTGTTCTTACTGTTCAGTGTGTAAATACTCTGATTTGTTTTATCTCTGACCAGCTTTTAGCTCCATGCTGGGTTTTCTATACATTTAATAAATTTATAGGCCACCTATTTTCCATTATCAATTTCTGCATGTGCTCAGAGAAGATCCCCAGTTTTGCCCTAAATAAAACATATGTAAATGCAAATCCAGGGAAACATGTTAATTTCTTTTTTTCCCTCCAGATGTCTTTTTTTTTTTTTTAAGATTTTTAAGTATTATTTATTTGAAAGAGAGAGAGAGAGAGCAAGCAGGGTGAGCAGCAGGCAGAGGGAGAGGAAGAAGCAGACTCCCCGCTGAGCAAGGAGCCTGACGTGGGGCTTGATCCCAGGACTTTGGGATCATGACCTGAGCCGAAGGCAGACGCTTAACCAAGTCGCCAAGGAGCCCCTTTCCCTCCAAATATCTTGATACTCTCTTTCTAAAAGTAAAGTAACCAGCTAGAAGGGACAGAAGCAATCACCCACCTCAGGCCCATGTCTGATACACTCCAAATAAAGAATTTAAGCTTTGCAACCATTACACACATTTATGTTTTTAACATTAACTTAATTCTTATTTGGGGGAAGTAAATTTTTAAATGAAATAAATGGTGCTAATTTCAATAGCACTTTATTTGGCTCACAGTTTGCTTATCTGCCAAAGAGATTATAATGACTAAAAGTCCAACAATTGACTTCTTTGGAAAGATATTTTTCTCTATTTCAATCCCTTTTTGTATGAACTTAACCCATTAATATTTTTTTTCCACCGGGAACAGTGTCTTAAATTAGCTAGGTGGTAATAGCTAATAAAAGCGAAAAAGTACATTTATTCCTTAGAATATGTATTTGATAAAACTGTGGACATATTCTTTGTTTAAAAGTGTTTGGATGGCAGAGCCTAATGCTATCCAGTCTTTTTTATATGAAAGGATTTGCCCCCACCTTAGTTGCCAGTTTCCTCATTCCAGGATTGTGAATGTCACCTATAAACATAAATGAGCCAAGTGGACCATGTCTTTGTCGCAGTGAATAATTGAAAAACCTGCCAGCACAACTCAGAAGAAAAACTTCCTCATCTAAAGTGAGAGTGTTTTCTAAGAGCTTTTCTAACTGTCATATTCCATAAATGTTTTAATCTAATCTTCACAGGTAACCACAAAGCAAAGAGCCAGGGAACATAGCAAGTATTTAGACTCTATCTTAAAAGTTAAATTGTGCATCTTTACTTGTCCCTTATTTTTAGCCTCCTAATTTTACCATTCCCAACTCCCCCCCAATACCTTTTCCTACTCCATTTCAAGTTCTTTACACCCTGACTAAACATATATTTGTATAGCTGGGTCAGGGCGGTGGGCGGAGGGGCAATGGGAATTATACGGAATTATATGCTTTATGTGCCAGGAAATATTTCAGATCCTGGGGATAAAGCAGTGAGAAAAACGGGCAAAGGTAGCTGTCCTCATGGAGCTTATATCCTAGTAGGGGAAACAGACAATAATCAAGATAAGTAAGTAAAACACAAAATAAATTAGATAGTGATAACTCCTGGGAAGAAACATAAAGCAGGAAATGGGAATAGGAATTGTGAGGGGGCAAGGGATGCGATTTTAAATAGGGTGGTCTGGGAAGACCTTCCAAGAATTTGACATTTGAGTGTAAAGACTTAGAGAAAGTAAGGAAGCAAGCCATACTATGATAGTAGGTGCAAGGGCCCTGAGACAGTCATTTATCTGGAATTTTCAAAAAACAAAGACACTATGTGATTGGAAGAGCGTGAGCCAAGTTAAAGAGGTAGTAGGAGAGGTTGGGCAGATGAAAGAGGGCCTCATAGATCATTGTGAGGACTCTGCCTTCATTCTGGGTAAGATGAGAATCCATTTGAGGGTTCTAGGTAGAACAGTGATCTGGTTTACTGAAATTTGTTTGACAACTATGTTGAGAATAGACAGTAAGCAGGCAGGGGCAGAAACAAGGAGCCCAGTTAAGAAGCTATTGCAATAATCTAGACTTGAGATGATGATGGTTTGAACTAAGGTGATGCCAGAGCCAGCATGTATTTCCTTGCAGGCTGCACAATGCACTACTCTAGGGGGCACTGTTCACATTGACTAAACTCCTTCTGGAGTGGTACATTGCAATAGTCGTGACACAGTGAACAGATTCTGCATGTGTTTTGAAAGTAGAATTGACAGGTTTTCCTGACATCACCTGTGTGGTGTGAAAATAATTAAGAAGTCAAAGATGACTCCAAGGATTTTGCCCTGAGCAACTAGATTTGTGTTGCCAGTTTAACTGAGAGAAGACAGACAGAAGTTTGGGTTCAGTTTTGGATATAAGATTGAGCTGCCCATTAGATATCTAAGAGGGCATATCAAGGAAGCAAGTGGATTTCTGGGCCAAGAGTTTAGGGAAGAAATCCTGGCTGCAGATACAATGTGGGAGTCATCAACAGATAGAGGATATTTAAAGCAGTATACTGGGCAAGATGACTGAGGCAGTGAATGTGGACAGGAAAGAGAAGCCGCCTCAGGGACTATGAGCCCTGAGACACACCAACATTTAGAGGATGGGGAAATGAGACGTTACCAGGGGAGGAGATTTACGAGACTAGCAAAGTAGAAGACAGACAAGGTGAGTTTAGTGCCTTGGCAGCCAAGTGAACAGAATGTCTCAAGGAGGAGAGAAGGTCAGATGATGGATCAAGCAGAAGACTGAGAGTTTGACCATTGGGATTAGCAAGCTAGAGATCACTTAGTAAAAGCAGTTGGGGAGAAGAGATGAGAACAAAAGCCATTTTCCAGAGAAAGTGAGAAGAGAGTAACTGAACACAGTGACTAATAATTTCACACTGATTACACCAGCTCACAATATAACTGAGGAGAATATGCCGTAGACCCAAAAAAGCATCTTGGAGGTTTGGAATCTCTGAAGTGGGAACTGTCTGGGCATGTTCCCCGTTGCGCTTTCACCTCTCGAGACTGTCATGACCAGCAGAGACCAAGAGACTACAGACAATTCAGAACTTAAAAATTAGGAGTAATAAGTGACATTAGAGTGTTCTGCCTTATCTCTAATTATTGCCACAATCACAAACTTTTCTTCCCTCTTTAAACTCCTAGCTCATGCCCGTGCCCCTCAGTCGCCCTCAGAGGAGAACCTCGTCTCCTGGTTTACTTTGAAGAACTGACGCACAGCCTGTGTTTCAACAACTTCCCTCACTCCTGCTTCAAAACGTCTCTAGAACCCTACTCACTTTCTTTTCTCACCTGCTCAAATGATAGCATGGTTTTTCTAATCTCTAAGGTTAACCTCTAAAATCAAGAAGTATCTTTATAAATTCTGTCTTCTACATCCATCTCCCCACCCCACACCCATGTACATGTACAAACACATACATACACTCACTCACACACTTTTCATGGCTTCCTCTTCATTGGCTCATTTCTGTTGGCCTAGAAAAAGTCTCCATCTCTAAAAGCTTTCTGTCCTGGGCACAGTTTAACAGCTTGAATCAAAAGTCCTAAGTCAGTCATGGATTTTATCCAGTACTCGTACTTCTGCCACTCAGTTCTACTTTTAAAAAAAAGACCATGGTATTAATTTGCTCACCACGAGGCTTTCTAGAATCATAGAAAATTAGGAGCAATTTAAATGTTCCAAATTGCAAGATCAGATAAGCAACATTTGTATGTCAATTCAACAATATTAGGATTGTGAAGACCGTGTAATAAAAACCATTGACAGGTTATATTTTAAGTGCTCTGTATAAAATTATCAAGTTTAATCCTCCCAGTAATCCTGAAAGTAGATTTATTATTATTATAATTCTCATTCTAAACATGAGGAGAACGAAGCAGAGGAGAGTAAACAACTTGTCTAAGGTCACACATTAGTGGTGGAGCTGGGACTCCCCTATATTCTCCCTCAAAATTAAAAGTAGGTTATGAAGCAATATACACAGCTTGTGCATTCATACATGTATACATATATGTGTATATATATTATATATGTGTATAAATTGTATATGAAATTGTTCATTCCCAGGACAACAGACTGCAAGGCAATGTGCCTAAAGTGACTGTAGGATGGCAGTAGTAGTGGTATTGGGAGCAACTGTTGCTCCGTCCTCTGTTCTTCAAATGCTCTCCATATGACACCAATTCTATAATAAGCATTACATTCATTATTTAAAAAACAAAAACGTAGTCTAGTAGCTCTCTTATTTATAAACATCCTCTATTTAGGAGCACCTGGCTGGCTCAGTCAGTTAAGTGTTCAACTCTTGATTTCAGCTCAGGTCATGATTTCAGGGTCCTGAGATTGAGCCCCACATTGGACTCCACACTCAGCAAAGAGTCTGCCTGAGATTCTTTCCCTCCCTCTGCTCCTCCCCACCCCACTACATGCTCTCACTCTCTCTCTCTCTCAAATAAATAAACCTTTTAAAAATAATAATAAACAAACAATATCTATTTAATGTCTTGTACACCCTCTGAAATCACAGGCAGGGTTCAAGGCTTAAGAGCATAGGCCTTGCAGTCAGACCTCAGTTTCCGTGTCAACCTTATCACTTAATATCTATGGTACGTAGGCATATTTTGTATCCTCAGTTACTTCATCCATAAAGTGGGAATATTAATACCTCATTGTGGTTTTTTGTGAGATTTAAAAGCAACTCGTATGCTAAAGAATAGAGAAAATTGAACACAGTTCATGCATAAGTCCCTTTCTGCCCCCTCTGTTCTGATGACCAGCCTGTTTCCTTCACTTGCCGTCAGACATTCTGAACAGTCTGCACTTACTCATCAACCCCAGTAGCCCGGGGTTGCTCACTTCTTTGCGGAAACTGCTTTCTCCATGTCACTGTTTGGACATGGAGTTGGAAATGTCCTCAATTTGAAGACACCTGTGGTCTGATGTCTGCTTGGTCCTTGACTCCTTAAGTCCTCATGGGGCTTGATGCTTCATCCCTTTTTCTCAGAACTCTCTCCCTCGGCCTCTGTGATGCTGACCTCTCCGTGTCCTTTTATCACCATGACTTTCTTCCATGTCATCTCTTTCATTGGCTCATCTTCCAAAAAGCATACATGGATGGAGATGTTCCCCAAGTTTTGTCTCATTTCTCGTTGCATCAGCACTTTACTTGAGAGCTTTTCCACTTGCATGGTGTCAGACATCACCTCTCTATAAATGACTCGCAAGTCAACATTTGAATGAAGCTCTCCCCAGTTCACCTTAGAAAGTCAATGTGTTGGGGGTGCCTGGGTGGCTCAGTTGTTGAAGCGTCTGACTCTCGGTTTTAACTCAGGTTATGATCTCGGGGTCGCGAGATCAAGCCCTGTGTCAGATTCTGTTTTCAGTGGGGAGTCTGCTGGAGATTTTCTCTCTCTCCCTCTCCCTCTGCCCCTCCCCCCGAAGGAAGGAAGGAAGGAAGGAAGGAAGGAAGGAAGGAAGGAAGGAAGGAAGAAAAAGAAAAGAAAAAGAAAGAGAGAGAGAAAGTGAGTAAGTCAGCTTGCTAAAACCCAACTCATTGTCTTTCCTTGATCTCGTTTTCACCAGGAGAGCCATCTGATCGTATCACACCGTCATCTTCTCAGCCCTTTTCTAAGTTATTTCCTGGACTTGCCCCCAGTCCCTCCTCCAGCTTTTCAATCAGTTGTCAAATTTAGTTGACTGTTCTTTAAAAATGTTATGAAGATTCTCCTTGTCCCTTTGTATTGTCATCGCATCACTGAGGCCCTTGTTATAACTCCCCTGGAACATCAAAACAGCCACCCAGCATGCCTGCACACCTGCGCCCGCTCCCAGCCCCACACTGCCTTACCTCTGCAAAACAGTCTTCTACCTAATGCAGCACTTTTCAGCCTTTGTTTTCAGTGCACTACAACTCAGCAAGAACTGCTGTCACAAACTGCATGACAGTGACTGGGTACTATCCATATAATGTAAAAAAGCCCAACATTGTGAGCCACTGATTTAAAATGATTCATTCTTTCAATTATACCACTAACTATATGACAACCCTCTTTTAGGAACTAAAGACACAATGGTTATCAAAACGGACACGCTCTCAGCCATCATGAAGTTTACATTATTTATAGGATCAAGTAAGAAACAAGAAAATAGAAGGTGATCCATGCTGTGGAGAGAAATGAAGTGGGCGGAGAAGACAAAGTGGTGGGAGGTGTAGGACTGACATTGTACAGAGGATACTCGGGTCAGGCCTCACTGAGAAGATCTGGGCAGGGACCTGAAAGAGGTGAGGGAGTGAGCCATCAGGAACTTCAGGGAGAAGCTGTCTAGCCAGACGGGGCAGCAGACGTAGCCCGCTAAGGATAAGCAAGAGGCTGCTGTGCTTGGAGCAGAGTTGAGGAGGATTATAAGAGATGAGGTCAGAGATGTGGCAAAGGTACTGATCACTTAAGCCTTTGTAGCCATTTTTAGGTCTTTGGGATTTACCTTGAGTGAGATGAGGAGCCATTAGAGGATCAAAGAGAAGAAAATCATTTTCTGATGTACCTTTTGAAAGACTCACTCTAGCAACTGTGTTAAGAATAGCCCAGGAGGAGAGGGGAGAAGAGCCCAGAGATGGTAAGGGATGAGCAAACACTAAAGCAAAATAATTCACATAATCTAAGCAAGGGATGATATCGATTTAGGCCAGGATGATAGCCATAGAGGTGGTCGGGTCAGACTATGAATGTATTTTAAGTTAGAAGCAAGAGAATTTTCTAATAGATTGGATGTGTGTGTGAAGAAAGAAGGGGTGTAGGATGACTCTGAGACCTTTGGAATAGCTAGCTGGAAGGATGGAGAAAACTGGAGGGGCAGATTCAGGGGAAAAGTCAAAAGTTCCATTTGGTTATGTTGAGCTTAAGATGTTTATTAGTAAAGAATCAAGTAGGCAGTTAGAGATGTGAATCTGGAGTTCATGGGAGAGATGAAATAGGTTTGCAAGTCTTTGGCACCAGTTGGCATGTAAAGCCTTGGGATGGTCTGAGCTGACATCTAGCGAATAAGCAAAAAGAAGGGATCCAATGATAGTGTGTTGGGACATACCACATTTAGTGGGTAGGCAGGTGGGAAGGTATAAGCAAAAAAGATTGAGGAGGAGCAACTAGCCATTTTCAGTGCAAAATGGGGGCAAGAGGGGCGCCTGGGTGGCACAGCGGTTAAGCGTCTGCCTTCGGCTCAGGGCGTGATCCCGGCGTTCCGGGATCGAGTCCCACATCAGGCTCTTCTGCTACGAGCCTGCTTCTTCCTCTCCCACTCCCCCTGCTTGTGTTCCCTCTCTCGCTGGCTGTCTCTATCTCTGTCGAATAATAAATAAAATCTTTAAAAAAAAAAAAAATGGGGGCAAGAGCCTTATTAGATTTTAGTTAAGAGCAAATCAGAAGAGAAAAATTGGAACAGTGAGTGAATAGTAATTTCACATGTATATAGCTCACCCACCTCTACCTTGATGGTAGATTTGGGGGAAAAGAGGGGAAAACATCTAGTTAGATGGGTTCAAGAAAGAATCAGAGGAAATGAATGGGGTACTGCAGGTACAGAAAGTCTTTGAACAGGTTTGGCTCTTTAGGGGTGAAGAAAAATGAAGCAGCAGCTGAAGACAATGCAAGATCAAGAGAGGGGTTTTATTTATTTTCTTTTAATAATAATTTTTTTATTATATTATGTTAGTCACCATACAGTACATCCCTGGTTTTTGATGTAAAGTTCCATGATTCATTAGTTGCGTATAACATCCAGTGCACCATGCAATACGTGCCCTCCTTACTACCCATCACCGGTCTATCCCATTCCCCCACCCCCTCCCCTCTGAAGCCCTCAGTTTGTTTCCCAGAGTCCATAGTCTCTCATGCTTCATTCCCCCTTCTGTTTCCCCCCCTTTGTTCTTCCCTTTCTTCTCCTACCGATCTTCCTACTTCTTATGTTCCATAAATGAGTGAAACCATATGATAATTGTCTTTCTCTGCTTGGCTTATTTCACTTAGCATTATCTCCTCCAGTGCCATTTTAAAAGACAGTGACATGGGGGTGCCTGGGTAGCTCAGTGGCTAAGCATCTGCCTTTAGCTCAGGTCATGATCTCAGTTCCTGGGATCGAGCCCGGTGTCAGGCTCCCTGCTCAGCAGGAGTCTGCTTCTCCCTCTCCCTCTGCTCCCCACCCCCCCATTCATGTTCTGTCTCTCAAATAAATAAAAATTTTTTTTAAAAGACAGTGATATGGTAGAGTATTTGTATAAGATAGACCAAAAGAGGGAGGGAATGATGTGCAAGAGAAGGGGATCCATTGCAGGATCAGTGTTCTTGAGTAATGGATAGGGGATGGAGCCTGGAGGGTGGGTGAAGGGGTTAGATTGTAACTCCCTTGGATCTAAAAACTGTTCCATCAGAAACTTGAATGGTTTGCCCCACTACCTCCTTCACCTTAGGCCAAAGGTCTGTCCCTACTTTCTAACCACAACCTACCCTTCATCTAAGAAAAATAAACACTCTTCTAACTTTTTAAGCTCACCACATTTATACATACATCTAGAATTTCTTTCCTTTGCATACTATTGAATAGGGAAAGAATGTGCTGGCCACTTTGACTTTTATGTTTTGCCAATTAATGTTTAGCATTATCATTCAGAAAGAACCTATCTTAGAAATAAAGATAATATTAACAGTGTAGCAAACCACAGTTGGAGCAGTAACCAAAATGCAGAAGTCATGATGACAAGGACCAGTGTCTGTCTGGTTCACCTTTCACCCTCGTACGCCAATACCCAGCAAAGTTCAGCACTCATCAAAAAAATGTGTTGAAAAAGAGTGCATGAACGGTTGCCGTATTTTTTAGGGTAACTTGTATAACAAGAAGACCCAAAACACAATGTCTTGAACACAATAAATGTTCCTTCTCCCATAACAACCTAAAATAGGAGTTGAGGACCAGGGAGAGGAGTAGAGGACTTGCTCTGTGCAGCTTTTCAGGGACCCAGGCCAAGTTCCTCTCTGTCGTCTTCAAGTAGCTTCCAGTGAACTATGGTGGTTTGCACCTCCTGTCCAGCTCGCAGAGGGAGAGCAGGAGCGTTGAGGAATGTTCCTGCTGGCATAGTTTATTGGCCAGGCCTAGAAGCCGCACACACTGCATTTTGCCAGGAGGGAGGGGAGTTGAAGGGGAGTTAGTCACATGGCCGTATCTCATTGCCAGAGAGACTGGGGACTGCGTTGTTGCTGGGCATGTGGCTACTTCATTTCCGTGGAAGGAAGGTGGCGTGGACTGGAGTGGATAGCTAGCAAGCCCTGCTATCAGCATCCTTGTATCATATCGGTAGTTCTATTTAATTTTGAATTAAGTTATACAGGTGTTTTAAGCAGCGAAACATAAAATGTACGAAAGGGTACAAAAAGAAACTCAAATGTGCATTGAACCTTTGTTAATGAGAATGTATCAAATATTCTCCTTCTCTGAGAGCTCAAGGTTAGAATAAGGAACCTGTTTTGACTAGCAGTGTTCTCGGCAGCCTTCAGACTGAGCTGTTTGTATATGGAGGGAAAACATTTTTTTTTCCTGTGTCCTCTATAAAGGGTTTGTCAGCATTTTACAGTTTTAGAAGACAAATTTGTTTTTGCTCCAAGTGTTTTCAAGTGCTTCAGTGGTCAAACAGGTTTTGAGCCCAGCTTTCAATGCCACAACAGCAAGTGGGCCAAGGGGAAGAATTGAAAATAAATTCTAGTCTAAAGCTAAGTTTTTCAAGGATTTTGCTCTTTTTAGATTTGAGGTTATTTTTATAATTGAGGAGGGTGGTTCTTAATATTAAGTTCCTTCTGACACCCAAAAACTGTCCAAAGAAATTCTGTCACAGCACATCTGTGTGTTTTGAAAGTCACTGGTAAGACTTAAATGAAGCAGAATTTTATGGATTATAAACTAAGCTTCATCTGTTTTTTTTCATGCAATTCAAGAAGTAGTTTCATTATTCTTTTTTTTTCTCAAAGATTTTATTTATCTGAAAGAGAGAGAGATAGCAAGAGATAGAGCACGAGCAGGGGAGAGAGGGAGAAGCAGGCTCCCCAAAGAGCAGGGAGCCTGACAAGGGGCTCAATCCCAGAACCCCGGGATCATGATCTGAGCCAAAGTCAGATACTTAACTGACTGAGCCACGCAGGCGCCCCTCATTATATTACTCTTAAAGTCATAATCTGTACTTTGCTATTTCTTAAAATTACCTATTTAAAAGATCCTAAGTTTAGAAGACCAATTAAAGTAAAAATTAATGCAATAACACATTTTTATAAGATTTTTATTACTTCAGGCTTTCATAAATGCAAACATTAATGAACTACTCTTTTACCACACCTAGAGAAGTGTTTGGGACGTAAAACAGTTCAAAACCTTTGGGCATCGAGTCTGTATTTTCCCCTAAGACAAGTACTATTACAGCTGCAGAACATTTGAGAGTCTGGTAGCGTATTTCCTATACAGTGGAAGCCCTCTACGTTCGAGCTCTTCTTTTGGCCTGTGCATTCCATTTCCTCCTTCTCCCATCTCAGTGAATTGAGGCGAATTGCTGATCTCTTTCTTTATCTTAATCTTCCCTCCCTAAAACTTAGGCAAAGAATGGAAGTTAGAATTTATCACTTGTTTTGCATCCGTGGGAAAAGGTACTTCTGTTACTGTATTCAAAGACCTTTACTACCCTTGTTTGTTCCATTCTGAAAAAAATTGAGATAGGTTGCCAGTTGTAGCACATTCTTCACATGTTCCTGTGTCCAAAAGGTATAGGGGCAACCACCTTAGCAAAGGAACACTGTGTGCTTGCCTGCTGCGTTAGTGAAAGCAGCTCATGAATATTCAACAGTCTCCAATGTGTGGACAACATGAAAGTTGGAATTATTATAAAGCCTTAGAGACGAATATGGAACAATATTGAAAGTCACCCTTTGTCGATTACATCCGTAAAAAAACAGATCCTTGGGGAGTTCTTAAACATAGGAATCAAACGTTTTTTTAAAAGCGGCTGGGGGAGGGAGTCCAAGTTACTGCTTACTAGTTTTAACCCTGGAGATCAGCCAGACTTTCTCACATTTTACAACTGCTTTTTGCAAAGTTTTCCATTGTATAACATAGCTATCTTTTTTCTATAATTCTCAAAACCTATAAGCAATTGTATCTTGGTTCTTTTCGTATAGGGGGAAAAAATCTTATTGAAATATGTAAATTTATATAATATTTATAGTATTTATATATATAATATATATATATAATATGTAGTATCTATATAATAGTATGGTTTACTTTCTCTTCTCTCTTTCTGAATATTTCCTAGCCTTAATGTGAAGATTTTTATTTATTCTGAAACAGTCATTTGCATATAATTAAAAACATATTTCGTTGACACTGTTTTAAAATGATCTGAGGGTAGAAGATTGTGCTTTCCCTAGGAATTCAGGTTTCAGAGCTTTAGAAAACCTAATGCTATTGCACTAGATCTTACACTAAAGATTTTGATAATCTATTGAAGATTACCAATGAGAACAAAGATTCTTTGTCATAGATACAACCCCCTTTATCAGGAAGATCACATCCAGGTAATAAGAGCAATTATGCTTTGGTTTAAGGAGTGCCGTTTTAGAGAGGCCTCTTCTAACTCAAACTTTAGAGTTATAAAAATGTATATATAATTGAATGTTGTCACGGTTTTTATTTCTCAGATTCATTCTAAAATGAACTGTGTAGATTATCTAAGCATGTAAATTGATGTTTACCTGGAATATCACCTTAACTGGAGAAATAGTAGTAAAATATTTGGGGAGAGGTGGATTTCATCGTTTTAGAAATAATAATAACAACGTCAACAACAATAGCTAGTATCTTTTAAATGTACCAGGTATTATTCACGTTCTTTATGTGCATTATTTCCTTTAATCTTCAAGGTCACCTATGTTAATATGTTAATATTGTCATCTCCATTTTCGAGATGTGGGCATTGAAGGGCACGTAGGGTCATACAGTTGGTAAATGATGGAGCTAGGATTCAAACCCAAACATTCCGACTCCAGAGTCACCATTCTGTTAGGTTATGCTGTGTCTCCCTTTGTCTCTATTGTTTGATGGAGCCCAGGGTTTTATACTTTCAGGATTCCAGATAAGTTGGCCAAACCAACATAAATGGAAAACAATTCACTCACCTACCAAGCCAAAGATTAGTTTTCTACTCTAATTATGTTTGTTTTGTGAGGATTTCTATATATGTCAATTTCGTGGGATTATTGGGAACCTTAATCAGATTTCCTTTGTAAAGGGTTTTTCATGATGGGAGGTTACACATACGTGAATGAACACATGTTGCTTCAGTACATGTTATTCTGATGACGTAGAATAGGTGGATTGTGCTTAATGTCCTTTTAAGGCAAATATGAATCTTTGAGTTCAGTGATATTCAGGTTCAGATCTCTAAGGCAGCTATTTTTTTTTTCAGTTTACTGAATATAAATGTGCTCTTGTTTGCTTTTTTGTAATCTTTCTTCATGGGGATGGCTTACTTATGGTGTGCTCAGTCACCTGAACTGTATTTAGAAAACATTGGCCATGTCACAAAAACCTTACAGGTATGCCTCCTGATAAGTATTAAGCCCTCTTGGTCAGCCTGAAATACATGCTGTTCAGAGTAAGTTTCCTGTTTATATTTTTTCCATCTTAACTAGTATAAGGACCAATATTAAATATCACAGAAAGAAAGGTTCTTAAGTTAACACCATTTCTATTCATGGATAGTTTACAGTTTGGGTACAAGCTATTTGTTATCCCACATAATATTGGCAATTTATCCTGAAAATATGTTAAATGAGCAATGAATGTTCCATTGGTTTCTGGTAAGATTCAAACTCAGATTCCTTGGTTCTAGTTCTGATTTTACTATAATGTTCTGACAGTCTGGGTTTTGCTATGTTAAGCTGTAAGATGTGGATGATACCTAACAAGGATGTTATAGGATACAGTGATCATTTCTATGATGGTGTCAGATATCCTCACTAAAGGGATGATAAAATTCAGTATCCAATTTTATGCAAGCAGCATATACTAAACTTTCCTAATTTTACTAGTTTTATTGAAGATAAAAATATGAGGACTAGAATTTGTTTGTATCTGTGTATTATCTGATTTTTCTATTTTAAATAAAGAAGGATCTGCTGTTAACATATTTCTCACCATTCCTACTGGGCAACCACGATTTGTTTTGTTACAGAATATGGAAAGCCTCAGTTCTACACCATCTCATGAGAGGGCTGGACCTGATGATATTGAACTGATGTCTGATGAAAGGTAATTTTAGCATTTTTTCTTCACCTTGCTTACTAAGATCATGAATAGCTTGCTTTTTTTTTTTTTTTTTTTTTTTTACTTAATATAATGTGCATTACAAGAACTAGAAAGAATAGAATTAAAGGTCTGTATGTTTTCCGGTAGTATTTTGTAGCAAGGAAAACGCTTAGAATAGAAAATCTGCTGTGGTGCTATTAAAGACAAATAACCCTATTCATGGTTGTGTTTCTAGTTTTGTTTTATTTTGATTTTTTGTTCTGGTTTGTTTTTGAATTTCACAAGAATTTAATTTAGAGCCACTCAACCTACTTTTAAAATAAAGGAAATCATAATTTCACTGGATGAAGAGCATTGTTCTAAAACTGACATTTTATATTTTGTTGTTGCTGCTGTTTTTTATAGCAAAGAAAATGAAAAAGACGGCAGACGTACCCAGCATTTTGAGGTGAGTAGCTAACAAAATTGTGATTGTAACGGGGCTATCCATACATTCCTGAGAACACACGTGAAGCACCGCTAGCCTGTCAGTAAGGGGTAATGAGATTGACAGGACTGTGCTTGGTCAGAAAGGCAAATACTGAAACAAAGAGTCCTTGAGAAATCATATTCCTGTGCTTTTAAATTCTTTTATTTTGCTTGCAAAGAGAAACTTCAGCAACATGGAGATTTCCCTTTAGATTTTCCGTAAAAGAAAACAAAAAGCCACTGGTTTGATTTTCCATGTTCTTATGCATTTTTAAGTGATGGAAATAAATAGGTAATGAATTTAGTGGATCTGTCACCAAGATTTATCTCATTAATGTTCACATTAAGCCAAACTCAGTGTGAGTTGTTAAATGCAGTTTGTTTTCTGAGTTTTGTCTCATTTTAAGTAAACCATGGAGAAAAACTATCTAATTCCTTTACATTGTCTATATCTTAAAGTTCCAGTTATTTCCTGTCTTCCTCATTCTCCGAGGGCATCGCCGTGCTGAGCCCCGTGATTTCCCTTGCTCGCAACTCTGGCTTCCATTCAGCGTGCTCAACCCCATTTTGCACTCACCTGTGTGTATGTAATCTACTCCCAAATGCTTCCAACTCCACTTTCAATATTTTTATCAGTTTTTCCCTTGGGCAAGATTTAAAGCTTTTTTTCAGCCTGTTCTTGAATTCTGACCCTTAAAATATTAATTATATCTAGAACTCTCGGGCGCCTGGGTGGCTCAGTCAGTTAAGCATCTGCCTTCGGCTCAGGTCTTGATCCCGGGGTCCTGGGATTGAGCCCCGCATCAGGCTCCCTGCTCAGCGGGGTGCCTGCTTCTCCCTCTATCCCTCCCCTCTGCTGGTGATCTCTCTCTCTCTCTCTCTCTCTCTCTCAGATAAATAAAATCTTTAAAAAAAAAAAAAAAAGAAGAAGAACTTTCCAGTGATTCCTAATCTTTGTTGGACATTGTCCTGATTTCCTGATGGGGTCACTCCGTAGCATCTGTTGAGTCCTGCCGCGTACGTGTAGTGTGCTAGGAGCTACGAGTCAGGAACAGCTGCAGTCCCTACCCACCTTGGAATTCTACAATCTAGGAGGTTAGGAACCTAAAAGCTGTGAACCCCCTTCTTAGAAAAACACACACTCATGTACCATTTGGCATGAAATTGGTAGAAATGAGCCGCCACCTCCCTGCCAATCCCCGCCAGTGCTGTGATCTCCTCCTGTTCCCTCTCTTCAGTTCTTGTCATGTCTGCTTCCTCAGCGCAGCCAGGTAATGGGAGGGGAATGCTTCCTCTTTCTGACTTTGCAGCTGCGAAGCCTCTTCTTCCATCTCTTTTTCCCCCCTTCCTTTAAGCTTCCTTCTTTGGGACCCAGGCAACCAGCGGACATTTTTCCCTGACACCAGGTACCTTTTTTCCAAAGCACAATTTCCCCATGATAGCGTCTCTTTATTTTCCTTCTTGTTTCACCCTCTGTCTGCTTTTTTCCTCTGCTCACAGCAAGCCCTTCCTCATCACGCCATTGAATGTGACTTTAAAGAAGATTGCTTTGCCAGCCTCCTAGAGAGGTCTTCTCAATTCCTCCCTTTTATGTCTGTTCTCCTTTACACGATAAAAGGGTATAGAGCAACCTTTGTGGATGGACTTCATAACATTAACTCATAAATTCCAGGTGGCACCCAAACTAAATCCGTGCTGAACTCAGCTTGCCTTGGTATGTTTGTGGACAGCTCCCATGGCAGTGGATGAATCACAGGGAAAAAATCTCAAATCCTGCTTCCATGTGCCAGGTCCTATTCTTACATGTGTCAGCCATGTGCAGGTGCCAGTCAGCACCCACCCCACCGCTGGCATCCCTTAAGCATTCGCTATTAATAATCACGGTCATCATCATACGTTCAGCTAGGAGATAAAATTAGGCAGTGAGTTAACAGGCAGCCTAAGCTCTCCGTGTCACCTTTCTTTTACAACTGCCCCAAAGGAGAAAAACAAGACATCACTCCACAAGATTGGGATGGTACTTCTACTCGGGAAGGCATGTGCTTCTTTCACTGAAGGATATATATATTTAATTATTAGTGACGGACCATGAAAAGATCTATTTTCCCTTTTTAAAGCCCTTTCCCTTGTTTACAGTGTGGTATCACTGTACTGTTTAATGTGTGTAGCACTTTCTAGAGCTTACTAAACAACCTAAATAGTTAATCTGGTGTTCTGGTAATATCACAATAATTCCTAAATTTCAGAGATGAAAAATAAGTCTCGACTTTGGTTACCCCTCCTAGAATTCTGCCTAAGCAGTGTTTTATGTCACGTCTCCCGTCCCGTCAGATTGAGGAGCCAGCGTTTATGTGCCCACTGTGGATGGCTCCGATGAGGTTTCCAGTTTCATTTTCCATGTAGACAGTTGGTCCTCACTAATACCGTCCTTAAAATTTTCCTTGTGGGGCGCCTAGGTGGCTCACTCGTTAAGCGTCTGCCCTCAGCTCAGGTCATGATCCCAGGGTCCTGGGATCGAGTCCCGCATCAGGCTCCATGCTCAGCTGGGAGTCTCCTTCTCCTTCTCCCACTCCCCCTGCTTGTGTTCCCTCTTTCACTGTTTCTCTCTCTCTCTCTCTCTCTCTGT
This sequence comes from Ursus arctos, assembly GCF_023065955.2. Taxonomy (NCBI): domain Eukaryota; kingdom Metazoa; phylum Chordata; class Mammalia; order Carnivora; family Ursidae; genus Ursus; species Ursus arctos. The sequence goes on along the minus strand of NW_026623111.1, from coordinate 69,412,713 downwards.
CAAATAAATAAATAAAACCTTAAAAAATAAAATAAAATTTTCCTTATAAGTTCTTTGATTCATGTAAGATTAAGACAACAGATGCCAGCCATTGAGGAAGCATGGTCTTTCCTGTTTTGAGTAGCATTTCCATGAGAACATGGGACATTAAGCCCAGTCTCAGAGATGCTCCGGAAAGGGGCACATAAGCAGAGAGAGGCTCTCCTTAAAGTCTGTGGTTCAAACGCAAATGCAGGCACAACTGTGACTTTATTTTTAAAGTAAGGATTTTGCAGCCCTAAATGTGTTTCCGTGTGAATGCATGTGCTGAAAAGTGAACATGGGTCCCCTTCGTTGTACGTCTTTTTAATTTTTTTAATCAACTAATCTTACCCACAAAGAGACTCTGCTCGAGATCTCAGATGGTCAGTAAAAAAAAAAGTTAAGAGTCCATTCGAAATGCCAAAAATTAAAGTATGATTTCTATGGGTAGGTTTTCGAAAGGTTGGCATCTTAATAAAATATCCCTTTCGGGCTCTATGAAATGAGCTAATGTAAGGAAGAGCCTAGCGTACTATCCTTGAATATGTTGGAGTCCAGAGTCTTTGTCCTTTTGTTTCTTTTTAAACTCAGTGAACGTCTGGAAGTACCCAGAAGAAAGGTCATCCCTAAAACTAGCAACTTCTAGATTCCAAAAGATATCACTGAAAGTACAGATTGTCAACGTTCTGTTTACAATAGAGCCTAACACTTATGCTCCAGTTTGATTCCTTCTGATAAGTTATTTTCTGTTGTGGAAATATTTCATGCTTCTGTATGAAATCCAGAATATTAAAACTGTAGCCTTATATTAATCTGTTTATCAAGAAAGCAAAACCTTTAAGAATTATTGAGTGCATAGAAGGGTATTACCTTATCTGGGAGAGGTCATTTTATGTCAGAAGTACAAGGTTAATGAAGTGTTAAATTCTTTCACAAAATTTTTACATTCTTTATGCTTTCTAAGCCTACCGCTTAGAAGAGCTTAGAAGCATACCTTTATAACAAATAAGACATTCATAATAAACAAAAGGCCATTTCCCTTTTTTATCCAGCATTAAAACAAAAGTAAAAAGAAGGGAGAGAGAGAAAGAAGACAAGGCTTTCCAATCAAGACTGAGCATTAATATTAATTATCAAACATCTTAAGTGTAGACTTTTATTTGCCCTGAGCAGGTTTGAGCTAAACTCTGAAATATCCTGTCAACAAGTATTTATGAAATGAATCACTGTGTTATTTCAACTTCGCTGTATTCCACGGAAGCGTTAGGATTTTGTTACTGGTTTTAATGTTAAAACCAGAATAATTTAAAAGCTCTGTTTATTTAGATTCACTTCCCATTTCATCCAGTCTCTAAAAGCTACTGAAGCTTTGCAAATTCACATGAATTTGGGAACTGTGTTATGTCCATTTTCCCTTATCGTCAGGCCAAACAGTAAATGTTTATGGTCCCATGTGGTTCTTGTGTTAACGCTGTGTGGTTCCTTCCTGTGCAAACTGCATTACACAGTGCACCCTCTGATAGCATCACTCCTGGCTCTGGGAAGCTCTTAGGCTACTTATTTATATCCTGTCGCAGGGAGGGAGAAGGGATGAACAAAAATTCACCAACTATTTGAAGTCAGGGTAGGAGCAAGATCGGTGAAGTCTGAGGACTGAAAAAGCCAGGTCCAGTTAGACAGGGGCACGTCTTGACAAAGATCGGGTGAATAGACTAATAGTCAATGGTTCCTTAATGGTTCCTGAATATGGACTGTTACCCGAGGCCACAGGCAAGGTGAGCTCTCTGAGTATTTGCTCCCTAGCAGCCTGTTTTTTTCTGTTATACCATGTGTGACATAGGCACTTACACGTTCAATGTCTTTCTTCCACACTAAATTCCATACCTTGTTAATTCCTGTAATCCCAGTGCCTAGGACACTGTATGTGTTCAGTAAACACTTGCAGATGAATGAATGTGAAAGGGAGGTAATAAATAATTGGAAATAGCATTTTTTTTCTCAGCTGCTATGGGCTAACCATTTTGATACATGTTTTTCATTTAATCTTCATAACAACTCTATGAAGTCTTACAAGGTCTTCATTGAAGATCTTGCAGCTGAGCAGCTAGTATTGAAACTCAGATCTCTGACTTGAAAACCCATCCCCTATCTGCCCTACCATGTTGTCTCTCCTAAGAGCCATGAATATGTAATGTGTTTTCATATGCTACAACATTTTTGACGTGGGTTTCATGTGTGACCCTGTAGCATAAGGATCTATCTCTGAGTTGAAAATTGTGAAATGGCGGTAGTCCCCCATTATCTGTGGTTTCACTTTCTGTGGTCTCAGCTACCCATGGTCAGCCCTGGTCTAGGAGCAGATTATTGTCCTTCTGAAGTATCATCCGAAAGTCAATAGTAGCCCAACGCTGCGTCACAATGTCTATGTCACTGCCCTCACTTCATCTCACCACGTAAGCATTTTATCATCTCACATCATCACAAGAGGAAGAAAGGCGAGTAAAGATGTTTTGAGAGACCACATTCACATAACTTCTATTAGAGTATATTATAATTGTTCTATTTATTAGTTACTATTAATCCTACTGTGCCTAATTTATCAATTAAACTTTATCATAATTGTGTATGTATAGGAAAAGGTGGGGTGTCTATAGGGCTCAGCACTATTCCCAGTTTCAGGCATCTACTGGGAGTCTTGGAATGCATCCCCCCAGATAAGGGGGGCTGCTGTAATTCATTTACTCTGTGATTTAACTGAAGACATAAGACAGGTAAACAACAAAAGTTGAAACCAGAAATATTTTGGTTCTTGAGAATGTCCTTGACATTTGAACGTGAATGATCTGGGAGAGGCAGCGGACAAGCAAGTAGACCAGTGCAGTGCCACAGGATGAGCATGGGAGAGAGTGTGGAACAATCTGGAGAGGTGCCTCGCCCAGCCCAGGCTAACGAGTCATTGAAGGATGAGTGGTTTTGATGCTGGCGTGTTGCTGCAGAGCCCGAACAGCTTCCCCGTGGGTGGCCACGGAGCAGCAGCCCCAGCTCCCATATGCACATAAGCCCTGGGCCCACACCAGCAGCCCACTCTGCATCCCCAGGCACCGCAGCCGAGGCAGGTTCTGGTGAGACGGATGAGGCCAGAAACTGGGAAGCAGGCCTCCAGGAGCAGCAGACAGGTGAAGAGCGACCTCAGGGGCTGGTCACAGCAGGACAGAGCCCAGTGCGCGGCTGCGCTGGCTAACGCTGTTCCAAGTGTGTCCCTGCTCTGCAAGCTGGTATGGTTTATGTAGGAGAGACCCTGCCCCTGCTGTGTAGGAAATCAGCTAGAAAGTCCAGAAGCTTGTGTAACACAGGTCTGTAGTGTGAGTGATCCCCTGTTGTATGTGGCACATTCTAAACACCCTTACATGGTGACTCCAGATGCAGTGATCTCCTTGCTGTTCCTTAAACACAATGACCGTGCCTCAGGGCCTTTGCATTTGCTTTCCTTCTTTCTGGAATGCTCTTTCCATAGGCTCACTCCCGCATTTCCTTCATATCTCTGCTTATATGTCACCTCTTAAGAAAGGCCTTTCCTGACCACCAAATAGAAAATAGCAGACCGTGGCCCCTACCTCCATCATCTCTCTTACCCTGCTTTATTTTTCTCCGTAGTCCGTGTCACTACCTGACATTTTTTTCTTTGTTTACTGTTACTTCCTGTAAGATTCATTAGGACAAACTTAATTTTGTCCTCTGAAGTATCCCCAGTGTTTAGAAAACTGTCTAGCAGGTAGTAGGTACACAAAAATTATTAGTTGAATAAATGAGTAAATATTATCTTTGTATCTCTAGCACACAGTGGCCATTTTAAGAATATATCGTGTGATATATATTATTATTGAAAAAACTAATAAAGTCTTGGACTGTTCTCTTCGTTAGAATAATAGGATCTTAAGGGTTGTCCATTCCAGCCTCCTACCCAGGGCGGTAATCTCTGCTTCTCCCACATGCCCGACTCCCAGACTTCATCTGAACACTGTGAAGGGCAGCTCCCTAATTCACAAGGTGGTCCATTGTTGTGTTGCAGCCAGATCAACTGTCCTCAGAACCCCACTGAGCATTCTTGAGCCTCTTCCACAAAATGTCAGCGCTCTCAGCGTAGGGAGCTTCATGGTCACATAGCCCAGCACAGAGGGGATGTGCCAAACCCTGCCGTCGAAGGAATGAAGAAATCTGTGCATTTTGGAAAGAAAAAATTAATTTTCTAATTTTAGTTTTCTTTAAAATGGATACTAATTCAGATGCAGAAAAAAAAAGTAAGCTCAATTTCCTTTGAAACAGGTGCTAATACAGATTGAGCAATCGTGAAAAGTATGCATTTTTACATTTGTGTGTGTGTGTGTTTCAGCATTTTACTTGTGTCGTGTCAAGCACTGCAGGACTCTGAGTGCCCTGAGGGGACACAGGCATGGCAGGAAGCAAAGCCAGTATCTGGCGTTGGGAAGGGACACAGGCTGCCTACAGAACCCAGTGCTTAGGCCTGTAGGTCTTCCCACCAGCATTCACTCCCATCCGCAAGACCTCAGCCTGGGAAACACATTTCACCATTGTTACTCTGTTTCTAAAATCCTTCCATGGCTTTCCATTATCAACTACAGGCTAAAATCCAAATTTAGCTGAGCATACACAGCCTTTCTCAATCTGGCGTCCGCTCACCCAACACCCTCATCACCTGCTGTCCCTCTGTCTTGTCCTCCCCTGCTGTGACCAGCGAACCCCCAGGGTGCCTGCCTCTGTACCTATTCCTCTTCCTCAACCCCTCTCACTCACACTGCCCCCAAAACAAAATTGCTGTTGCTGACTCATGATGGGACCCCGAGTGGCTCTTTCCCCTGTTTGTTCATCATGCATCTAGAACCCCCCTCTTCAAGGTAGCACGGTTTGCCTTGAATTGCTGTTGAACACGGCTCATCTCCAACACCTCTCTCTGGCATTCTGAGGTGTGGCAGTGTTTTCTTCTTCTTCCCATGGTGCCTTGAAATGAGGAGAAGACTGATGGCCTCATCTGTGTGTATCTTATGCTCCAGGCGCTATGCTAATGGCCTTTCAGACCTTTTCCCAGATCATCAAAGGAACCTTGCTAGATTGGAATTGTTCATGCCATTTCACAGATTAAGAAATGGAGGTTCAGAGAAGTGAAGCGGCTCAGCCAGAGCACCAGGCACAGTAAATATCAGGCACCCGGCTCTGCTTGTCAGCAGAAGCCACATCTGTCCCAGTGTAGTACAGCGCCAGGGGCTGGCACGGACTCCTCATGGACCGGATGCCGTGCTTACAATATGGAATCACGTTTCTTATATTCTTCCTTTTTGTATGTCTCTAAGTGGAACAAGTGTTAAAAATCTTTATTGAGAAAATGTTTATTTGCTGTATGCAGATTCTTACACGCACACACACATGCATACACACGTGCACACACACACACGGCTGGTGACTGACCCTGTAGCTCTCAATAAGCGGAGGGCCAGACTTGGTCATTCAGCCCTGGTCCACTTAGTATTCAGCTCAAGGAACAAATAACTTTTGGGGCGCCTGGGTGGCACAGCGGTTGAGCGTCTGCCTTTGGCTCAGGGCGTGATCCCGGCGTTCTGGGATCGAGCCCCACATCAGGCTCCTCCGCTATGAGCCTGCTTCTTCCTCTCCCACTCCCCCTGCTTGTGTTCCCTCTCTCACTGGCTGTCTCTATCTCTGTCGAATAAATAAATAAAATCTTTTTAAAAAAAAAAAAAGGAACAAATAACTTTTATGGCATAAATGCATAAGCTGGTTTTTTTCTCCAGTAGACAAGCAGCATTTTGAAAGTGTCAGCCCCAGATTTACCTGGCGTTTCCATCTGACTTTAGTAGCTCATCGTGAACTGACTGATGATATTTCATTTTATTCCCAGTGTGGTGAAGAAAATAGCGGTCCTTGGGCATCATTTCGTGGAAATACAATAGTAAAAGCCCCGTCTATTCCCTGGTGATATCAAAGTGGGTTGAATAGCTATTAAAAATAACTGGAAGTCTTAATAGTGCTTATTTTAAGCAAGAGAACATTTCTCATGCATTAATGGAATCATTTATGATTTCCAGATGTTTGGGAGTTTTTTCTTTTATTATATTTGCTAAAATAAATTTCCAGTTATTCTCCAAGAAAATCTTTTGTACAGATCTGTGCTACTTGAGAAGAATATTTGTGATTAAACACTTGCATTTATAATCTTAGGAGAGAAGGGAAAGTGACAGTGGTTGGGTTTACAAGATGCCAAAAGAGCAAGGAAAAAAAGAATGAATTTCAATGCGAATTTTGTTAACATAAAATCACTTAGCTGAAATAGCAGCCTTTGGGAGAGGGTTTTCTCATCCCCCAGATATCCCAGCCTAGGTGTAGGTGCCCCCAACGAGCAAAACCAAGTGTAGCTGAGTTTTTAATATTCAGAGTAGATGAATAATAGGAAAACAAGTGACAGTTGGATATTTGTAAGATATAAATTATGCATTGCTGACTTGCCAGTTCTTGGCTTTTTACTTACCAAAAAAAAAAAAAAAAAAAAAAGTCCTGCTCCCTGTGTGATTTTGGCTCATTTCCAGAGTCCGTATTCCTTACTGCTAGCCCAGATGAGCCGCCAAACCCCTGTGCTGTTTGAATTTGCGCAACAATGCTTTAATACCCAGAGCTCCTCCATAAATAGTCTGTCCTCCCCACACTTGGGGCGAAAACAACCACAGGAAATCTGGGAATGTGCAGCTCGCCCCGCTGAATTGATCTAAGCCTCTGACGGGGCCAGCAGGAGAGCATTTGTGTACGCAGCCTCTGCTCCTGGCCTTGCAGGACTGTTTACCTAAGGGGCAAAGAAGTCTGCACGCAGGGGACACCATGTTGCTTCTCCAGCCTTAGCAACAGCAGTGGCAGGATTTTTGCTGTTGTTTTCAGTCTGTAGAGCCCTACTCCTTTAAGGAAACACAAACTCCTTTCCCTCCTTCCCGGCCCCAATCAGTAACCATCAAGACTGTCAGCTGCCTGCAGTTATCAGGAGCAGCAGCTCTTGGAAATCCTCTTGTCTTTCTCACAGAAGAAAAGTTCTAGGAGCACAGATGGACGATTGCTTTTGGCATGCAAGCGGCCAGCGAGTATCCAGGGGGCATCAAGCTATGATTTTGATTTCTGTGCTGGGTGCGTCTGCCGCTAGGGCTTGCGAGGCTTCATCCAGAAGGAGTGGTACTGCTGCAGACATTTGTGGGTTTTGGTGAGCAGGAGCTATTTGGAGACGTTGTGCTATTATTACAGAGCCCCGCAATGAAGATTCAGGAGCATCCCAGCATACCTGACACCAAACTGCAGAGGACTCAAGATGCCGAGGACCAGCAGGAGAGCTTTGTCTCCGAAGTGCCTGAGCTCGACCTGACTGCATTGTGTGACGAGAAGAGCTGGGAAGGTAGGATCGGCTGCTATTTGGATGATTTATTATTGGAAAAGCATATATAAAGTAGCCCAAATGAGAGGCGCGTCACCACATGGATGTATGAAAGCGATGGGTGTAGGAGTAACTGCATTTCCGAAATGACTGCAAATCCTCTCCCTGGCATAGGAATGTGTCACGTTACGTGTTGCCAGGAGGAATTGCAATCTAAGAAAGAAAACGTGCTTGCCCTCTATCGTAGCGTCACCTTGCAGCCTTCTTTATTTCTTAACTCACCGGGAGTGCCAGTCCACGTATGTGTTCCCCGTCTAGTAGTCCCCAGCAGAGTACTGAGGAAGCCTCCCAGGTTTAGGACTTCATCTGGGCGCAGCTGCTCTTCGGCTGCTGCACGCCAGCCGGCCACCTCCTTCACTAAATCTCCGTCCCATGTTTTCGAGAAAACAGAAGCTTTGCTTCTGTGATTGTTTTTATGGATAGAATTTTTTTAAAAGCCAGGTCAGCCAGCATAAGGGATTTGCTTATCAAAGAGAACACTGAATAAAAAGTGCTTCCGATGGAAAGCCTGCAGTGATCCAGTGTGGAAGGTTGGTTTTTCTAGAGATTTTTGGCAAAACAGTAGAAATGTACTTGTGAGGAAGAAGAGGGTGTCCTCGTCTTGTCAAAACTGCGTTTCAGGAAGGTGCTGGCGACAGTGCCCTCAAGCGGCTCTGCTGTCCTCATCCATGTGTCTGCGTCCAGACCTGTATCAGTGTGTGTCCAAAATGCGCGCCGAGCTGCCTCTGTACGCTGCGTGTGTTTGGAGGCTGCAAAGGGGGAGAAATTGTGTGCCTGGTTTCAGAACAGCAGCACGACCTAACACAGTGACCGAGGGAATCACAGCTACAAGGAATCCGTCCTTTTCTGAAGCACCTGGATTTCCTTGTCTTCTCCCCACCCCTTTTTAACCAAAAAGTACTCGTTACGATAATGAGTTTAGATGATGGGGCAAAATGCGATCTAAACAGACCACAGGGTGAAAAATAGCAATCCCTTTATGCTCCTTGCATCCAGGGCTTGGTGAAGCAAAAACGAACTGTTTTTTTATTCTCGTTCTCCCAGTTTGCAATCCAAGAAACATGTCTTAGCCTTTTACCATGTGATGAGGCAGTTGGGTCGGAGATTTTCTCAGACCTTCCCAGCTCATGATACGGTCACTAGAAAAAATTGCAGGGTGTTTTGTTTTGTTTTCCTTTTAATTTCAGTGATACATTCCTGGATAGTGTTTTATTGTTCTTTCGTTTTGTGTACTTTGGAATATTCAGGTGTGTTTTAAATTCATTAAAAACAACTCTCCCCCCCCCCCCCCGCCGCCAAAAAAAGTCTCATAGTAGCCACTGTTGCCCAAATAAAAGAAAAAAGCAATAGCCAAAACAACTGCTGTATTTAGGTTTCAGAAATACGGTCTCCTCACATCAGTAACACAGAATTCTAGACAAAAACGAGGATTTTTGGACAGAATTCAGATTAGCTACATTATCTTGGTGTATTCAGTAAAAGGGCAGGGAGATACTTCTAATCCCCCCTGAAATGGACTCAGTTTGGTGATTTTTATCTTGGTCAGTCATAAATTTGTGATCTCTTCAAGCAAATGTTAAAGAGGCCAGTATGAAAATTCCGTCCAGCGGGGTTGGAAGCTAACTTTCCTTAAAACTGTTTTATTACTTAATGTAAAGAACTCTCTTCTAGATAATAATAATAATAATAATAATAATAATAATAATATGAAGGAACAAACATTTTGTTATATTGGAAACTAGATGGAATTTTTAAAATCTTATCGGGGGAAAACAGAGTAGGCTTGGAAATGCCTGTTGTGTTATCTATGTAATTTACGAAAGGACTTGTGTTAACTTCTGCCAGTTAACTGCGTTAGTTACTGAACTTGCATATCTTAAAAATCTACACGGATTCATTTCAAGGCCATTTTGATCATTTGGTTACTGCTTTCAGAGGCCATTTTTTATCATATATTTATTTTAAATTTTCGTGTTATATTTTAACAGTAAGTATAGTCAAAATAAAGGAATTTTTGCATAAGGGATAGTTCAGATGCGCGCCATCAGTCTCCAAGCACTAAAATATTACCTTTCCTTTATAGCCTCAACAAGAGATCCAACAAAATGATAGTTCTGCAGTAAGGAATCCACTTTGCACTAATTTAAAGTGTGAAAGTGAAACCAGGGCAACAAAATATATACATGGAAATAATAGTTACTCAAACCTTCTGAGCCAGAATGTGTCTGTAAGTCTCCCTTGCCAGTCTCCAAGCCACGATGTAGTGTAACCTGCTGTTTTTGGTTTGCTGGTCTGTTCCCCATCCCCACACCGTAGTTCACACTCTCTTATTCATACAGATCGTAGAATGCTGGGTGAGACGATACTCAGTGAGCAGACTGTTGGCGCTAGCCTCAGCGGTGGGTGCTCCCATATGGCAGTGACGTTCTCTGGCTTCTGGGGCGTACTTATCAGGGCAACAAAAAAGGAAATGAACCTAGTAATTAGATTCCATAGCCTACATAGAGTAGAACCCTCTCAGAGTGAACGTAGGATCAGAGTCTCATCGTGCTTGTTGGCAGTTATATAACACATGCTTTTTTCTTTTTTTCTCTCTCTCTGTATGTAGCTATGTATTCAGGCCCATTTTTTACCTATCCACATAGTATTATTATTTTATTACTTCCACTCTCCAAAATTAAATGAGTACACAAATCAAATGTATTATTATTTGTTATGTAAAGCCCTTCAGAACTGCATAATTAGAATGTTCCTAATCAGCCAGTTCATGTTGATTTGGGGGTACCATTTGTGGAAGTATTAAGGTTTAAATACTCAGCTTTCTCTATTAATGTTGTCCTGGTGAAGGTAAGCTTAAAAGAACATTTTTAAAGGGCATAAAATACTTTATATTTCTTATTTATTGCTTACTACTTGTCAAAAATAACTGTGGAAATTCTGAAAGAATGATGAAGAAGCAGTGGATCTTAAAGCTTTTTTGACTGGACTCTGCCATTATACAGCTAGGAAAGTTGAGGCCAAAAGAAGCAAAATGATTCAAGATAACGAAGTCTCCTGACTTCCTCTCTGATGCCTCTTTCTCAGCAATGCCAGTTATGTGTCCTGGCAAGCAGTGGGCCATAATGGCAAAGACCAGGCACGTCCTGGGTTCAAACCCTGGCCCTGCAGCTTTGTGGACAAGTTAGTAAATGTGTTACAGTTTCGGCCTCGTTTTCTCCATCTTTAAATAGGTGTAACAGGGGCACCCGGGAGGCTCAGTCGGTGAAGCATCTGCCTTTGGCTCAGGTCATGGTCTCAGGGTCCTGGGATCGAGCCCCACGTTGGTCTCCCTGCTCAGTGGGGAGTCTGCTTCTCCCTCTCCTGTTCCACCTGCTTGTGCTATGTCTCTCTCTCCCACAAATAAATATTTTTTAAAAATATATAAATAAATAAGCATAACAACAGATTAATAATGAGCAAACAGATATTGTAGTATTCACTTAGTAAGTTTGTTGCAAGGATTAAGTGAGCTAATATTTGCAAAGTGCTTGACACAGTACAAGTACCTAACAGGCACTATGTGTTAGTTGATGTTGTTACTGTCTTCCACAAATGTTTCCAAGTATAGTTTCAGGAAAAACCAGCCTAAGTTGGACATCTCTGAAACCAGAGCCCAATTCTGCCTAATGACAGTGGGTGACTCTAAACACAGAGAAGGAGTCCATAATTACTGGGTCCTGCACTGTTGACCAAGGACAGATTTTACCAAACCAACCTCGTGTATGTGTGTGTGACTCTGGATTAGGAAATGTCGCATTTGAAAAGACCTCAGCTGGGCCGTTAATGGGGACTCCAGTGCCCTGTCAGATGTGGAAGGAATAGCAGACAGTCAGGTAGCAGAGTGAATTAGTAACTGATTAAGCAACAGTACTTAAATGTGCAGATACACTGATCAAAGTTGACACAAATGGGGGTATTCTCATTAAGAAAGTCCCCAGCTCTAGCCTGTTCCACACATTTTATTAATGACTTGAATGGAGCAATTAAGGGCCTACTTATTAAATTTGCAAATAGAGACAAGGCAGATATATGAGATGCAAGGATTAAATTGGGATTGACAAAGCTGACTACTAAGGTTCCTTCTAACTGATAGTTTGCAAGATTTTTTGAACAATTTAATAGGACTACCATTGTTCCAAGGTTAAGTTGTGGAACACTAAGGAAATTTTTATGATAGTATTTCCCTCCCCGGTGGGGTTTACATCTTCTGGTGTCTGGGATGTGCACATACCTCGTCACACCACCGAGGAGCCACCTTGAAAGACGGTATGACATCGTGCCAGGGAGTAATGACTCTAAATAGCATGTAGTTGGAAGTGAGAAGTGGAAAACATCAGCTCCCTTAATTCTGGCAGATTTCTGCAATAAATCATCTTAGTAGCTAATTTTCTTTTGTCTAGCAAATGGATCCAGCTGGCTAAGCAGAGAGTAGCTATATCCCAATGACCACATTAATATTACTCAGAACCGTGTTTCTTCTTCCTGCAGTGAATCTCCTTTATTTCCATGTGTACTGTAGTGTCTGAATTGGAACTCCCCCAGGACCTATTCTCTTCTGTTACTTAGGTAGCATGAATACAGCTTTTATCTCTGTTACTTCTGACCTGCTGGGATGTCAGCTGTCCTGGTGGATTAATTTTTCATAGAGAGACATGCCATATTTATGTCCAGAGTTCGTTGTGACAAGACACATGGCTAAAATCACGGAACTTAAGGAATTCTGGTCTGGATATAAAAACGCATTTCTTTCATGTGGTGCTTTAAGATGAAAATCTAATTCGAAGCCTCAAATCTTTTCTGTTTTCCCTTTGAATATTTTTCTTGCAATTTCTTTGTCCATTTCATTGCTCTAGAATTACTGATTAAAGTATAAACTATGTCTCAGACTAGGCACTGGGAATGGTCAATGAATATACCCTCAAAACTGAATCTCTAGGCAGGCAATGCAACTGGGCATCCTGTCCTCTATGCACTGTTCTTACTCGGTTCTTTCTTCTTCATCTAGTTGGGTGTCAACTATGAAAACACGAGTAGGCCTTATATTTTTAGATCATCACAAACTAAAACAGAAGAAGAGTTGGTTTTCTTGATTTAGTTCTATTGAACTATATATTATATGTAATTTTATAAATTTATAAGAGCCTTAAATTCTATAGAAAAAAGGAAAGAGTGAGATCTTGCCCTTTGCAATGACACAGATGGGTCTAGAGAATATTATGCTAAGTGAAATAAGTCAGACTGAAAAAGACACGTATCATATGATTTTACTCATGTGGAATTTAAGAAACAAAACAAATGAACAAGGAAAAAAAAAAAGAGACAAAAACCAGACTCGGTAGTTGCCAGGGGGAAGGGGGGGGGGAGGGGGGGATGGGGGGGATGGGTGAAATAGATAAAAGGGAGTGAGAGTGTTCTTATCTTGATGAGCACTGAGTAATGCAGGGAATTGTTGAATATTATATACCTGCAACTAATATAACACTGTATGTTCATGATATTCCATTAAAAATGTAAATGAATATATCCATGGAAACAAAAAGAGAGAGAAAGGAGAGAGAAATGCAAGCATTTCATGTTGCATGGGTGAGAAACTTCACTTCTGTTCTACATGCATACTGATGATGCAACATAACTTTTTTATTTTGTTAATTGAATTTCATAATGGTTTTACATTTGTCATTTTTTAGTGAATTCATTTATGCTAACTATATCCTCTAAGAGAAAATGTCACCCATAAGCTAGAATTGCTTCGGCTGTGTGTTTCATATATACCAATGGTGACGCTAAGAAAAGGGCACATTGGGTCTTCTTAGCAGTCAAGTGAGCCGTCAGGAATGGGTCTGCGTTAACACGGAGGAAATCTGACGAATGGCTCCACAAAGCATCAAACAAGCATAACTCAGTTCCATGATTAGTGGTATATTGTTAATTCAGGATCACAATACATTTTTTACTGGAGACCTGCTTGGATAACGGTCACAGACACTCTTGTTTCGTACACAGAGGCCACATCATTGAAAACTGACAGATGAGTTGTGATATTTCTCAAGAGATAGTCTGCTAGGTTCAAACAAATTAAAGGAGTTCAGGATCTAAGGGAACACCTTTTCCAACTAAACTGTGATGAGTAGAAATGTCAAACTGGCCAGCACACCCACAGGCCAATATCAACATCAGACTTTGCTTTGCCTGTGCCCTCTGTCCCCCTGCACACCACCTTGGCCTTTCCCTCCCCCCCTTGTTTTGCTGCTCTGCCACTCTGCCAGTGAGGTTATTACCGGCTCATCTTAACCCTTTCCCTGCCTGACTCTGTTGATATTCGTCCTTACAGAACACCACTGCTGTCTTAAGAATTATCTTGAAATAGGCAAGAAACAACAATTGTTGGAGAGGATGTGGAGAAAGGGGATCCCTCCTACATTGTTGGTCGGAATGCAAGTTGGTACAGCCACTCTGGAAAACAGTGTGGAGGTCCCTTAAAAAGTTAAAAATTGAGCTACCCTATGATCCAGCCATTGCACTACTGGGTGTTTACCCCAAAGATACGGACGTAGTAAAGAGAAGGGCCATATGCACCCCAATGTTCATAGCAGCAATGTCCACAATAGCTAAATCATGGAAGGAGCCGAGATGCCCTTCAACAGATGACTGGATTAAGAAGATGTGGTCCATATATACAATGGAATATTACTCAGCTATCAGAAAGAACGAGTTCTCAACATTTGCTGCAACATGGACGGCACTGGAGGAGATAATGCTAAGTGAAATAAGTCAAGCAGAGAAAGACAACTATCATATGATTTCTCTCATCTATGGAACATAAGAACTAGGATGATCGGTAGGGGAAGAAAGGGATAAGGAAAGGGGGGTAATCAGAAGGGGTAATGAAGCATGAGAGACTGTGGACTCTGAGAAACAAACTGAGGGCCTCAGAGGGGAGGGGGTTGGGGGAATGGGATAGACCGGTGATGGGTAGTAAGGAGGGCACGTATTGCATGGTGCACTGGGTGTTATACAGAACTAATGACTCATCGAGCCTTACATCGGAAACCAGGGATGTACTGTATGGTGACTAACATAATATAATTAAAAAATCATTAAAAAAAAAAAGAATTATCTTGAAATAAAAGATACAGTCTGGCCAGTTTCATAGTTCCATTTTCTATAACTTAACACTAGACTCTTCTTATTTCTCTAAGGATTACTTTCCTCTTACCCTCGCCTTCCCTCACTTCTCATCAATATTTTGCTTTTATGCAGCAGTTTGGAGCTGCTCATATCTGAGCCTAGACGCTTAGGAGGAGCCTCCCGTAAGCTTCAGTGCAAATGGGACGGGGGCGGGAATCCTGGTCACCTCCGGCTTGGGCCACATTATCTCCCAGAGTGTTCCCTGCCACTTTCTGAGACTAGCAGATAAAAACCTGTCTTTAACCCTGCTTTCGTTTTTTTTTTTAAATAATGTATATTACCATCTAAGTTCCCAGATAACTTCATTCTCTTTAAATTTCAGAACCTATGGACCTCATTCCACATGAGGTTATTTTTTCTTACATTAATGTGTTTATCTCTCCTACTTTGGGGTCTTCAAAAATTTTAGGTGGTCATCCTTGTGTTTAGAGTGTCTGGCACGTACTAAATTGAAGCACTGTCCTTCAAGTCAGGAGATTTCGTTTTAGTCCCAACTCTTGTCGTTGATTAGGTATTTGCTCTTAAATTCTTTGGGTTCAGTTTCCTTGTCTGTAATGTGTTGGATTGAATCCGTGGTTCTCAAACCTGAATGCATTTAGGTTCACTGGGGCAGCTTTTAAAGTTCGCGTGTCGGGGGGAGCCGGGTATCTGGGCCCTCACCTAAATATTCTGTTTAGTTGGGTGGTGTGAGAACCTGTGCGTTAAAAGTTATGCGTCTCTCCCTTCGTGATGCTAACGTGCAGCTGGGATTGAGAAATCACTAAGTTAGATGATGTGTGAAGTTTCAACCAGCTCTAATGTTCTATGATTATGATATAATCTTTCTAAATGAAATACTGAACAAGCACTTGTTTAAGATAATTTTTTAGATTTGATAAACACTTTGATAGCCGAAGGAACAAATGTTGCTCTAGGAATCCCAGAATTTCAGAGCATGGCCAGATCCCAGCCTTGCGTAAGTCACAGTAATTCATTACTATACTTAAAACGTACCTTTTTTTTAAAATGCAGGGACTGCTACAGATGAAATACCCTACATATCTGAGATCTACCTTTAAAATCTGATAGGATTTTTTTTAATGCAGAAAGGAATATATTGATATGGGTCTCGAAGGAAAGAGAAATATATATCCCCCTATTCCCTCCAACAATGACAAATCAGGATGTTGTGTGGAGTGTGTTTTTTTCTTAAAAGACTATCTAAAATAATTTGTACAGATTTACCCTTTGTAAAGCATCCTTCTTTTTCTTCTTGTTTTTGACTAGTTTATGTAAGCATCTTATGTTAACTGTAGTCTTGAGCAGCTTCTGAAATTTCAAGTGTAAAACATGCATCTTACACATGCTAATCCCAGCACTAAGCAGAAGCACGTGAACAGCTTACTGAAGGCCCCAGACGGAAGGTGCAAACTCGTAAGTCAATGGGATCTCACAAGATGAATATGACTCCCTGGCTGTTTCAGTGAAGGACGTGTAGCCACGAAGCCAAATAGCTCTCTCCCTGGCGCACGTGCTTTTCTTCTCCATGGTGCCCTCACCTGGCAAAGTTCTTGTCCCTGACCTGCAGGGGAGGTTGGAAGCATACACTATTTGCTCTCCGTCTTTAAGGCCATTCCTCCAGGCAGCCCGAGTAAATTCTCTTGTGAAAGCAAGTGAGGACAGAGCTAGGAGGTAGGTGATGGCTGGCAGATATGTGGATGATTCCAGTGGGGGCATTGTGTCCTGCATCAGAACCTTAAATCTGAAATGTGAGGTCGTTCAATGCCTCCTAAATTCAGTGCCTCCTAAAGCATTCAGAAAACTTAGGAAACAGTTATGCTTTCATGAGCCATTTTGACTTCTTCCCCTCCTTATCTTCCAGAGCCCATCCCTACCTTCTCATGGCAGCAGGAGAACGTGGGCTCTGGTGAAGCGCGCCTCTCCCCGCAGGCCGGGCGCCTGATTCGCCAGCTTCTGGATGAGGACAGTGACCCCATGCTCTCTCCTCGGTTCTATGCTTACGGGCAGAGTAGGCAATACCTGGATGACACAGAAGTGCCTCCTTCTCCCCCAAATTCCCATTCTTTCATGAGGTATGTTTGTGTTGCTGATAAGCAAATATATCATCGCCATAACATTAGAAAGAATAGGAATGGGGTTGATGGCCGGTAATTTTTTTTTTTTTTTTTTTTTTTACGTTGTAAGTCTGTGGAAGAACTTATTGGGAATACTCCATCCTGGTATGCAGGCTCTGTTGTAATGTTTCAGTTGGCCCAATTGCATCACCACCTACTGAATTTCCATTAGCACATCCTTTCCAGAGCTATCTAAAATTTAACTTTCAGGTCTGCAGCACATATTTCAGTCCTGCCTTTGCTAATTGTTAATGTGAGCGAGAGAAAGTTAGACCTATCTGATAGGTGGGACACAGAGAGCTCAGGGTCACAAAATGAATTGGTAGTCCACTTTCTTTTATTCGAGAGGATGGAGACTGTCTGGACCCTCTGCCTCCGTGCCACATCCCCGTCCCCGAGCCCCTCAGCAGGCAGTGAGTGCCCCACCCTGTGCCCCTCGCAGGCGCCGGAGCTCCTCTCTCGGGTCCTGCGACGACGAGCGGGAGGACCTGACACCTGCCCAGCTCACTCGAAGGATTCAGAGCCTTAAAAAGAAGATCCGAAAGTTCGAAGATAGATTTGAAGAGGAGAGGAAGTACAGAGTAAGTGTCTCCTCACATGGTTGTCCCTGTCCCCTGGTGTCCCCAGACATGCTGACACGATGGCACATCAGCATGATGTGATCAGAAGTTAAGGGAGATTTCTGTGGAGACTCAAAACAGACAATAACAACTGGATAGTAAACCCCGAGAAGCCCCCGACATCATGTATCAGCATTTTCCTTGCACAGGGTATTCTTACAAATAATTGAAAGTTTTCGTTGACCTCTTATAAACTTATCCATGTGAAGGAATGGGGAAAACCATTAAATGACTCTTTATTTTGGCTAAAACTTAATTCAAGATTATCTTCTAAAATTTCATTAGTATTGACCTCATTCTACTCTCAGCTCTATCTTAGCATTGCCCACAAGAGTGGCAGAAAGGCATTTTGCATGGTGTTTCCAGTGTAAAATGTACCCCCCTCTGCTTTCCATTCTGTTAGCCTGATAGCTTAAACCCTACAACTCATGAAATGGGGCCATGAACTTCACAGAAGCCCAGCATTTTGCCTGTGAGGAATTCTTTGAAAGCATCAAAAATAACCAGATGTAAAGAAGGATAATGGAATTACACCTATGACGTTTGCTCTAATTGTTTATGATGAATTTCTTTTTCCAGTGGGATTCAACTTTCTCTTCCTCTTTAAAATGAACTGATCATGGGGCGCCTGGGTGGCTCAGTTGGTTAAGCATCTGCCTTCGACTCAGGTCATGATCTCGGGGTTCTGGGATCAAGCCCCACAGGAGTCTGCTTCTCCCTCTGCCCTTGTGTGTTTTCTCTCTCTCTCAAATAAATAAAATCTTTAAAAAGAAAAAATAAGGTGATCATCAAACTCTTCTTTTTCCTGCCCCAGTTTGAAAATACTTACATTAGATTCTGCTTTTCTCAGCCTTCCCACAGTGACAAAGCAGCCAATCCAGAGGTTCTAAAATGGACAAATGACCTTGCCAAATTCCGGAAACAACTTAAAGGTAGGTAAAGTTTTAGACCTATGCTATGGTTTCTGTAAGACAAGCCACCTGCAGAATTCACCATCTCACCACACCTGAGTGCCACTGCTGAAATAGTTGAGAAAACACAAGTTCCTTGACGCTGCCCCCCAGCGCTCCCGCTGTTCAGAGGACACCTTCCCCATGTCTCACCATGGTCTCCATCACAGGACAACCCCGATCAGCTAAGATGCAAATTCTGCAGCATTTCCCCATTTCCCTAAATCATGAATTTAAGGGTGATGGTTTCAGTTCAATACTTACTAAGTACCAAGATTTTATTTGCGGTGGTATTAGGAGAAGACCTATAAGCACGGAGGAGTATAAAAAGGATTGGGTCCTTGTCCCTCAAAAAGCATGCTGTCTTTTAGGAGATAGTCATATAAACGACCAAATGGAATACAAAGGGAAAATAATTCCAAAGTGAGGTACGTAGGTTATCTGGAAAAAGTTGGCCAGCAGTTGGGTGCTGGATCAGTCGATGCCGGTAAACAGTAAGGGAGTGAGTGTAGGAAGCATCTGCCACCTTCTGAGAACAGCAAACCTGTTGGTGTGACTAAAGCATGGATGTTACATAGCTAAAGCTTTCTCGGGAATTTGCGTTAGGGGAACATTCCAAATAATCCAAGAAGATGTTAGCATTTTCTTTGGTTTTACATAATAACCCAGGGATTTCAACTACTGTTATAATTAGATACTTTCTGAAAAAAGATGGGGCTAAACAGTTATTAACACCACGGAAAAACAACTGGGGTTCAACAGACATCAATTCTCATGCGTCACCTCCCCAAATGTTTTCACACCAGAGTCCAAACTAAAGATATCTGAAGAGGACCTAGCCCCCAGGATGCGGCAGCGAAGCAACACGCTTCCCAAGAGTTTCGGTTCCCAGCTTGAGAAAGAAGACGAGAAGAAGCAAGAGCTCGTCGATAAAGCCGTAAAGCCTAGTGTCGAAGCCACCCTGGAATCCATCCAGAGGAAGCTCCTGGAGAAGCGGGCAGAGAGCAGCCGTCCTGAGGACATTAAGGTGTGGGGATTCGGTGGAGGCCCTAAGCCAGCTGCTAGTCCTAAACCACTTCAGTCAACGTGGTGGAAACATAGGGCCCGACGCATGGGTCCGTGTGGGAAGAGGGATGCAGTGACGCCTTCTCAGACCTCCCACGCCCTCTCTCCCATACTCTTAGATGTCTAGAGAAGCAGGTGGAGTGTTTTCAGTGCTAGCCTTTTACTTTATGACGACCCATTGAGAGCAGAACACTCTCATGTAGAGATCACAGAAAGAACTCGTTCAGGTTAACAGACGGTTTGATGACTCTAGAGTAGAGGGATTGTAGACGAACCTTTGGGACTGTGTAACTTGTGACTGTAGTCATCGCTTGGGCCATTAAGCTAAGCCCCATGTGCCTCGCAGGCTCGCTTCCCTCCACATGCCTTCGCTGCCACGTGGGAGATACACGGAGTTGATGACGACTCTGCTGTGCTCTCTCTATCACCAGCAAAAAGTGCGGACAAGCCGGTTCCTAAGTGAGCTTTGAACAGAGCTCGGAGCAACAGTTGTGGGAGGAAACTTTTTAACCTCGCTTGAGGAAATTTGTTTACAGAAAGAAGTAGGAGTATTCATAAATGCTCCCCCCTCTCATTTCTCTCTCCTTGTGTTTATTCAGGATATGACCAAGGACCAGATTGCCAACGAGAAAGTGGCTCTGCAGAAGGCTCTGCTCTATTACGAGAGCATTCATGGACGGCCGGTACGTGACTGAACGGAGTTCTCCGATTGCAATCGACTGTTGGGCTTTAGAAACGAATGTTCAGTATTTGATGCATGAGTTTTCCTGATGTTTAGGAGATGACTCCATATTTTCAGCAGACCTAAGCTCTCTGAAGGCTAAACTGAGCAAAGACTTCCGCTGTGGAGCGGATGCTGAATTGGAATTCCAAAGAAACATGAGTTTGCAGCTCACATTTAGTCGCTAGTATCCCGCTTCAGGGGGACAGTGCGGGGGGGGGGCATAGATTATACATGAGTGCACAGAGCCCTAGAGACTTCCCTGTCTAAGTCTGCCCCCATAAGCTGTCACTGGCTCCAGGCATTCTTTTCCTTAAAATGAAGGTGTTAAGCTAGTATGATACGCCCTAAAGTTCGATCTCTCTTCAATGTAGCCACGGCCAGGGTTCATCTGTAGAGAAGTCCCAGCCACCATCCTGAACCAAAAGTGCGAGGAATCCAGAATACACCTTTGCCTTTCCGTAGCAACAGGAAGCGTTGAAAGAGATTTGTTACTCAGCAGAGCGCGGTTATTGCGTGTTTGTCATTAGTCCTGGCAGAGACAGTGGCACCGTAGACTTCTGCTCGATTCCTTAAGAGACTCGTCATCAGATACCCTTGTCAGTTACTCTCAGTGACCTTCTGTGGGGAGTGTTGTCAAGAACCCAACAAAAGAAGTTCTTAAGAGCAGCTGTGAAGGAGCGTGAAGTTAGTATTCACAGAAGGGTCTCTATACAGCCAAAGTGCAGGGGTCTCTTCCAATCACAGCCATGGCTGTATAATGGAGATAGTACTTCATGTAAAATATACTCTTTTGAATAAAGAAGCTTCCAGAATAATGCACTAGACTCTGAGATCTGTGAGGGCAGGAGCTCTGGGTTTTGTTCGCCTGTGGGGGGTCCTGACCTTCAGCATCCAGCACAAAGACCCGACACGTACCATGTGCCCAGTAAACTGTCCGTAGAATGTATCCTCCATGGTATTTTTGGTTCTGAATTTATCAGGTTTAAATTAAAAAAAAAAAAAAAAAAAAACTTGGAGCTGCTGATGATTGATTTTACTGGCCTGTCCCTACAGCGGAAAAATACTGGCGCTCTGGGATAATGGTCATGTTTCAGGCCAAGTTTTGTTTTGGATTTTTTAAAGGCATTGAACCAAAGAGTAAATGCACTGGAGTGCAAATATATTCTGAAACTTGTCCTTTTCTCCTGGAGGATTCAGAACTTGGAGAAGTAGAGCTGAACTCCTTCTAGCAGAGAGAAGCCCCTTCTCCACAGTTGGCTGAGAGCCTTTTAAGTACAGATCTCCTCATGGCCGCCAGTTAGGTGGGGAAGGAGGGGGACTTGTGTGCTTTCCTTCTCCGGCAGTTCTTGTTTTCCTCATGTGGGTATCCACACTGATAGACCCCTTTACGGACTTCTTTGCTTGAGGCCAAGTGATTTCTCACCTGCTTTTTAGTCCCAACCTTTACAGCCAGTTCGGGGGCTTGTGTGCCGGGTATGTGTTGCTCAGAGTTGGACACAGATCCTCTCATCCTGTCTGGCCTGAAGTGATGTGTGGGGACTGGGATCCACAGACCCAGATTCAGATCCCAGCCCTACTGAGACCAGCCCTGGAGCTTTGGGCTCCTGAGGTAGGAGTCGAATGCTTTATCTATACCGTAGCTCTCCGTTATCAGTTGTCATGGAGACCAACGGACAGTTCAGACCTGCGCACACCCATTTACCTGTAGGCTGTCCGGCACTGAGGAAGTGGGCTGGGTGGCTTGGCAGGTGGCTGGGGGGGTGCCCAGTCAATGATGTTGTCACTTTTTTTTTTTTTTTTTTAATGTTGTTTTCACTTCTGCTACAAGTAAATGTTCTGCTCTCTGCAGCTTGCTTCTTATTAAGTGATGGACTCAGGAGAGAGAACGCACATTGTCTTAGCTCTCTTATCATAGGAATATGAAATCTTAGTTCTCGGCCCTGCTGTATTATTCCCTTTCCTCTCATCATTCTTTTAGATGTTGGAAGAACACCGTTTTGGGTCTGGATTCTAGCACCTCATCGGGCAGGGAACAAGTGCTCCAGAACTTTGAATGGCATTTGTTGCTGGTTCCTGGTCAGACTCTCTGCCTCTCTCTGGAACATGATGCTCCAACCTCCTCAGGAAAAGCAGAGTTCATTTGATATCTGGCCAGTGTGAAAATCAAAGAGTAAACTTTTCATTCTTAGGTCTGTGGTGTTGCCATGGACCCTGAACTGTAAATACCATTTGGGCAACACTCTTCTTAAAAGTACATGTGTTTTCAGAGCTAACCTATCATTCCAAACCCCAGAGGGTTTTTTGGTTTTTGTTTGTTTGTTTGTTTGTTTTTAGAAAAGCAGGTGCTCAGAGCTCCTGGGTTTTTGCTGAGTCTACAGATTCTGATTTGAAAGGACAGTGAGTGACGGTCAGAATCACAGGCCAAAACAGCTGTGTGCTGCTCTCGTACATCTTATAAACAAGGCTGTTTGCTTCAACAGTGCACTCCACAGGTTGGCACGTGAGTGCAAAACGAAAACACACCCATTTACACAGGGGCACAGAAACCCCTACAGATTATTAGGATAGCATCTAAGGATCTCATCAAAGGACCATGTCACAGAAAGTACAACCCATGACTGCAGGTCACCGTATTACAGACCCCTCCTTGATGAGAACGTGGAAGGAATGGGTTGCTTATTGAGAGCTGCTGCTTTCTTCTCGAGTCTCTTCCTCATCAGTATGTTTTCATACGATGTTTTACTATCTCGGGAACTAACGGGACACTGAGCACACTCTGTTCAAATTTAAATGCAAACTCGGCAGCTTATATAAATACTGCCCTTGGGCTCTCTGCTCTTCGGGATGATCTGCTCTGCCCAGTCTACTATTTTTACCTGATAATAAAGAGGAGAGAATTGCCTCTTTCTAAGTCGATGGGCCAAGATGCAGTAGTTAAAAGAATCCGTCTCATTTGTCTTCTCCTGCTAGGAGTTTTATGACTCAGCGGTACCCATCCACACACAAACTCAAACCACTTGTTATACTAAGATTTGGACGCTGCATAGTGTCTGTCTGTGGCATAATTTCTCACAAGGTGGGGCTTCCATGCTACTATTTATTGCTAGAGGTCTTGTGAACTCAACCTAGGCAGAGCTCTGAGCTTGGAAGGCAGAATTCTTTATATTAAGGAGACAACTTGGTCAAACTGTATTAGAGGAAAATGCTTCATTGTGACATTTTTAGTATGTCTTCACTGTGTTAAGATCCTACTTTTCTTCATGTCTTATTCGTGAATGGAAAGAAAACTGAACTGGGAGTCCGTGAACCTGGGTTCTTGACCCAAATCTATTGCCTTGGGCAAATCATTGCTGTCTCCAGGGCTTAGTTTCATTATATGAAAAAATAAGGCTCTTCTAGCTCTGGTATTCCAGGGTTCTAATTCTATCTTTTTCTTCACATTAAAAGCATCAGTCATCACCTGTATGGCACTATCTGGGTAACAGAGCCCAAATGGGTGTTTCTGTAAAGAAGTTTTATTTGAGGCTAAGACAAAAACCATCACAAAAGGTAAAGAAAGGCAAATGTGGTTGTCTAATCGGGCCTTTGTAATTTGTGTCCAAGATTTTCCTCCATTTAAATGTGGATTAATTATTGGCTGGTGTTCCCTTGGTACCTGGAAATATTATCTGAGACTGTATAGAGCAACCAAATAGAGTGGTAAGAGATCAGTCATGGAAAATTTCTTTAATCAAAAACAAAGACCAGGACACTTGGGTGGCTCAGTCAGTTAAGTGTGCAACTCTTGATTTCGGGTCAGGTCGTGATCCTAGGGTCCTGGCTTTGAGCCCCACGTTGGGCTCCATGCTCAGCATGGAGTCTACTTGAGAGTCTGTCTCTCCCTCTCCTCCTCCCCGCCCCACTCCTGTGTACTCGATAGATAGGTAGATAGATAAATAGATAGATAGATAGATAGATAGATAGATAGATAGATAGATAAAATCTTTTAAAAAAAAAAAAAGCACAGAATGGGAGGTGCTGCCTTCACCCACTAGACGTTTGCGTCTAGGTTGTTCCGATTTGTGTGCAAAAATACATCTTAGTAATAACCCAATTCCCACACACTGGAAAGCCATTCAGAACTACCACCTAAATGAAAATTTAATAAAGGTTTGAGGCAAGAGGAGTGAAAGTGTAATAGAAAATACGATGTATTACATGCTTGGCCTAAAGTCATTTCCAAGCAGCTATAGATCATAAAGATTTTCTAATCTGAATTCTGCGGTTTACCAATCAGGAGATCAAGGCTCAGAGAATTTTACTGGCTCCTTCAAAGGCCTGTTTTCCATCAATAACAGAATCTCCGAGCAGCTGATGACTCAAGAATAAGAGACATCGACTTCCAAACAGTTTTCCCATGGTCCGTTTAATATCAGCTGACCCTTTTTTTTAACAGTTCAGCCAAGGCCCTGCTTTGTTTATGGAACTATTGGCTAGATTTTGGCTCAGCTAACAAGTCCAGTTCTGATAATTGCGTGTGATGTGGTTTTATGATGAGTGAAAGTTGTATTAACTTTTAGTATCACCAAGACTTTGGCTTCAGGTATATATCATGAAAATAATTCTGGTGTAAACCAAGTAGTGTTAATTCTTTCTACCCCTCAGACAAAGATCTTTAGTATTTCCAGTGTTTAGACACTTCTGTCAAATGCCAACGTTAACTTTGGTGGAAATATAATGGGTTTAACTCTCCAGAGTCAGAAACTGGACTTTATCAAATCACTCACAGGTGATTAGTTCCTGAGGATCATCAATTTCAAACATGAGCAATTCATAGAAAACCTAAATATCATGGGGCACCTGGGTGGCAGAGCGGTTGGGCGTCTGCCTTCGGCTCAGGGCGTGATCCCAGCGATCTCGGATCGAGCCCCACATCAGGCTCTTCCGCTATGAGCCTGCTTCTTCCTTTCCCACTCCCCCTGCTTGTGTTCCCTCTCTCGCTGGCTGTCTCTATCTCTGTCGAATAAATAAATAAAATCTTTAAAAAAAAAAAAAAAGAAAACCTAAATATCAGTGTCATAAGACGAAGAGTTAAGCCAGTGATTCTCTTCATCTGCTCCAACTAGAAAATTTGAACAAAGAATTAGAGAGGAAACTGGTTTCTATCAAACTTGCCACAGCTGGTTGGTTTTACTAGCAAAGTCTCCTTCTAAAATCCAGACTCTCCCTCAATCCAAAAATGTTTCTGCCAAGCAACAAGTAAATAGGATGAGAGTCCACAATGGGGAAATGCTAGCTAGCTCCTTATTATTTTTATTTTCATACGTCTTTTGGTCCCTAAACCGTTGAGTGTTTATCTTGCCCAGTATTTCAGCGCGTGGCGTGTGTTGGCACTTAGAACGTGCCGTAACCTCATCTGCAGCACGTTTAATGGATTCGTCTTGTATTAAAGTTAGTCCGTGTGTTCCAGGCCTAAATTTTGTCGTTTCACATGCGAGAAGGTTGTACAAGTCACTCCCACTTCCACTCCTCAGACTTATCTGTGGCTGTTGTCGAACTCTCGTTGAAGTATAACGTAAATACAGAAAGAAGCCCAAATTATAAATATGTGTCTTGATGCATTTTCACAAAGTAAACAAGTCCAGGTAAGCAGCATGCAGACCAAGAAACAGATGTTTCCAGTCCTCCAGAAACCCCACTCCTTGTCCCCTTCCAGTCAATACCATGACCTCCACTCCATAAAGGAAAACCATTATCTTGACTTCTAAAGCTGTAAATTCCGTTTGCTCATTTCTGAACGTACGTAAGTAGAATCTTACAGTACGTATTCTTTCGTATCTGGCTTATTTTACCTGGCTGTCTTTGTGAGATTAACTTATGATGTTGCCTACAGCTGTGGCCCATTCGTCCTCATTGCTGTGCAGTATTCAGTTTGGGGAACATATCCATTCTGTTGCTGGGCGTATGGATGGTTTCCAGTTTGCGATTATTATGAGTAGTGCTGCTGTGAACATTATTCTGTGTGTCTTTTGGTGAGCTTAAGGCCACACTTGGTTTTTGTTTTTGGGGTTTTTTTAATACTTAAGAGCAGAACTGAGGAGTCACATGTTCAGCTTTAGTAGACACTGCCAAATAGTCGTCCAGAGTGTTCCACTCTAAGCAGCAGTGAAAGAGAGTTCCAGTTCTTCAGCATTCTTGCTGGGACACTTGACATGATCTGTTTTCTCATGTTAGCCATTGCAGTCGGCGTGTCCAGTAGTAACACCTGTGGTTTGATCCTCAGTCTTTCTTGTGTAAAATAATTTCTGTGTTCCCTTTCATTTTGGGCGGTCATCTTCTATGAAATACCAGTTTTAAAACTCCTTTTGATACGGTAACTAGCAATAGGAAAATGCCATCTGCCTTTCAGTATTGTGATATTAGGAAGAAATAGAAAAGATTATTGTTACTGCTGTTCATAGCAAATAAGTCCACAAGATATTTCTGCATAATGGCAGTATCCTCTCCTGGCACGTGAAGTTGGTCCAAAGATCACTCATTGTTGACCACTTTGAGAAAGGCAAACATAAAAGGTTACAAAGGAATAATCCATTCATGCATACCCACAGTTGTCTTCAGAGGTGAAGGCCCAACAGGCCCATAATACCGTCTGCCCTTCCTTGAAATAAAGTGCAGAAGACAAACCGCAAACTTGAAACAAAGATACTTCATCTCTTTTGACATTCAGGAAGGGAAATGCGTGCATACCTATAAACTTCGCGTACATATTTATGTTTGAACAATTCTCTCACTTCGCAGATTCTTATGGAATATTTCCATTATGTCAGGCACTGAAATAGTTTCCAGGGATACAAAAACACACACTCCTGCTCTCAGGGGGCTTATAGTCTTAAAGAGGAGACAGATGTGCCAACAAACAGTTACTATGGAGTATAAAATGTGTCATCTACTGGGGCAGCTATTACAAAATAGCATACACAAGAGCCTTATAAACAACAGAAATTTATTTGTCACAGCTCTGGAGGCTGGGAAGTCCAAGATCAAAGCACTGATAGATTCGGTGTTTGGTGAGAGCCCTTTCCTGGTTCACAGACAGCCATTTTCTTACTGTCCTCACATGGCAGAAGGGGCCAGGGAGCTCCGTGGGGTCTCTTTTATAAGGGCATGACTCTTGTTCATGAGTGCTCCACCTTCATGACCTAATCACCTCCCAAAGCCCGGACCGCCTGATACCATCACATGGGGGACTAGGGTGGAGGGGACACACGCATTCAGTGGCTAGCAAAGCGTGTGCGAAATGACACAGCATACGCAGGTTGCCGTAGGCGACACAGAGATGTGTGAGCAGGTCCCTCAGTCGGGGATGTTGGAAGAAGGTTGCATGGGGGAGGTGGCTCGTGATCTGGAATCTGCCAAACCAAGGAGCAGAGAGGAGGCCGTTCCAGGGCATATGGAACTAGGCAAAGAGGCATGAGACAACCTGGATGACCTCTGGAGCTTGAGGTGTGACAGGAAGGAGAAGAGGCGGTAGATGACGAAGGGCTTCTAGTGCAGTACTGGGGAGCTGGGCCTGATTCCTCCCTGCTGTGGTAGAGGCAGTCCTTATACACGTCCATGAGCACTCTGCCGGATTTCAGGGCACTAGCGATGAGTCCGGCCATGCAGTCTATCAGCAGATGTTTCTTGAAGATGTTTGCCAGAATCTTGTCCTTCAAAACAAAACAATTTCATGGCGGGGAAAGACCTCTTTAAAAAAAAACAAAAACAAACTGATTACAGCAATGCACAGTAAGTATTATCATAAAAATGCATGCTTTCTTCTTCCCTGGATCTGGAAAATAGTAAGTCACTTCGAATAGTTCCAAACAGGGAACCAGTAATGGTCATAGCTTTGATTTGGGAAAAGCTATACTGCTGATGGAATGGTTTCCTAAGATCTGCCGCTGAAGTAGATATTTTAAACGTTCACTGACTAAATACTATTATCAGCTTACATAAGTTTTGCAAGAATGGCAAGAGTGGAGTTGAGTCATCTGTGTTTCCTCCAGGCCCAGAGCATGCTTGAGCAGCTGACAGCCTGACGTCCAGAGGCCGCTTCTTCACTCTGATGCTCTTGTTTTCAGGTAACCAAGAATGAACGTCAGGTAATGAAGCCACTGTATGACAGATACCGGCTGGTCAAGCAGATCCTGTCCCGAGCCAACACCATACCCATCATTGTGAGTACAGCACCTTTCTGTGGTCGATTACCTGCGGGATGGGCGCTGGCTGTGTTAAGAGAGCCCCACCCTGCCTTCTCATTACAGAGTAGTCTTTAATAGTTGAACCTGTCATGAATATTTATGACTCCTTAGCTGGGGGAATGGAGATTGTATCAAAGACTTCTGAGACTACATTTGCCCAAAATGAGCAAATCTGAAGCTGCTAGAATTTTGTTTTCTTTTGGGCAACGTGCTTTGACGTATAGGTCCATCTGACTTGTGCTGGGCTGACTGCCCCAGCCTTTCCTCAGAGACAGAGCACCAGCAGGACAGGGCCCTGCTTTCTCCAGGCCCCTCCGGTCCAGAGGCCTCTCTGGTCCCCAGGGCCTGCTGTTAACAGTCTTCTCTCTCCCTCCAAGAGAGGGATAACCCCGGTGGGAGTCATATCCAGGGAGAAATCCTCTAAGGAACTCCGGAGAGCTGCCTCTTTATGGTGGCTATAGAAAGTTGAGGTGGAAGAAAAGGGTGCAAGGCTAGTAACTGTGCGGCCCCCCCTCAGTGGCCACCGTCCTCTGACTGACACGGAGCTGCTTCTGGCCTCTGAAGTTTGACTGTGTCCCGAGGAGGGACCAGCAATTTGCCTTCAGGCAGTGGCCAGCTTGCCCTCCTCCCAGATTCTGGTATTTCCTCCTAGATTTCCACCTGCCTGGGAGTGAGCCTTACTGCCCTGTTCATCTCCTGGGGGAGCCTTTGCCTCTGGTCCAGTGCTCTCCTCTCCAGGAATGCTGACGTTTAAACTTTCTAATAAGCAGACACAGCCTTGCTTTTAGGTTTTATTAAAATACGTGTCATCTACGTGCTGCTCTTCGGTTCCCTCTTTAAATCTCCTTCCTCCCTTCCCTCCTTCCTTCCCTCCTTCCTTCCCTCCTTCCTTCCCTCCTTCCTTCCCTCCTTCCCTCCCTCCTTCCCTCCTTCCCTCCTTCCTTCCTTCCTTCCTTCCTTCCTTCCTTCCTTTTTTTTTTTTTTTAAGATTTTCTTTTTGGGGTGCCTGGGTGGCTCAGTCCATTAAGCGTCTGCCTTCAGCTCAGGTCATGATCTCAGGGTCCTGGGATCGAGCCCCACATTGGACTCCCTGCTCAGTGGGGAGTCTGCTTCTCCCTCTGCTGCTCCCCCTGCTTATGCACTCGCTCTGTCAAATAAATAAATAAAATCTTTAAAAATATATATATATTTTTTTTCTTTTTAAGCAATCTCTACACATAACGTGGGGCTCACAGTCACAACCCCGACATCAGGAGCCACTTGCTCCACCGACCGGGCCCTCCAGGCGCCCCTCCTTATTTATTTCTAAGATACGATCTTTGTATTTCTTTTAACAGTGTACCTGTCCCTAAGAATGAGGGAGGTTCCAGGCTTCAGGCCGGTGTGTTAGAAGAAAGTGACTTCTCTAGAAATTTCTCACAGAATAAATTAGTAAACTGGCCAATGAAAAGATTCAATCTAAGGAATCCTTTCCTTCTCCAGTTAGGAGCCCTGAGTGCCCCTCAGCAAGTGTTCCTGAAAAAGGAGATGGTGCAGCAGGGAAGCCACATAACCTTTGAATCGCCTGAGGAGCCGATGCTGTTATGCTTGAAGCCTGTAACGGTTCCCGGGTTCTCGTTCTTGCCGTCACTGGGGGGGAGAGAGGAGGAGAAGCAGGCCGGCGTCTCTCCTCGGCCTAGGCCTGCGATCGGTTAGCCTGCTCGTGGGCTATTCTTGCTCTCCTGTGGCCTCCTTGGTTTGGGCCTGTGGGCTCTGAAATGAAGCACCACCTCGGACGAGAGCTTTGTTTGTCTCTGGTTTTCCTGGAACTGTTTGCGGGGACAGGTTAGGGTGTATCGTTCAAAGTCAGTGATGAATCCTAGTGAATCAGAGGAGGCAGAGGCCTGGAGGGCAAGGGAGAGGGGTTCGCAATGTAACCACTTGTCCACACCTGTCGCAGGGATCCCCCTCCAGCAAGCGGAGAAGCCCTTTGCTGCAGCCAATTATCGAGGGCGAAACGGCTTCCTTCTTCAAGGAGATAAAGGTGAAGACCTCCCGCCACTAACCTCTCCCAAATTGGCTTCCGTCCTCTCCCCGCCTCCCCTCCTCCTGTGGATGCAGGGGGTGGGGGGCGCTGGGGCCCGCAGTGCTGGTTTCTGGTGCTGAGCCCTTAAAATCACCAGCTGCATGTAACCAACTGCCAGCCGTCCCCTCTTACTGATACGAGGGCCGAGCCCATCTCCTTAGTTTCATCTCATTCCCCTGCTTCTTTGTGGCTTGTTGTCGTTTGTTTGGTTTTCATTTTGCTTTCAGGGATTTAGGGGGTTTTTTTTCGCAATACTTTCTGTTTTGTTTTCCTCTATTTGGGATGGATTTTCTGTATTCCAAAATCTTTTTCAATGAACTCATTGGGTAACTTTCCCAAAAATCTTATTTATTGAATTTCTAGAAAACCCAAAATTAACAAAGGCAACGTAGATAGCATACAACAAAAAAACTATCCTCTCACAGACCGGTATTGTCCTTGTCTTTGCCCAGTCTGCTGGTGCAGTCTCACCCACTCCTCCTGTCTTTGCCTTTCCCCTGGCACATTTAGTCCTCAGGACGAAGTTAATAATCTGCTCCTGATCCGTGAGTGTAGTGCCCTCACCAGCAGCCACAGGAATCTGTGCTCTGGTTTTCACCCCAGGGTAATTGTGGGTTTTTTACAGGTAATCCTTGTCCTCGGTGGCCACTTTTGCTAGAATGGGAAGTAGACTCTGTGCCCCCAGGTCAGTGTGTCTCCGTAGGGACCTACCTGGCCTGGACCATGATCAGCCCCTTTCACAGTTCTGTTTCTAGATGACTGAACAAACTGGACTGCGTTCTACAAGGTTCTAGAGATGAAAAGGCAGATTTTGGGTTTTTTTTTTAAATCAGTGATTGTTAGCAATTGGAGTTTCACTTTTCATATTTCCGGGAAAGCCCTAAGCCTGGGGCGGTCGTTTATCTCCTGTAGTTAGGAATGGTAAATCGCAGAACACGAGGGCCCCATTCCCACCAGGGACACCAGTTGAGAACCACTCCATTGCCCTGCCTGGTCCTCATTATGACTGAGGTAAGGTGCCAGAAGCCACACGGTCTCCAATCTTATTTATTCTTTTCCTTTTCTTAGTTCTTAGGGGCCTTCAATTTTTCACATACCTAATTTTAAGGTATTAGGCAATGATTACGCTCACTGTTCATATTGTTTTACTTAGAACTTGTTTAATGAAAATGCTCCAAACATAACATTTAGGCAAATGTGCTATATTGTATTTTAAAAACTGGAGCTATTTTCTTACAGTAAGACTTGATGTTGATGAAAGAAGACAACTTTTGTCTGGCTGGTAATTTCACACAAGAATGAAGTCACCATAATTGAAGAAATTTGGGCAATTGTGTGTATCGAAAATTAGCACTCCTCTTAGAAGCGTGCAATAGAACTGTTAACTAGATAAAAATGTGTTCTTTAACACATCCAGAATATGACACTTAATAAATAATTGCCTCATTAAACAAATGGAAGATATGTTAATGATGCACCTTTTAAAAGAGGGCCTTCTTCCAAATCTCGTTCGGCTCAGTTTATTTTTTTCACGAGTATATTTTGGCCACGGCTCTTCTTCTGACCCACGTGGTCAGAATTTCGGATAATTTTGCAATGCTTGCATTGCTTTTGTAAATAGTGTTGTCTTTAGTTCATTTTGTTCCAACCGGCCGGGCTTATTAGCATGTGTTTGGACTGTACTAATTCTTGGCAATTCTGATACAATTTAGAATTTGATGTGGGTGTAGATCAGAAGATTGTATCGAGGTGGTTTCCTTAAAAACCAGCCCTGGTTTTAAATGCTTAGGGTAGGAAGGCAGCCGTGTGTGAAGTAGAGCCGGCCCCACAGCCGAGAGACAGTCTAGTCAGTTCTCCATCCAGCATAAGAATTTCCTTTAAAACTCGCCTGACCGAGTAGAGACACTATCCCTAAGAAGTAATTCTGTTCTCAAGCTTGAAAAGTTTACGGCAATGGAGAAGGTCACTCATTCCATGGGCTAGGCATTAATAGTAACTAAAAACTTATTTTATTGGTATTATCATTATTAGAATACTAAGAGACAATAATTATGTAATATGCAATTTCAGAATGTGTAAGTTTGATAAGTATAAAAATAAAATTACAGTATTCATAGTTATTATTAATATATTGCTTTCTATGTAATAGGCTTAATGTTGCATTCTGGAACAACATGGAATGAGCGTAACTGCTGCTTCCTTGAGAGCCCTTCACACCTTTACAGTCACCTGACCTGTCCACTCTTACCCACAGCCTGTGGAAGTTTTTTTCTCCATGTTCTTCATACTATTCCTCATGCGATATTGGTCCCAGACCTTCCAGCAACCTCGTGGTTCTGCTCTAATCACACCAGTTGATCTGTATCCCTTTGATACACTGATACCCAGAACTGAACACTGTTTTAGAGAGGACTTCACCAGCAAGATGGATAGTGGACCAAGGACCAGTCCTGATCTTTATCTGGACGGCCAGGGCCCTTTGTTCGACAAGTCTGTGCCTACGTGACTGTCTGAGTGTTGTGAGTTCATTGTTCTCTTTCTGGGGCAGCCTGCGTTCAGCGTACAGTCTACACTGTAGACATTTGGGGCCAGATGGCTTGCTGTCGTTGGGGGCTGGCTTCTGGCCACTAGATGCCAGCAGTGCCCAGCAACCACCCCCTTCCCAGTTGTGGTGACCAAAACTGTCTGCAGACCTTGCCAAAGGTCCGTTAGGGTCAAAGTCACCCCCAGGTGAGAACCACTGCCCGGGGCCCCGTTCACTGCTCATTAATGTGCTCCGTTACATCCCTTTCCGTGGAGGGCTTGTCATCCAAGTCCAACTTGTGTTTCTAGCCTAAATTGTAGGACCTGGAATTTTTTGTCAACTTCTGTTCCAACCTCATGAAATTGATGCATCTAGATTTTGTATTCCAATATACCAGATATCCCTACCTACTTAGTGTTATCTGTGCATTTTGTGAATATGCCTGTTCTGTCTTTTATCCAAATGATGGATAAATATTGAGTAAGGCTGGGTCAGGTGAAGAACCTGCTGTAGACCTCCCTTCAGGTTCCCATCACCATTGCACCATCACTCTGCACAAATTTTACAGTCAGCTTTCTTTTTTGGTTTGTCTGTTTAAAGATTTTATTTTTTAAGTAATCTCTGCATGGAACGTGGAGCTTGAACTCGCAACTCCGAGACCAAGAGTCACATGTTCCACAACCAAGCCAGCCAGGCGCCCCGTCAGCTCCCTTTCATAGATCAGCTCACCGCATTCATTATTGAAATCCAGATATTATGCCAACCCTATCAAAAAAGGAAAAATGATTAGTTTTCATCATTTGTTTTAAGGGAGCTATTGCTAGTCAGTGTCGATCGCAGACTCTTTTTCAATTGTTCATATATTATGTGTTCATTCCTTCTAGAGTCTACCCAATGTCTACAACAACTTCATGGTCGTATAATTTGAAGATATAGTTTGTCACTTCTTTTATTTCCTATGATTTTTTAGAGCTTGCTGAGAATAGTTTTGTTTAGCCTCATCTTTAAATACATTGATCTCTCACTGTGGGCAAGACACATTCTCACATTTTTAAGTTCTCTTAAGACCTTGGGATATAACTGATTAGGCCTAGACACCTGACTTTATTTCTTATCTGTCTTGGGCTGTCATACTCTCATCTAGTAATTCGTATTTTTCTCTTAAAACTGGATTACTGGCCTGTTTGACAGACATTAATTAAGCACCTGCTATATGCAGGCATTGGCTAAGCTCTGGGAACAGCGGTGAACAACAGGTCCAAATCCCTGTCTCCACAGAGTTTATGGTCCAGTGGTTCCACCTGGTCTTCCTCATCCGGGGGGTGGGAGTGGAACCAGAGTTGGGGGCGGGGGGGAGGTGAAGGCTGATCTGGAGCCTCTGTGCCCAGGTGTCCCTTGTGAGGTACATACCTTACTTCAAGCAATCCTAGAAACTACAGGAGGTGGGACTTGTTACTTCCTTTTACAAAAAAAAAAAAGAGAGAAACTTATAAATTACTAATTTAAAAGTCACTTTTCCTCTATAAATTTAAAAATGTCTTTAATAATTTCAATTTTTAAAAATTAGCAATGAGGTATTTACTCCAAGCAAAGAGACGGAAGATCTGAAGTCACAGCAGAGAGAATCTGGAAAAGCCACGTAGTTTTTGCCAATTTTATCTTCGTGCCTTCAGAGCAGGCCTTTCATCATAGTTTTGTAATGCTGCTTGTTTTGTTTTGCCTGCTTGTTCACTTGTTTATTCACATCGTTTCTCGTCAGAGGCACCGTTACACACACAGCGAACTTATGGTAGGAAACCCGCCCCCCGCAGGCCGTTTGCGTCCGTGCGCCTTGGCTGCCGGTGACAACTGCTCGGCCTCCTGCCACGAAGCCGCTGCGCTGGCTCTGGAGCCGCCTGGTTTCACCGAACAACTGACATTATTCTTGCTGGTGTGCCTGTAGCTGTGCTCCGAACCACTTTTGAAATTTTTCGGGTATTAGGATATTCTCGTCTGGTCTGACTGTACATCTTGGCAGTAAATGACTTCTTTTAAAATCTTCCATTCAGGCTGATACGATTTCATCCTTAGACTTAAATAGGCACGAAGAAACTGTCATTTGACTTCATTGTTTTTCTAATTGCACTGCCAAGACAGAGAATATCCTGCTTTTTTTAAGAATCCTGGATGCTGAAAACTACAGCCATGGCCCTTGGAAGTTCCTTGAAAAAAACGTTGAATGTTAGGATTCCAATCATGGGAACATAAATGTTTTGATCTTCCCAAAACTTTCCTAAAATTCTGTGCATCGGGCAACCACAAAATATTTTATAATCTCAACTCTTTTTTTAAATAATATTTTTTATCATGTTAGTCACCATACAGTACATCCCTAGTTTTTGATGTAGTGTTCCATGATTCATTACTTGCGTGTAACACCCAGTGCGCCACGCAATACGTGCCCTCCTTAATAATCTCAACTCTTAAATAGAAAGGCTGTATTGTTCAATTTCTGAAGAGGTTGGTAGCTTAATAATAAGTATTTTCCAAGGTCCGCAACTAAGGGAATCCCTAAAGCTCTGATGGCTGGTGGATTTGTTATGTATTATCCCAGAGCTGGGAACTCTGAGATTCTTTTGCTTCAGTTGATTTAGAGTATAAATTATACTGGTGGTTCCTTCATACCCTGTCTCGACAACTGTTCATTGTGCTGTACACTAATTTTTTTTATAGTTTCATAGTTTTTTCCCCTACTGAGTGGTCGTGTTTAGTGTTTGTGTTATTTACTGTGTCCATATAGATAGATATTCAATTATATATCGACATAATGTACGTATGTGTTGCTAAATGTAGATGCAGAATGTAGATCCAGGTGTCTGGATAATTAAGTGACTGTTACGTGATATTTACAATGCAAGAGCGCCAGGAAAAGTAACCGGGTTTTTATCGGGTTTGCTGTGCGCCTCCAGGAAGAAGACGAGGGTTCGGAGGACGATAGCAGCACAAAGCCGGACTTCACAGTCACTCTGAAGACCGATTTCAGTGCACGCTGCTTCCTGGACCAATTTGAAGATGATGCCGA
The DNA here is from genome assembly GCF_023065955.2 of Ursus arctos. NCBI lineage: Eukaryota > Metazoa > Chordata > Mammalia > Carnivora > Ursidae > Ursus > Ursus arctos. The sequence continues at coordinate 69,376,622 of NW_026623111.1, read as the reverse complement.
TGGGTTTATTTCCCCAATGGATGATAAAATACCGTCAAAATGCAGCCAGGACACCGGGCTCTCCAACCTCCATGCTGCTTCAATGTAGGTCATTTCAACTGTGGTGTCGAAATGTTTGGGTGAAAATGCCGTTCTTAAATATTTTAGCCTTCCTATTTAAATAAGTTGTCTGGCAGAACACAAGTGACTTACCTGGGGGACATCTGTGTGGATAGAACAGTGAATGTGGTTCAGCTTCTGGCCCAGTGTTCTATCTTGTTCTATCCCGTGGTGCTGGAGGGAGCACGTGAGATCTCGCTGGATGGCCAGCTATCTACAACGGCACTGTGTGGTTCTGGACCCCACAGCTCATCATTTAACACGTCCAAACGCTGATGTCTTCTTTCTTTCAAAGCAAACTACGATAAAGCGCCATGGGATTACACAAGCCCTAAGGGTTCATAAGTAGCAGGGGCTTTGCAGGAGCCCCCAGAGCTGTGCCTGTCGTCAGGACATTTGGCATTCGGAGGATGGAAAACCTCCATTTCTGCTGTCCCTCAGCCCCCCCAACAGTCTTGCACGTACACGCTTCTCCCTGTCTCCACAACCCTGTTGAGTTGCACATTCATCGTATTTATAACAATTCAGATTTAACCCAATTTTCTTAAAATTTTTCTGCCCTCCTTAGACCGGAACTCTTGGAACACCTTCAGGAAATGAGAGAAGAAAAGAAAAGGATTCGAAAGAAACTTCGTGATTTTGAAGACAATTTTTTCAGACAAAATGGAAGGTAGAGCCTGTTTTCTCTCCCCTAACTCCTTCCTGCCCGTCCGCACACACACCCCTCTTTTTTTCCTGTCAGATCTCTGCAGTGCCTCGCAAATGGCAAGCCCTCCGCATCCTGCCTGGGGCCTGGTCCCTTGGAGGGTCACTGTGGGATGGGGAGGTTTCTGTGGTCCTTCAGCAAGAAATGCTCCTGGGACAGTCTCCAAAACTGATGTAAATTCAGCTAACACTTATACAACAAACCTGTCCCATCAAACTCTAATCTCAAATGAGCAGCTTGAAGCTACGTTTCCAGTTGATAGCACTGCTTTTTGGTTTTGGTGTGCGGGGGGGTGGGAGTGGAGGGGGGGTTGTCTTAATAGGCTGGACGGAGAAATAAGGAAAGGACAACTCTAAATGGTGGTATTTTGAGGCTTATTTTAAAAGCAAAGGTGATCGTTGTCAGGTTTGAATGAAAAATATGCAAGAAGCAATAAGTCCACAAGATTGACAGGGTGCCTTTCTCGAGTGAGTTTCAAGGCATAGACAATCAACGTCATAGAACGTTGTGCTAAGGAATAGCATCCCCGGTTTACAGGTGACCGCACAGCTCTTACAGTTCACAGCGCAAGACGAGGGCAGGACAGGGAAGAGATTGGCATCTCTTACGTTGGAGTGAAGTTTTAACACTTGAAAATGATTTTATTTTAATCCATATTATTTTAACTGTATAAATATAGTTTGTCTTTAAAAGGTCCCCGTTCATACTTCTCCAAAGTACTGGGATATAAAAGCACCATAAACATTAACTTTGGCATTTAAAATGTGTTGTATTCCAGTTTATTTCATTATTATATAAATTAATTTTTTAGCATCCCTGATTTGGATCTATCTTATAGTGACTTTCTTGAGATTTATGAATTTTTATACCTACATATTTGCTTTTCTTTCTCCATGCATTGTAGGCTATTTAGAAAATATCAATAGGCAGACAAATAATATGCAAAATAAGAAAAATAACCAAAGACGAATCAGGATTAATGTTTGTTCCATTCCACTCTTTCTAAACATATTCTTGGTTTATTTTTTTCCATGTAATTATAGTCACTTTATTCACAGATATCTTGTACATGAGGAACTATATAAAATGGTGTCAACTTCACAAGTTTTAAGAAAGGATAGCTGACGGGAATTTACAATCATCATGAAACGTTGGGTTTTTTTTTTTTTTTTTAAGTTTTTATTTATTTAAGTAATCTCTACACCCAACATGGGGCTCAGACTCATGACCCTGAGATCAAGAGTCACATGCTCTTCCGACTGAGCCAGCCAAGTGCGTCATCATACGAGTTTAAAAAACTCTAGCTTCAGACATCATTAAATCTGGTCCCATAATTTCATATCTGAGGAGAGTGAAGTCTCTCAAAGAGCAGGGTGAGGATAACTGTCAGAGTGCTGTTCCCTTCACTGCCCACTGCTGAGAAGCCATCTAGAATCCTTTACTTGAACAAGGCAGGGCATGAATAAAACCAGTTTGTTTTTTAGTTCATTGAACAGAATTAAATAAGCCCCATGCAATCTCCTCTCCTATATTTTCTCTTTAATAAGAAGGAAAGGAAGCCTGGTATTTGCACGTTCGACATGTGTGTTTCAAAGAGAAATGAGAAGCAGGACTGCAGTGTCCGGTGGCTGAGAATGTAGACAGTAGCACCATTTCATCACGTTCTCGTGAGGGTTAAACCAGACCATGGGGACAGAGCACTTAGCACAGGGCTTGACCTGTAATAAGCCCTCAATTAATACTTGCTCATATAAAAAGTATGCATTTAAAATTACTCAGTAAACTATAAAGGCTTATTAGTATTATGTGATCCAATTGCTGAATTCCAAGACTAATTTTATAATAAGTAGGATATTAACTCTGTTTTTTTAAACCTATAAATTATGGGTATGCCGATTGCTAATGAGAAATTTAATGGTTCATTAGATGAAATATATAAAAGTAAAAGGCATCAAGTATAAATAAAGGATTTCTATGGAGACTCTTAATATGCGTTCATACATACCAGCAGCAGAGAAAAAATTTCTACAGTTTTTAGTCCTTCGTACCATTCTACAGGATGCCAAATTAACTCTAAAAATTCAGTTGCATGGTGCCTTCTGGGGGAAGCTATCTTTCACTGCTTGTCTAAACCCAGCTTCGGTCTTGATACCAGGGGACACTTGGGAACACCGACTCTACAGGTTGATACCCTGCAAAGTGTCTACATGATGATAATTCACCTGATGAACGGTATCATCTAGGAGAGGCAGCAAATGATCCTCAGCCCCCTTTCCCTTTGTTTCCATTAGAAATGTCCAGAAAGAAGACCGCACTCCCATGGCTGAAGAATACAACGAATATAAGCACATAAAGGCGAAACTCAGGCTCTTGGAGGTGCTTATCAGCAAGAGAGACACTGATTCCAAGTCCATGTGAGGGGCCCAGCCCCAGCCCGAGCACAGGGGGCCGAAGGTGCAGGCTGAGCTTGCCACCCGCCTCCCCTAGTAAATAGCAGCTCTGCAAAAACTGGAAGGCAGCCCTGGAGCTGGACCTGCAAAGCATGTAGCCCTTCCACCTCCGGGCCTTTGGGATCAGCTCCAGTGTCCAGTGCCGGCCTCAGAACCTGCCTAGAGGGAAGAGGGCAACCTGGCTTGATTTAAGGATTTTGTAAGGAAAAGTCAAGATCCCTCAGGTGCACGTAGACGCTAGGGGAAGCTTTACTAACGCTGGCAGTGCTGAGTCACTACATGGAGACACACTCGTCTACGGAGAATATACACTGTCCTTCCCCGGATAACTGAGAAACATGTCTAACTGTGATTAAAACCGAGCTCAGGACTTCAGTCTGGAGAGCGAACTTGCTATGCAGGTCCATGTCCTCTTTGCACCCAGTAAAGTGGGAATGTGCGTCGGAGCCCTGTTTGCTGCCTCGGCCACGCTCGTGAACCGGGCCACAGAGCTGCACCCTCGGTTCTCAGGTAGGCGGCAGCCGCACCTGCCCAGCACGGCGGCCCAGTCAGCTGTTTGACGGTGTGTTGCTTCAAGATTTCCTCCGCTGACGAAGAATTGTGATTCCTGACTAGGACGGGATCATCTGCAGAGGACAGAGGGACTACAGCTGTATTCATGCTGATTTTTCCATCCGGCAACAGGGTGAAGAGCCTGCAAAATCCCTTCCTGAACATGGTTTGCACTTAATCAGTCTCAGATTTTCACATCGAACACTAAGCAAGGCCAGTGTGCTATGGGAAACTGTTTGGGGTTGGTTTCATTTTGGCTCCAGCCAAACATAAAGGATCTTGCTTAAATCTTAGCTTAAGCGTTGAGGATCATGAGAGAGAGAGAGAGAGAGAGAGAGAGCCTGCGTTCTAAGCCTTCTGAGTACTTAGCAGAGTTTAAAGGTTTTTTTAGAAGTCACCTGCACTAAAATCCCCCCGCCGAGGGGTAAATGTAGCCCTCAGAACTCAGCCCAAGGCAGAATCGAAATCACACTTTTCAAGATCGTGTATAAAGAGAAAAATAATGGTGTGTGGTCACTTATTATAATTTTCTCAGAGACTGTGTCACAGAGCTGTCTATATTAGACATTTTGGGAAAACCAGGGAATTTAAAACACCAAATCATTCATCTCTTCACTGTGCTGATGTCACCTTGTGATATATTGTTACTTTTCACCTTCTGTGTCCGCACCGAGGAAAGTGAATTCTGTCTCTGCCCGTCCGTCCGAGGCCTAGGTTCGCGCTTTGTGAGGTAGGGCTCAAGTGTCCGCACACCAGCCACCGGTGGCCAAGAGCAGGCATTTCGGCGGGATGGCCTCTCGAAGACAACGTTGCTGGATGAGCAGGAGAGCAAGGCTGCCCTCCTCTCGGGTTTGAGAGTTGCCTTCTTAAAGGGAACCATTTCGTTTGGTTTGATAAGAAGAAGAAAATGAAGAGAATGTAAAACTCTGCTGACCAGTTGTCAGTTTCGAGATGGGCTCTTGAGAAGCTGGTCAGATGGGGTTGATGGCAGTGTTTTCCACTGCTGAAGTGAGGTGGCCGCTGTCGGCCGAAGGCTGTTCGAAGTCGGGAGTAGGGGGAAAGAATCCCTTTACGTTTGTTCTTACAAATAATCATATAGAAGCATGAGCTGTGTGTTGGAAGTGCCCTGCGTTAATCCACGCATTTAAAGACGGTACATAATCCTACGAATTTAAGTGTACATGAATATATAGTTTGGTATTCTTTGCTCTACTGTTTACATTGCAGATCACTATAATTTCAAGGAGTTATATTATGAATAAAATTAAGCACTTTAGGACATTTTCTATTTTTGAAATCTGAACATGAATCATTCACATGACCAAAAATTGTATTTTTTAAAAGAAATACATGTCTAGTCTGTTCTTTTTGAGTAATTATTCTCTCAAATAAGCTATAATATAAATCAAATCATTACCAGCTAACCTTTAAAGCACATCTGTTTAAGAGTATTGTTTTGAAAATACTAATATGCTACAGAATTTAAAAAAAAATGCTATATAAATGAGGAGCTCTTAAATGTTTGAAATCTATTGTTTCTGCCAAAGGTAAATTAAGTAAAAGGTTTATCCAGGACTCCCCATTCAAATTTGTATGATTGAATAAAACAAAACACCAAGTTACAGTCAAATAAATTGTGTATGGAATGTCATGTTCTCCTTTGTAATTTCTAATCTATATTAACTTCATAGAATGGCGCCCAGATTAAGGGCGGAAGAGCCCTGTTTACGCTAGGTCCTATCTGAAGACCTGGCAGGAGGTTTTGGGTCTGCCACAAATGCTGAGGCAAACTTGTTTCCACAGCAACCATTTCTGCAGCCCAGGGTCTCGAGGCCCTAGAGGCAGCGTCTTAATTGGTTTCACACAGAATACTCTGGACTGGGGTTTTTCCTTTGCTCTCTTGGGAATGTGTGTGTGTTTATTAGCTCACGCCAACAAAATAAATGTCAGGGGTTATTTAATAACAATGATAAGTGAAGGTAAAGCATGAATAAACTTGATTGTATGATTGTAAGAATTAGAAATAGCGAGGCTTATAATTTTCACAAGCATTTGCTTTCTGTGTGTTCAGTCTGGAGTAAACATTGAAATAGATGTTTATGTTCGGTCGGTATGGTATCATTACTGCATTTCATCTCTGAATCGCTCAGTTTGAATTTCACTTTTCAGACATGTATGTGCAAGGTTTAGGAAAAGGGCCTGCTTAGAAGTTTTTCGGATGGCTGCTTTATCTTGTACTGGTAGAAGTAAGCTCACACCACCTCCGTGATCTCCCTGAATTCAGGGGAAATTTCCATGGAAGACCAAACCAGATTTCAAACTGGGGAACTAATTTTTTTTTTTAATTACTAGCTATAATGCATTGGGGGCTAAAAATTAGATTTCTTCCCTCTAGTTGTCAGTTTGAAGTCAAAAGCTTATGATTTATTGCCTAGGCGGGGCTCAGCCACGTCTCTATTTGTAACGTTAGTGTAATTTTTGCTTCGTCTCATTCTGATGCAATGCTTGCATGGTGGCAGGAGAGGCTGTTTCAGGGTGCGTCTGCTCCCAGGTGTGGCATTTCTAGCCCTGGACAAATGTCACAAGGCTGTGCGTAAATCATAAGTACTGCACTGAGCTGTCCTGAGGCGTGCAGTCTTGGAGCCCCTGAGGGCTGAGCATTTGTGAATGTGGTTGAGCTCGGAATTCCTAATAAGGTGACTATCTAGGCTGATAAAAGGGCCCCGCCGTGGTACCAATTACGTTGGTTCTTTCTGGAACTTCCTACTTCTCAGCAGACCGAATTGGGCCCAGTATACAGAACTGGTCAGATTTACAAGGAAAATCAGATTTCAGTTTGTTGATTAACCTCTTCAAAGAGATTCTTAATCTGATCATGAAGATGCCACTTTTCTGAACCTTACTACTTTCGATGGTCTATTTACAGTCGAATGCCATGAACTATCAACTGCTTTATAAAACGTTCGCTGTAGTCTAAATTCTCTCCTGCACTCAAGAAGGATCGTCCTGACACACTCCTCCCTGGATGGTGTTTTTCACCGCTAGGTGGGGGGAGGTGGTTTCTGCACCCAGACCAGCACCTCCTATGTTCTTTTTCAGTATCCACTTGGTTACATCAATAGGGAGAGACAAAACCGTACTAAAGTGTGAAGCCCGTATGTGCGGCAGAACTCACAATGTGCTTTCTTTCCTTTTATTCCCTGCTTTATTTTTTCTCCACTTGACCCTCAAAATGTACTGAAGAGTACATTTTGTCATAAGACTAGCTACACATATTTCCAAATGTCTATTCAGATCGTGCATCCTAACACTTCACGTGGTCAACGCAGCAAGCTCCCGACAAGAGCGATGTGCGTGGCAGGCACGGCCCGGTGTCGCTGGCCACTTGGCAGAGTAGAGATTGTGCCCCTGTGGGCACCTGCATTCTTCTGCTATGATCCTTCGTAATAGAAGTGTGGACATCGGCTGAGATCAGTTACAGATCTACACGCGTGTGTACGTAAGACGAAATATGTCCATCTCCAAGCTCCTGTGGCTATGACATTGCCGTTACGTCTCCAGAGACTCGCTCTGCCTGGCGTCCGCCCCGTTGTGCTCATGCGTGTGGCTCCAGAAGTCAGTCTGGCAGATCTGATTCCCAGTCTGAAACACCTATACATACGGTCCTGAAAATCTCCAAAAGTAAATACAATTTTAGTTAATAATATGGGCCCAGAACAATGTTTACACGACATGTAAGCAGAACGTATTTGAAATTACAGTTGTCCTTTTTTAAAATGTAAACTGAATGGAAAATGTTGTGTACATTTTTGTACATGACTGTATTTTGTATAAACTTAAATAAAATATTTTTAACTGTGGATGTTCTGACATTTTTGACAGAGTCAAAACGTGTGGCTGGGCCACCTGTGGGGTCTGATCTCTGCTTTAGGTAAAGAGTCCCTGCTGTTCCCTGAGCTCCCAGCAGCCTCACGAGGATTTTTTTGTTGTTCTGTCTCCAGAGAGGTCACTGGAAGGTAAAGCAAACTCATTACAAACTAGGCATGCCTGTGGTTCCAGGTAGAAAAATGGACTTGTGCTCTAGGCTCAGCTGCCTTAAAAAAAAAAAAAAAAAAAAAAGTAATCCATGTGACAGAAAGTAGATTGATGGCTTCGGGTTGCAAGGATTGGAAAAAGGCACAAGGAGAGCAGATGCATACATTGACTATTTTAATGGGGTGATGGGTTCATGGATGTATACATGTGTGAAAACTAATTAAAAACTTAAAAAAGTAAAAATAAAGGGATTCATAGAAGGGACTGAAGGGGTGCAGAAACAAAGGCATATAGCCCCCCCCCCCCGAAAACCTTGTTTATTTCCAAAGTCTCTGAGGCCATTATAGTAAGTACATTAGCCATTTACGACTCTGAAGCTAGGCAGGCCGGCAGAAACCTGACTCGGCAGAAAAGGCCCATTTCAGTTTGAAGGGAGCATCTCGCCGTCTGCGCCCCCTGCCGCAGGCCGGGCCCTGGCGCGCACAGCCTCCAGGGGGAGGGGGCCCCTGGCCCAGCTCGCAGCTGAGAACACACCCCGGGATGGTCGGGCAGGCAGGTACTCTTTAAACTGCACGTGTTGTATAGGCTCTAAGTGACAAAAGCGAACATTAGAAATATAAAACCTGAAATTTAAAAAAAAAAAAGCGCTTTAAGTAATCCTAGTGCTGACACCAGGATTCAAACGGAGATCTGTCTTCTGGGGAACAAAGACCCAGACTGCCAATGATGGTGCAACGTAATGCCATCCTGCTAAGACAGGCTCACCTTGACCATTTAACTTCCGGAGCTCTGGGGCCAGAGTAGTAAAATGGAGGCACAAGTGGCAGGCAGCGTTTAGTGACCCTCCGTGTTCTTAAATCATATTCTGACCGTGTCCGTGTGAAGGACCAGAAAGCGATGCGAGTCGCGAGCACGCCGGGGTCTACAGCCTGTTGGCAAAGCGCGTGGTCCTCCGGAGCCCTCCCCGACCCCAGCCCCAGAGTGAATGTTGTCACTCCATTCCTGGAACTGTTTGCTGTACTGGGACTACCTGACTGGGAATTTCAGAATGCGGACCTACATGTGGGGGAGAGAGGCAGTCGCTTTCAGTTCTTTCAATGGCCTCATTATTACCTCTTCCAGAAATCGATTCTGAATCGTGTAAGACTATGATGTAGTTATCCCTCAGCTGGGTCAGCTTATCAAGGTTCTCTCTATATACACAGTAGAATTTCACATTCAGTAAGAGCCAAAAGTCAAGATTCCCAAATGCATTTTCAGAATCCTGGCTGGCAGGCAGGCAAATGAGGTTTGGCAGGAATGGGGTTGTTGACAGCTTGGTTCTCACTTTTCCTCTCCATCAACAAGGCTTCTCCCACAGGGCGGCTCCCTGTTGTGCGGCGTCTGCTCAGGGAACGGGGCCCAGTGCACACCCCACCAAGAACGGCGTCTGAGATCCCCCGGACCTCCGGGTCTCCGTTGGGCCCACGTGTGTATAAAGTGTGTGTTACTGTGCGTTTTGAAACTCGTCGTCTTTTAGATGTTCGGATTTTTCTTGAAGGTCTCAAAAGCAATTCAGAGAGGCTCGGAAATCCTCATCATGTTTCCAGTTATACAGCTTTGAGTACTTCTTGGTAAGATATTTTGAGACATTGTGATTTTTCTGTAATTGTTATTCTTAAAGAACTTAAAATTACTTGACCAGATTAGATGGAGGGGAGGGGAGGGGAGGGAAGGGCAGGGAGGGAGAGTATGAAGGACATACTGCCCTCTGGTGGCAGAGAACCGTGCTTCTCAAACTCCACGTGCATGGGAATGTGTAGGGGTCTTGGGGTAGAGTAGCCCCGGGCGCAGGGAGAGGAAGGTGCACTGACATTCTGCATTTCTGACAGGCTTCCGGAGGCTGCTGTGCTGCTGGTCCAGGGGCCCCACTCTGAGTAGAGGGTGCTGACTGCATCCTGAGCATTTGTGGAAATGAGCGACTCCAAAATTCTTAGGTAAACAGAGCCTGGCACACTGGACAATAGCAGCAGAGGCCAATACTGCTTGATGCTTAAGGCCCAGACCGCAGACAGACAGCTTAACTTTACAATCTGGATACATGACTCACTCTGTCTCTGTTTCTTTATCTGAAAAATGGGAATAACCATAGTAGTTTACAGAGTTATTATGGGAATTTACTCGGATGAACATATAAAGTAGGCCCACAGTAAATCTTCATTGAGAAATGGCGGCGGGTTACTGACACAGATTCTTTCTATGCTGAAGTCCAACAAGACATTTTGAACCACTGCAGAAATATTTCCCCCACATCACCCTCCTCACCTTCCAATTCCTTGTTTGTACTGAGTCATAAACAGAGTACACCTCCAGCACGTTAAGCACAAATTCACGCTAACGTGGGAAGCAAGATTTTACGGGAACACGGACCCATTCTCTTGAAGGGAAAATGAAAGTGTGACTTAATAATTTTCTCAAGCAAGTTGCATCAAAACCTCTGTGCAGCTTTCTCAGATTTATGCTTGCTAAATTCCTTCCCTCACAGAGCAGGGCAAATTCCTCTAATTCTGTTCCCCCAAACATTTTGGGGGGTCCAAACGTGCTCAGACACATAAAAGGAAGTAACTGTCTGAGATGGCAGTTGAGACCGATGTGGGAATGCCTGAGTTCTGGGAAGGAACAGAATAACCTTTGAGCTGATTCTGGGTCACTTAGTGTCCTGAAATTTCCATCTCACAGTGTATTTTTAAACAACTAAAACTGAAGCATACCCTAGGGAGGGGGCTGCTCCGAATCGGGCCTGCTCTCAACCAGCATAGTAAATGTCATCAAGCTTGGGGTCCCCCACTCTCATCACCCCGCACAGGGGCAAACGGAAGGGGCCACTGCTCGGCCGTCTGGCAGGGTTCAAATGATTTTACTGTCTCATTGAGTGAAGCCCCGCCTCCCCATTACCTCAGAAATTCAGAAACTCCAAACAATCTGCCAGGGATTTGAACTTGACAGCCCTTGAGCCTGCTGCACGAACATCTGAGCTCCTGAGAATGCCCAGGCACGAAAGGTCAGGAGACCCGTTTTTAAAAACCAGAAGCCTGTGGCAGGGGTAGTCTGGTCCTGCTGGGACCGTGAGCCAGCACCTAGTTGGCACTTACTGTTCACCTTCACCCTCAATAGCTCTGGCCTTTTACAACACCATGGGGAAGGGGTTATTTCCGAATCTGCTCTTGGGCTTGCTTTCTCTCCTAATCCTAGAGAAGAGGTGACCGTGACAGACCAATCTGATTTCATGTTTGTCGTCATCTGAGGGTGTGTGTGTGTGTGTGTAATTCTTATTTAAATTTCTCAGTTCAACACCAATGGGAGCTGAATCAGTAATTACCAGAGTGTATCTAACTCCCCTGGGATTAGGCCCAGCAAAATCAGCTTTTAAAAGATCTGAAGACCATGTGATTGTGTGGCCTGCCAACCATCCAGCCACCCTTGGAAGAAAAAAAAAAAAGCTGACATCTGAACTAATTTTCTCCGTGCTACGCATAACTCGGGAGGTACACACTCCATTACTTTTGGAAGGACACAAAGCACCAAAGCCTAGATTAGTTCATCGGTGGGAGAGGCTGCCCACAATCGGGTAGACACCACCTCCAGCACCTGTCCTGTTGCATATGCTGGTTTCTCACTGCACAGGTAAAGAGCATTCCAGAAACCCAAACCCACACCTGATGCAGGGTGAGCAAGCAGCCCCACCTGCATTTGAGCCAGGCTGAGTTAGCAACCTAACAGAGTCATGGTTAGAGACCAACATTTCCACACTTTTCACAGGGCTCTGCTCTATGAGGTTAACTAATCCTTTTTCACCAAAAGGGTTTTGATTAGAGAAAGGCATGGTGGTAGCTTCTATGCCACTTCTAACTGGAAAGTTCCCTTGATCTGATCCACAAGAGAATTTTCACCTTTTCTGAAGACGCGAGCACCCATTCTCTTCCTGTTCTGCCTTAGCACAAGCTCCTCCTCTGTGTTGTGAGATGCTGATCCCGCAGATAAGGCTCTATGCAGAGCCCACCGATGGCTCCTACCACTGCTCCTCAAAGGCATTACTTAAAAATGGAGATATTCACAAACCAGAAGACTCCTAACTCAAGCAACCTTGTGTACCCACAAAGCTAAGGTTATCGAAGGCAACACGGTCATCATCTTCTCGGATACTTTAGAGACTTAACAACTGGCTTCAAATCTGCTTGGTTCCATTTTAAGAGCCAAAGAAAACTGGAGACAGCCAACACTTATATTTCTTTTCAAGAGGAAATGATAAAATTATGCAGGTTAGCTTTGATTTTACTTTACTTTTTCTCCTATGCTTGATTCTAAAATAAAATATTCTATTCATTGAGTTTCACCTCAAATCTATTTTGGTATTCAGTCATATGCCCTCTCTATATTCCACCTTTACCCCCATAATCTGGTTAATTATGATTTGACTGTTTTTTTCTCTTATTTACCTATTTCCAGTTTTATTGAGATATGATTGACGTATAAGTTTAAGGTGTACAGCATATTGATTTATTTGTAAAATAATTACCACCATAGCTTTAACTAATGCCTCCATCATGCCACATAATTATTTCTTATTTGTAGTTTAAATATTCAAGACCTATACGCTTAGCAACTTTCAGGTATATAATACAGTATTATTAACTGTAATCACCATGCTGTTCATTATAACTGGAACTTTGTATCCTTTGAGCAACATCTCCCCATTTCCCCTGCCCCCCAGTCTTTGGTAACCACAATTCTTCTCTGTTTCTATGGGTTTGGCTTTTTTTTTAATCATTAATTAATTTATATTTAGAGCACGCGCATGAATGGGAAGGGTCAGAGGGAGAGAGAGAAGGCCCAGCAAGCTCCACACCCAACATGGAGCCCGTTGTGGGGCTCAATCCCATGACCCTGAGATCATGACCTGAGCAGAAATCAAGAGTCAGATGCTCAACTGACTAAGCTTCCCAGGTGCCCCAAGTTTGGCTTTTTAGATTAGACATATAAGTGATACCATGTAGCATTTGTCTTTATCTGATTTATTTCACTTAGCATAATACTGTCGAGGTCCTTCCATGTTGTTGAAGTGGCTGGATTTTCTTCTTTTTCATGGCTGAATAATCCATTGCATCTACATACCACATCTTCTTTATCCATTTGTCCATTGACAGATACTTATGTTGTTTCCATATCTTGGCTATTATAAGTAATGCCAGAATGAACATGGGAGCTCAGATATCTCTTCCTGTTTTTATTTTCTTTGGATATATACCCTGAAGTGGGATTGCTGATTTGTGTCATAGGTCTATTTTTAATTCTTTGAGGAACCACCATATTGTTTTCCATAATGACTATACTAATTTACATTCCCACCAACAGTGCACAATGTTTCCCTTTTCTCCACATTCTCACCAACACTTATCTCTTGTCTTTTTGATGATAGCCATTCTAACAGATCTGAGATGTTATCTCCTTGTGGTTTTTATTTGCATTTCCCTGATATTTAGTGATGTCAGGTATGTTTTTATGTATCTGTTGGCCTTTTGTATGTCTTATTTGAAAGTGTCTATTCAATTCCTCTGCCCATTTTTTAATCAGATTGTTTGAAGTTTTTGTGCCTGAGTTGTATGAGTTCTTTCTGTATTTTGGATATTAATCCCTTCTCAGACAAATGATTTGCAAATATTTTCTCTGATTCTGTAGGTTTCCTTTCTATTTTGTTGATGGTTTCCTTTGCTGTGCAGAAGCTTTTTAATTTCATATAATCACTTACTAATTTTTGCTTTTGTTGTCAGACTTTTGGTGTCATATCCAAAAAATAAGGCCAACGTCAAGGAGCTTTTTTCCTATGTTTTCTTCTGGGGGTCTTACAGTTTCAGGTTTTAGGATTAAGTCTTTAAGCTATATATAATTAATTCTCATGAGTGGTGTAAGATAGGAGTCCAATTTCATTCTGCATGTGGTCATCCAGTTTTCCCAACATCATTTATTAAACAGACTGTCCTTGCCCTCACTGAGTATTCTTGGCTCCCTGTCAAACAGTAGTAGACTATATATGCAAAGGCTTACTTATGGGCTCTTGATTATATTCCATTGGTCTGTGTGTGTGTTCTTTATGCCAGTACCATACTGTGTTAATTACAATAGCTTTTTAATATAGTGTAAAACAGGAAATGTGATGCCTCCAATTTATTCTTCTTTGTCAAGATTGCTTTGGCTATTCTGGGTCTTTTGTGGTTCCACTCAAATTTTAGGATTGTTTTTTCTATGTCTGGGGAAAATGTCATTGAAATTTTGGTAGGAATTGCATTGAATCTATAGATGGCTTGGGTACTATGGACATTTTAACAATATTAACTCTCCTGATCCATGAACATAGAATCTCTTTCCATTTATTTGTGTCTTCTTCAATTTTTCTCATCACAGTTTTGTGGTTTCAGTGTACAATGTACAGATCTTTCACCTCCTTTATTCCTAAGTATTGTTTTTCATGCCATTATGAATGGCATTGTTTTATTTCTTTTTCAGATATTTCATTGTTAGTGTATGAAACAACTGATTTATGTTTATTGATTTTGTATCCTGTAACTTAATCTATTGATTCTAACTTTTTTTGGTAGGATCATTAGAATTTTCTATCTGTAAGATCATATCATCTGCAAAGAAAGATAATTTTATTTCCTTTCAATTTAGATGCCTTTTATTCCTTTTTCCTGCCTGACTGCTGTGGCCAGCACTATGTTGAATAAGACAGGTGAAAGTGGACACCCTTGACCTGTTCCTGATCTTAGAAGAAAAGCTTTCAATCTTAAACCTTTCAACATTGAGTGTAATGATACCTGCGGGCTTATCATATATGACCTTTATTATGTTGAGGTATGTTCCTTCTATTCCCAATTTGTTGACAGTTCTTATCATGAATGATGTTGTATTTTGTCATATTCTTTTCCTCTATCTATTGAGATGATCCTATTATTTTTATCTTTCAGTCTATTATTTTGATGTATCATATTTATTGGTGTACATACATTAAACCATCCTTGCATTCCAGGGATACATCCTGCTTGATCATGGTGTATGATCATTTTAATGTGCTATTAAATTTGGTTTGCTAATATTTTGGGGGGGAATTTTTATATTGATATTCACCATAGATATTGGTCTATAGTTTACGTCCCCTATAGTGTCCTTTTTTGGCTTTGGGTAGAGGGTAATCCTAGCCTCAAAAAGTGAGTTTGGGAGTGTTCCCTTCTCTTCCATTTTTTGGAAGAATTTGAGAAGTATTGGCAATAATTTTTCTTTAAATGTTTGGCAGAATTCACCAGTGAAACCATCTGGTCTTGGGCTTTTCTTATTGGGAGGTTTTTGACTACTGTTTCAATCTCCTTCCTTGTTACTGGTCTGTTCAAATTTTCTATTTCTTCATGATTCATTCTTGGTAGGTTGTATGTTTCTAAGAATTTATGAATTTCTTCTAGGTTATCCAATTTGTTGTATAATTGTTCATAATAGTCTCATATGATCCTTTGTACTTTTGTGGTATCAGTTGTAATGTCTCCTCTGTCATTTACATAGTTATTTGAGTCTTCTTTTTTCCTTAGTCTAGCTAGAGGTTTGTCGATTTTATCTTTCAAAAAACCAGCTTTCAATTTCATTGATCTTTTCTATAGTTTTCCTGGTCTGTATTGCATTTATTTCTACTCTAATCTTTGTTATTTCCTTCCTTCTGCTAACTTTGGGCTTAGTTTCTTCTTTTTCTAGTTTCTGAGGTATAAAATTAGGTTGAGATCCTTCCTTTATCTTTTTTCTTAAGATTTATTTTTATTTTATTTTATTTTTTTTTTTAAGATTTTATTTATTTACTTGAGAGAGAGCACAAGCTGAGTGGAGAGGCAGAGGGAGAAGCAGGCTCCCTGCTGAACAGGGAGCCCAACACAGGGCTCAATCCCAGGACCCTGAGATCATGACTTGAGCTAAAGGCAGGCACTTAACTGACTGAGCCACCCAGGCGCCCCAAGATTGATTTATTTATTATAGAGAGAATGAGAGTGAGAGAGAGGGAGAGTGCATGGGGAGAGGAGCACATGGAGAGGGAGGGAGAGAATCTCAAGCAGGCTCCACATGCCTAGCATGGAGCCCAAAGCAGGGCTTGATCTCAGGACCCTGAAATAATGATCTAAGCCAAAATCAAGAGTCTAATGCTTAACTGACAGAGCCACCCAGACACTCCTTCCTTTTTCTTAATGTAGATATTTATTGCTGTAACCTTCTCTTAAAACCATTTTTGCTGCATTCCATAGATTTTGGTATGTTGTGTTCCCATTGTTCTCTGATTCAAAGTTGTTGTTGTTGTTGTTGTTGTTTTTAATTTCCCTCTTGATGTCTTTAACCCATTGTTCAGGAGTATGTTAATTTCCACATGTTTTAAAATTTTTCCAGCTTCCTACCTGTTACTGATCTCTAGTTTCAAACCATTGTGATTGGAAAAGATACTTGGTGCGATGTCAGTCTTTTTAAGCTTACTAAGACTTCTTTTGTGATCTGTCATATGATCTATCTTGGAGAATGTTTTGTATGCATTTGAGAAGAATGTATATTTTGTTGTTGGAAAGAATGCTCTGTATATGTTGGCCCATTTAATCTAAAGTCTAGTTCAAGTCCAAATTTTCTTGATTTTCTGTCTGAATGATCAATTGTTAAAAGTGGAATATTGAAGTCCCCTACCATTATTATACTGTGTTCTATTTCTCCCTTCAGATCTATTACTATCTTTTCAATATATTTAGGTGCTCTGATGTTGGGTGCATATATAATTATGATTGTTAGATTTTCTTGGTGAATTGACCTCTTTGTCCTTGTACAGTGACCTTCTTTGATTCTTGTTAATATTTTGGGCCTAAAATCTATTTTGACTGATATAAGTATAACTACTACTACTCCTGCTCTTTTGGTTTTCACTTGTGTTACTTTTTCCATCCCTTCATTCTGAGCCTATGTATGTCCTTAAAGCTGAAGTGGGTCTCTTGTAAGTAGCATGTAGTTGGGTCTTGTTTTTGTTTGTTTGCTTGTGTGCTTGTTTTTTCATCCATCTAGCCACTGTATGTCTTTTGAGAATTCAGTCCATTTACATTTAGAGTAATTATTGACAGGTAAGAATTTACTAATGCCATCTTACTGTTTTCTGGCTGGTTTGAAGTTCTTCCTTTCTTCTCTCTTGCTACCTTCCTTTGTAAATTGATGACTTTTTCATAGTGGTATGCGTTGGTCCCCTTTATCTTTTGTGGATCTACTGTAGGTTTTTACTCTATGGTTACTGTGAGAAATTTTAGAATTTATGTTAGAATAAATAAATAAATCTGGCCCAATCTCTTCCTTTGTGAATGGGGACCCCAAGGCCCAGGCATTTAAAATAATTCAACTATTTCCATTCAAAATTAAATGTGGCAGGCTTTTTTTTTGTCCCTCAAACTTAGCACTTATATAAGCTATTGAATATTTGTTGAACTTATTAATGGAAATTTACTGTTCCCCTTACCACCTTTAAGCCATTTATTAAGTCTGGTAAAACAATACAATGTAATTGTTTTTAAAAATTTATTGAAAATACTTTTTGTCTCATTCCACACGCTTTTGATGTATGTAAGTGGGCTACATAGCATCATTCATTAGCTTAATAAGTCTCATATTTTTAAAAGATTTTATTTTGACTTACTTTTTAAGATTGTATTTATTTTGACTTATTTATTATGACTTTATTGTTGGAAATTTGAACCTCTTGGTCCCCTTCATCAATTTCCCAACCATCACCCCAACCCCTTCCCCTCAGGCAGGAACCAGTTTTTTCTCTGTATTTATGATTCTATTTGTTTTTGTTTGTTCATTTGTTTTTTTAGATTTAATATATAACTGAAATCATATGGTGTTTATCTTATTTCACTTAGCATAATACCCTCTAGAGAGGGATGGGGAGGGGCACAGGGAGAGAGAAAATCTCAAACAGACTCCACGCTTAGAGCAGAGCCTGACATGGGGCTCAATCTCATGACCAGAGACCACAACCTGAGTAGAAATTAAGAGTCACTCAACCGACCGAGCCACCTAGGCACCCCTAACAAGTCTCAGATTTATCTTTAATTTCTCCTTTTCCCTTCAAGCTCCCATGCCTCTCCTTCCTCTTGTTTCTCTTATTTTCTTTCTCTTTTTTTATTGAAGGATAGTTGATATACAATGTTATATTAGTTGCACATTATATTAATTTATTAGTTTTACTGAGTGCAGTTACCATCTCTCACCCTACAATTTATCACAATATTATTGACTGTATTCCCTATGCAGTACTTATAATTAGAAATTTGAACCTCTTGATCCCTTCATCAATTTCACCCATCACCCCAAACCCCTCCCCTCTAGCAAGCACCAGTTTTTTCTCTGTATTTATGATTCTGTTTTTGTTTATTCATTTGTTTTGATTTTTAGATTTCAGATATAACTAAAATCATATGGTGTTTATCTTATTTCACTTAGCATAATACCCTCTAGATCCATCCATGTTGTTGCAAATGGCAAGATCTTATTTTTTTTATATCTGATTAATATTCCATACACATACAAACACACCCCACATCTTCTTTATCCATCCGTCCATTGATGGACACTTAGATTGCTTCTCTAACTTAAGTATTGTGGATAACGCTTCAGTAAACATGGGGGGGGGGCATATATCTTTTTGAATTGGCATTTTCATTTTCTTTGGGTAAATACCCAGTAGTGGAATTACTGGATGATATGGTATTTCTATTTATTATTTTTTGAGGAACCTCCATACTGTTTCCCACAGTGGTTGTACCACCTTATATTCCCACCAACAGTGCACAAGGGTTCCCTTTTCTCCACATCCTTACCAAGATTTATTTTTTGTCTTTTTGATACTCACCATTCTGACAGGTGTAAAGTCATATTTCTTTGTGGTTTTGGTTTGTATTCCCTAATGATTAGTGATAATGAGTGTCTTTTCATGTGTCCGTTAGCCATATATGTCTTCTTATAAAAAATGCCTATTCAGGTCATCTGCCCATTTTTCAATTGTATCAGTCTTTTTTTTTTCTTTTATTTTTTGTGTTGAGTTATATTAGCTCTTTATATATTTTGGAAATTAACCCCTTATCAGATATATCATTTGCAAATATCTTCTTTTATTCAGTATGCTGCTCTTTCATTTTCTTCATGGTTCCTTCCCTATGTAAAAGCTTTTTATTTGGGTATAGTCCTGATAGTTTATTTTTGCTTCTCTCTCCCTTGCCTGAAGAGTCATATCTAGAAAAATGTTGCTAAGGCTGATGTGCAAGAGATTACTGCCTGTGTTTTCTTTTAGGAGTTTTCTGATTTCATGTCTCACATTTAGGTCTTTAATTCATTTTATGTTTGTATATGATATAAGAAAGTAGTCCAGTTTCATTCTGTTGTATGTAGCAGTCCAGTTTTCCCAACACCATTTATTAAAGAGACGGTCTTTTCCCCATTATATATTCTTGCATCCTTTGTTGTAGGTTGACCATGTAAGTATGGGTTTGTTTTTTTTAACTGTCAGAACCAACTCATTGGAACTCTAGAAAATAGCTAAGGATTTACAACAACCCAGTAAATGCTGAATCAAGAAAATAGCAACTTAAAAAAAGTAGGAGAGCTTTGTGGTATTTTACTTGTCCTGGATTCACCCACTTTCCCTGATCATGATGGTCTTGAAGATGACAGCCTAGATTTCCAGTGTAGAACCTGATCCTTGGCTTCAGAGGGACCACAGCTAGCTGATCTTGTTCTCAAAGAATTGTGTTTGGTTTGTTTTTGAGTATAGTTGACACACAGGGTTACATTAGTTTCAGGTGGACAACATAGTGATTCCGTTTCTCTACATCATGCTATATAAGCGTGGGTTTATTTCTGGGCTCTTTATTCTGTTCCATTATTTATGTGTCTATTCTTGTAACAGTGCCATGCTGTTTTGATTATAATAGCTTTGTAGTATATCTTAAAATCTGGGATTGTGATACCTCCAACTTTGTCCTTTCTCAAGATTGCTTTGGCTATTTGGGGTCTTTTGTGGTTTCATATTAATTTGTTCTAGCAATTCATTTGTTTTACTTCTAGGAAAAGTACTACTGGTATTTTGATAGGGATTGCATAGAGTCTGTAGATCGCTTTAGGATAATATGGACATTTTAATAATATTATTCCAACCCACGAGCATGGTATATCTTTCCATTTGTTTGTGTCATCTTTAATTTCAGTGTTTTGTAGTTTTCGGTGTACAAGTCTTTCATCTTTTTGGTTCAATTTATTCCTAGGTATTTTCTTTTTTCTCAAAGAATTGTGTTTGTTTTGTTTTGAGTATAGTTGACACACAGGGTTACATTAGTTTCAGGTGGAAACAGCAAAATATTTCAGTATATTAATTTGGTATGCAAGTTTACTGAATTCACTTATTCTAATAGTTTTTTGATAGAGTATTTAGGGTTTTCTATATATAGTATCATGTCATCTGCATATACTGATAGTTTTACGTCTTCCTTACCAATTTGGATGCTGTTTATTTCTTCTTCTTGTCTGATTGCTGTGGCTAGAACATCTAGTACTATACTGAATAAAAGTGGTAAGAGTGGATATCCATCCTTGTCTTGTCCCTGATCTTAGAGGAAAAACTTCATTTTTCACCATTGAGTATGATGTTAACTGTGGGCTTGTCATATGTGGCTTTATTATGTTCCCTTCAAACACACTTTGTAGAGAGTTTTTATCATAAACAGATGTTGAATTTTGTCAACTGCTTTTTCTGCATCTGAGATATGATTTTTATCCTTCATTTTGTTAACGTGATTATCATGTTGACTGACTTGCAGATATTGAACCATCCTTGCATCCCTGGAATAAATCCCATTTGTTCATGGTGAATGATCCTTTAATATATTGTTGAATGTGGTTTGCTAACATTTTTATTTTTTTGCACTTATGTTCACCAAGTAGGTTTTTTTGTTTGTTTTGTAGTGTCTTTGTTTTGTTTTGGTATCAGGGTAATGCTGGCCTCTTAGAATAAATTTGGAAGCTTTCCTTCCTCTTTTATTTTTTGGACTAGTTTGAGAAGAATAGGTATTAGCTCTTCTCCAAATGTTTGGTAGAATTCACATGTGAAGAAATCTGGTCTTGGACTTGCTGTTGTTTTTTTATTTCTAATTCAATTTCATTACTAGTAGTTGATCTGTTCAGATTTGCTATTTCTGATTCAGTTTTGGAAAATTGTATGTTTCTAGGAATTCATCTGTTTCTTCTTGGTAGTCCAATTTTTGGTGTATATACTTTTTCATAGTAATCTCTTATAATCCTTTGTATTTCTATGGTGTCAGTTGTAACTTCTCTTTCATTTCTGGTTTTATTCAAGTCCTCTTTTTCTTGATGGGTCTGGCTAAAGGTTTATCAATTTTTCTAAAGAACTAGCTCTTGGTTTCACTGATCTTTCTCCTTTTTCTTTTTTTTTTCTCCTATTTCTTTTATTTCTCCTGTCATCTTTATTATTTCCTTCTTTTTTTAAATTTTTTTTATTATGTTAGTCACCGTAGAGTACATCCCTGGTTTTTGATGTAAAGTTCCATGATTCATTAGTTGCGTATAACACTCAATGCACCATGCAATACATGCCCTCCCCACCACCCATCACCAGCCTATCCCATTCCCCTGCCCCCCTCCCCTCTGAAGCCCTCAGTTTGTTTCTCAGACTCCATAGTCTCTCATGCTTCATTCCCCCTTTTGATTACCCCCCCTCTTTATCCCTTTCTTTTCCTACCGATCTTCCTAGTTCTTATGTTCCATAGATGAGAGAAACCATATGATAATTGTCTTTCTCTGCTTGGCTTATTTCACTTAGCATTATCTCCTCCAGTGCCGTCCATGTTGCAGCAAATGTTGAGAAATTGTTCTTTTTGATAGCTGAGTAATATTCCATTGTATATATGGACCACATCTTCTTAATCCAGTCATCTGTTGAAGGGGATCTCGGCTCCTTCCACGATTTAGCTATTGTGGACAATGCTGCTATGAACATTGGGGTGCGTATGGCCCTTCTCTTCACTACATCTGTATCTCTGGGATAAATAGTAGTGCAATGGCTGGATCATAGGGTAGCTCAATTTTTAACTTTTTAAGGGACCTCCACACTGTTTTCCAGAGTGGCTGCACCAACTTGCATTCCCACCAACAATGTAGGAGGGATCCCCTTTCTCCACATCCTCTCCAGCAATTGTTGTTTCTTGCCTTGTCAATTTTTGCCATTCTAACCGGCGTAAGGTGGTATCTTAGTGTGGTTTTGATTTGAATTTCCCTGATGGCTAATGATTTTGAACATTTTTTCATGTGTCTGTTAGCCATTTGTATGTCTTCATTGGAAAAGTGTTCATATCTTCTGCCCATTTTATGTTTTGTTTATTTGTTTCTCGTGTATTGAGTTTGAGAAGTTCTTTGTAGATCTTGGATACCAGTCTTTTATCTGTAGTATCATTTTCAAATATATTCTCCCATTCTGTGGGCTGCCTCTTAGTTTTTTTGACTGTTTCTTTGGCTGTGCAGAAGCTTTTTATCTTGATGAAGTCCCACAAGTTCATTTTATCTTTTGTTTCTCTTGCCTTTGGAGATGTGTCATGAAAAAGGTTGCTTTGGCTGATGCCATAGAGGTTGCTGCCTATGCTCTCCTCTAGGATTTTGATGGATTCCTGTCTCACATCGAGGTCTTTCATCCATTTGGAGTTTATCTTTGCGTATGGTGTGAGAGAGTGGTCAAGTTTCATTCTTTTGCATGTAGCTGTCCAATTTTCCCAGCACCATTTATTGAAGAGACTGTCTTTTTTCCACTGGATGTTTTTTCCTGCTTTGTCAAAAATTAGTTGCCCAAAGAGCTGAGGGTCCATTTCTGGGTTCTCTATTCTGTTCCATTGGTCTATGTGTCTGTTTTTGTGCCAGTACCATGCTGTCTCTGTGATCACAGCTTTGTAGTACAGCTCGAAATCCGGCATTGTGATGCCCCCAGCTTTGTTTTTCCTTTTCAACAATTCCTTGGCGATTCGTGGCCTTTTCTAGTTCCACACAAATTTGAGGGCTGTTTGCTCCAGTTCTTTGAAAAATGTCATCGGTATTTTGATCGGGATAGCACTGAAAGTGTCGATTGCTCTGGGTAGCATGGACATTTTAACTATGTGAATTCTTCCAATCCATGAGCATGGAATATTTTTCCATCTTTTTGTGTCTTCTTCAATGTCTTTCAAGTGTGATTTGTAGTTTCTAGAATATAGATCCTTTACGTCTCTGGTTAAGTTAATTCCAAGGTAACGTATGATTTTGGTGCTATTGTAAATGGGATGGATTCCCTAATTTCTCTTTCTTCAGTCTCATTATTTGTGTATAGAAATGCAACTGATTTCTGAGTATTGATTTTGTATCCCGCCACATTACTGAATTGCTCTATAACTTCTAATAGTTTGGGAGTGGATTCTTTTGGGTTTTCTATATAGAGTATTATGTCATCTGGGAAGAGAGAGAGTTTGACTTTTTTGCCGATTTGGATACCTTTTATCCCCTTTTGTTGTCTGATTGCTGTTGCAAGGACTTCTAGTACTATGTTGAATAATAATGGCTAGAATGGGCATCCTTGTCATGTTCCTGATCTTAAGGGAAAGGCTTCCAGCTTTTCCCCATTGAGAATGATATTTACTGTAGTCTTTTCATAGATTGTTTTTTAGGACATTGAGGAATGTACCCTCTATTCCTACACTCTGAAGGGTTTTAATCAGGAAAGGATGCTGTATTTTGTCAAATGCTTTTTCTGCATGTATTGAGACTATCATATGATTTTTGGCTTTTTCCTTCTGGATAAAATCTATGACACTGATAGATTTGTGAATGTTGAACCACCCTTGCATCCCAGGGATGAATCCCACTTGGTCATGATGGATAATCCTTTTAATGTACTGTTGGATTCTATTAGCAGGGATCTTGTTGAGAATTTTGGCGTCCATATTCATTAGGGAAATCGGTCTGTAATTCTCCTTTTTGATGGGGTCTTTGCCTGGTTTGGGGATCAAGGTAATATTGGCCTCATAGAATCACTTTGGTAGCTTTCCTCTGTTTCTATTTTTTGAAATAGCTTTAGGAGAATAGGTATTATTTCTTCTTTGAATGTTTGGTAGAATTCCCCGGGAAAACCATCCGGTCCTGGTGTTTTGTTTTTTGGAAGGTTGCTTATCACTGTTTCAATCTCTTCATAATTAATTGGCCTGTTTAAAAAATCAATTTCTTCCTGTTTCAGTCTTGGTAGTTTATAGGTTTCCAGGAAGGCCTCCATCTCTTCCAGATTGCTTAATTTATTGGCATAAAGCTGTTGATAAAAGTTTCTAATAATCCTTCCAATTTCATTGGTGTTGGTTGTGACCTCTCCCTTTTCATTCATAATTTTATTAATTTGGGTCCTTTCTCTATTCTTTTGGATAAGTCTTGCCAGTGGTTTGTCAATTTTATTTACTCTTTCAAAGAACCAGCTTCTGTTTCTGTTGATCTGCTCTACTGTACTCCTGGTTTCTAATTCATTGATATCTGCTCTAATCTTGATCAACTGCTTTATCGTGCGTGGATTAGGCCTGTTCTTCTGTTGCTGTTCCAGCTTCTTGAGGTGAGAATATAAAAACTGCATTTTAGATTTTTCTCTTCTTTTGAGTGAGGCTTGGATGGCTATGTATTTCCCCCTTAGGACTGCCTTTGCAGTATCCCATAGGTTTTGGACCGTTGTGTTATCATTCTCGTTGGTCTCCATAAATTGTTTAAATTTATTTTTGATTTCCTGGTTTATCGAATCATTCCTGAGCAAGATGGTTCTTAGTCTCCAAGTGTTTGAGTTTCTTCCAAATTTTTCCTTGTGGTTGAATTCCAATTTCAAAGTGTACTGGTCTGAGAATATGCAGGAAATAACTTCAGTCTTTTGGTATCGGTTGAGACCTGTTTTGTGACCCAGAACATGGTCTATTCTTGAGAATGTTCCATGGGCATTAGAATAGAATGAGTATTCTTTGGTTCTGGGGTGTAGTGTTCTATATATATCTATGAGGTCCAACTCGTCGAGTATGGCATTCAAAGCTCTTGTTTCTATGTTGATTTTCTGCTCCGGTGCTCTGTCTATTGCTCATAGTAGAGTGTTGAGGTCCCCTACTATTAACGTATTTTTATCTATATGTCTCTTTATTCTGGTTAAGAGTTGGCTTGTGTATCTTGCTGCTCCCCTGTTGGGGGCATATATATTTATAATTGTCATATCCACTTGTTGAATACATCCTTTAAGAATAATATAGTGCCCTTCTGTGTCTCTAACTGTAGTCTTTAAAATCCAATCTGTCTGATATGAGAATTGCTACCCCAGCTTTCTTTTGAGGTCCATTCGTGTGAAAGATAGTATTCCATCCCTTTACTTTCAGTCTGAATGTATCTTTAGGTTCAAAATGAGTCTCTTGTAGACAGCAAATGGATGGGTCATGTCTTTTTATCCAATCTGCAACCCTGTGGCGTCTTATGGGAGCATTTAGGCCATTTACATTGAGACTGATTATTGAGAGATATGATTTTAATGATGCCATGTTGCCAGTAAAGTCTTTGTTTCTATCCATTGTGACTTTCTGTTCTGTATCACTCTTGGGGCCTTTTTACTTTTATAGAACCCCCTTAATATCTCCTGTAGGGCTGGTTTCATGGTTACGAAATTGGTCAATGACTGGCGATTCCGGAAGGTCTTTATCTCTCCATCAATTCTGAATGACAGCCTCGCTGGATAAAGGATCCTTGGCTGCATGTTTTTCTCTGAAAGAGCTTTATAAATGCCCCCCCCAACCCTTTCTCTTATTCCAGGTCTGTGTAGACAGGTCTGACGTAATTCTGATGCCTTTGCCTTGGTACATGAGAAATGTCTTTGCCCTGGCCGCTTTCAATACTGTATTCTTGGATCTAATATTTGCGAATTGCACTATGACGTGACGTGGCGTAGGTTTGTCGTGGTTGAGCTTGGGAGGGGTCCTCTCTGCCTCTTGGACATGAATGCTTGTTTCCTTTGCTAGATTAGGGAAGTTTTCAGCTACAATTTGCTCAAATATCTCTTCTAGACCTGTTTTTCTCCAACCCCTCGGGGATGCCGAGGATTCTGACATTGGAACGTTTCATTGAGTCAGTGATATCCCGTAACCTACATTCTTGAGATTGGATTTTTTTGAGCCAAGTTTCTAGTTTAGCTTTCTCTTCTACTAACCCATCCTCCAATTCGCTGATGCGTTCTTCTGCCTCATTCACCCTGGCCATCAGAGCATCTAGTTTTGACTGCATTTGGTTCATAGAATTTTTAATTTCTGCCAGATTTGCTCTCATTTCCGCCCTTAGAGATTCTATGTTCTCATTAACATTTTCGTTAATACTTTTTTCAAGTCTACCCATCATCTTGACCATTGTTACTCTGAATTCCGTTTCTGATAATTTGGTTATATCCATATCCATTAGTTCTGTGGCAGAGGCCACAGACTCATTGTCTTTTCTTTGCTGGGGGGGACTTCTCCTTCTCGTCATTCTGATGAGGAGAGGTTGCAGGGTTGTCCAGAGCCCAAATTATTGACCGGGACCCAGGCTGTGCGCCCTTGTTTTATAGGGATCTTAGGGATGTGGGCTTCTTGATTTTTCAGCCTGCCTTCTGTGTTCTGGGGGAGGGGCCTGCCGTGCCGATACTCAGGCAACCCTGTTTGGTTAAAGTCTCCGTGTCCCCTGCAAGGGGATGGGGATGGGCGCTCTGTGAGCCGGTATTTCCAGGCTTTTGTTCTCTGGCGGCTTTCCCTGGCGGTTTGCTGTGCCTCTTCTGAGCGTCAGAGCAGCAGTGGCCGAATCTCAGCCTCTCTCAGAACAGAGGGATCGCGGACCGTTCTCCACTGATGTTCTGGCCACTTTAACTCTGTTACTGTTGGTGCTGCTCAACCCTGCAGCGTCCCGGGATGTGTGCCCCACACCCGGGGTCCCAGCCTTCACTTCCAGGGCCGGCGCATCTCTGTCCTTTGTGTTTCTAACACCGCCAGCCGCCTCCACGTGCTCCCGGAGCTCCCGGTCACAGTCTGGTTCCAGTGAGTGCACTGGAGTTCTGTTTCAGTATGGTAGCGCGCGCTCCCGGCTCCCGGTCTCAGTCCGCTCTCTCTCGGTGCCATCCGTGAGTCCACCCGCTCCCCCGTGCAGGTGGCTACCGCTTCCCTGCACCCAAATGCCACGGCTCCCTCTCCCTTTCGTTTATTTTCCAATATCTGTGCGCGGTTTCACGTCTCCACGCTTCGTACCTCAATACTCAGCGCTGGAGATGTTCATTTGTAGAGATCCAGATGTATCTTCCTGCGTCTCAGGCTCGTTCCGTGGATGTTCAGGCTGGTCTGGTACCTATCCAGCTCAACTCAGGGGACCGGATGAAAAAGGGGTCCCCTACTCCTCCGCCATCTTAACTCCCTCAATCACTATTATTTCCTTCTTCCTACTACCTCTGGGTTTTATTATTTTGTTTCTTTTAGTGTAAAGTTGGATTGAGATTTTCCTTGTTTTTTGAAATTTGAGATAGGCCTGTACAACTGTAAACTCCCCTCTTAGAACTGTTTTCCCTGTGTCCCAAAGATTTTGGACTGTTGTGTTTTCATTTTCATTTATTTCCACGTATTTTTTTAACTTCCTCTTTCTCTCTTGACCCTTTGGTTGCTTAGTAGCCTGTTGTTCAGCTTCCACATATTTGTGGGGTTTTTTCCTAGGTATTTTTTTTTTTCCTTGTAACTGATTTCTAGTTTAATACTGTTGCAGTCAGAAAAGATGCTTGATATGATTTCAGTATTCTTAAATTTATTGAGACTTGTTTTGTAGCCTAACATGTGATCTTTCCTGGAGAATGTTCCATGTGCACTTGAAAAGAATGTGTATTCTGCTGCATTGGGATGGAATAGTCTGTATTTCTATTAACTGCATCTGGTCTGTCATTCAAAGCCACTACTTCATTGATTTTCTGTCTGGACGATCTATCTATTGATGTAAATCAGGTGTGAAAGTCCCCTATTACTATTGTATTACTGACAATTTCTCCCTTTATGTCTGTTAATATTTGCTTTATGCACTTAGGGGCTCCAATGTTGAGTGCATAGATATTCATAACTGTTATATATTCTCATGTAACGCCCTTCTTTGTCTCTTGTTAGTCTTTGTTTTAAGGTCTCTTTTGTCTGATACAAATATTGCTTATCCCAGCTTTTCTTCACCTTCCTTTGCCTGGAATATCTTTTTCCATCCCTTTACTTTTAGTCTGTATGTGTCATTAAGTCTGAAACAAGTCTTTTGTAGTCAGCATATAGATGGGTCTTTTTTTAATTTTAATCCATTCAGTTACCCTATGTCTTTTGATCAGAGCATCTAAGCCACTTAATTATTGATAGGTATGTACTTATTGCCATTTTAATTGTTTTCTCATTATTTTTGTAGTTTTTCTCTGTTCCTTCTTCCCTTGTAATTGAGGACTTTAATATTATGCTTGGATTCCTTTCTCTTCATTTTTTGGTGTATCTATTAGAGTTTGCTGGTATGTCGTTACCATGAGGTTATATATAACATCCTAAGTATACAGCAGTCTATATTAAGTTGATGGTCACTTAAACAAATTCTCAACTAGATTTTTACTCCTCATGTCCACATTTTATTTATATGTAATATTTTACATCTTTTTGTGAATCCCTAATTTTTAAGTATCATCGATTTCACTACTTTTGTTTTTTAACCTTCACACTAGTTTTATAAGTGATTGATATACACCGTCACTGTAGGTTTGCTTTTACAATTTTTTCCATAGTTTTCTTCTAATTATGACCTTTTCTTTTTCACTTAATCCCTTAGAACATTTCTAGAAGACGGGTTTAGTGGTGATGAACTCCTTTATATGATGTATGCCTGAGAAACTCCTTATCCCTCCTTCAATTCTGAATGATCATCTTACCAGATAGAATATTCTTGGTTGTAGTTTTTTTTTTTTTTTTTCCTTTCAGCACTTTGAATGTATCATGGCACTTCCTTCTAGCTTGCAGTTTCCACTGAGAACCAGCTGATAGCCTTATGGGGTTTCCCTTGTACATAACTAGTTGTTTCTCTCTTGCTGCTTTTAAGAGTGTGTCTTTAATCTTTGACATTTTAATTATTGTGTGCCTTGGTGTGGATTTCCTTGGGTTCATCTTGTTTGGGGTTCTCTGTGTTTCCTGGACCTAGATGTCTATTTCCTTCCCAAGATGAGAGAAGTTTTCAGCTATTACTCAAGTTTTCTGCCTTTTTCTTCCCCCTGTCCTTCTCTAATGTGCAGGGTAGTACACTTCACACTATCATAGAGATCCCTTAACCTATCCACTTTCCTTTTGTTTTCTTTTTGATGTTCAGCTTGCATGCTTTCCATTACCCTTTCAGATTGCTGATCCATTCTTTGCATCCTCCAGTCTACTGTTGATTCCCTCTAGTGTATTTTTCACTTCAGTTATTGTATTCTTCAATTATGATTGGTTCTCTTGTATAATTTCCATCTCTTTGTTGAAAGCCCACTCATTCATTCTTCTCTGAAGTCCAAGGACCATTGTTATGACTATTACTTTGAACACTGTATGAGGTAGGTTGCTTATCTCCATTTTTTTTTTCCTGAGGGTTGTCTTGTTCTTTCATTTGGAGCATATTCCTGTCTCATTTTGTTTGACCTTCTGTATTTCTATGAATTAGGCAGAATAGCAGCTTCTCCAAGACTTGAAGGACCGGCCTTGTGTAAGGTCATCCCATGCCTGTTGACTTTGGTTAGCTGGCTAGAGCTGTAGCAGGTGCGGGCTGGGGCCCCTAAGGCACTCAGCACTGGGACAGCCCTGGTGGGATGGCTAGAGCTGAAATGGGCACAGGGCACAACCAGAGCCAGAGTTGGTGAAGGCTTGTGCAAAGGGCTCCCAGGGTACTTCACACTAGGAGTAGCTAGGTGTAATAACTGGAGCAGAGGTGTGCCAGGCTGGGAGGTTTTGGGGCACTCCTTCCCGGGGTTTTGGCAAGACAACTTGAGCCAAAGCAGATTCAGGCCTGGAATGTTCTGGGATGCTTTGCACCTTGGTGAGACAGCTGTAGCTGTAGTGGGTGATGTTCAGGGGTGTCCCAGCATATGCCATACTGGGGCCATCTTGTGCAGTCACCTTTAAGGGATGGCCTAGATCCTGCTTCCATCGGCACTATCGAGGTGGAGGGGAGATGTAAACTGTGGTACTCACCTGCCTCTCAGCTCCCCCACTGTTTGTTAGAGCTCTAGGGCTGGTTCCTTTATACTCTAATTTTAAACCATGCTTTGTTTTGTTTCCTGTGGTCTAGGTGCCCAGGGCTTGCTGAGGGTAGTGGGCTGGCTAGCTCCCAGACTCTTTCTGTGCTATCAAGGTGGAGGGGGAACATAAACAGTGGCACTTGCCAGCTTCTCCAACATCCCACTGTTTGTTTGGTGGAGGGTTAGTTCCTTTATATTCTAGTTACCCATTTAAGCCACAACTTTTTTCTGTGCCCCAGGTCAGACAAATCTGCTCACAATCCCTTAGTAGTCTCCCTCCCCACTGCAGTGCACAGCATTGGGATTGGGGTTCTTGTTACCGTGTCTCCTGCCATTGTCTGTGTGGCCCCTCCAACCCTTGTGCAGGATTTGTTCAGTCACCCCTCAGTTGTTTTTCAGGAGGAACTGCTCTACAGATCAGTATAGACTTGGTGTGTCCATGGAGGGGGTGAGTTAAGTTGAGGGTCTTCCTATGCCACCATTTTGGATCCTCCTTCCATGCACTCTTCTACTGCTGCTGCCACTCTCACTGCTCTCAGAATGGGAAGGACTAATTCCTTCAAATGTAGGACTTTGACAAGTCCTGCCTGGCTACCCACTCAAGTTCCATTGCTTAGCCTGGCTCCTCAGCCCCAAAGCTACCTTCTTTACCCCCAAGTCTTATTTATCATTATTCTGTTTTCTCTTCAAATTGCCCCTGGCCCTTCCCTAACATGCTCCCATGTCCTTTCCCTCCATGTGAAATGCCTTTTCTCCCATCACAACCTTCAGAAATCTCATCCATCTGTCAGGCTACCTGCTCCCCCTACCTTGGGTCCTGCCCTTGCTCTCTCCTCCATATCCCTAGTGCTTTGTCTTACTTTCTTATGACTGGAACCAAATTTGACGTTATATTACTTGAGTAGATCATTCTTCTGAAAGCAAGCTATCTATTCTGCAAATACAATAAGAAATAGTTTTAAGTTAAAACACCAAATTTATTGCATAATATTGAACTATATGCACACACATAGAAAATAAACATTTCATATAACTGTATATCTTTTTAAATCTTGTATTATAAAGACTGAAAAAACTACCAATTTAGCAATTAAGTTTTAAAAACAAAAAAAAAAGCAAAAATCTACATCCTTCATTGAGATCTGATGCTATATCACGGTTCATAAATACTTCATTTTATATAAATAAGTCTTTCCTCTAGTGACTAGGAATTTAAAATTAGGCTGACATGGATTCTTTGATCATGTAGAATTTTCTTATCCCATGATGAAGAAGGTTGAGCATGTCATTATTTTTGATACATATATTTGCTCTAAACACAATCCCCCCTGAAATCCCACTGTAAACAAACATTTCAAATGCAATAAACAAAAGTCCCATAGTAAAGAATGTCCTTACGTGTTAGCAATTAGGGAAAAGGAAAAAAAAAATAGAAATTTTGCAATTTAAATAGAAATTAAAAAAATAGACTGCATGCATCCACTAGAAGGAGAGGAAGGGAGCATTAAGTCAGGTAACAACGGGGTGAAGTAAAAGAGAAAGGGAAGGAGAGGAAGGAAAGAGAAAGAGGGCATAAATTGACAGGGAAAGAGGACAAGAAATTTATTATTTCTACTTTCCTTGGAGAAGATACTCTTAAAAAAATTAATGCAACTTGCTCCAAAAGCGAGATAACCGAAGGAGGGGTGGTCTATCACCTCACCTTATTGTCAAAGGGAGCAACGCTAAGCTGCCCTGCACATCTTTAAGTAGGTCCAGGAAGAGGCAGAGCCGGGGGGAGATTGCTAGTCCCTCATAACTTCTTTTTAAAGCAAGATGTGTTCATAAAGGCTCCCATTAATTCTCAAGAGTTCAGCCAAAAAGTGGACCCAGATTCAGCTTGCTGGACTTGGGGCTTTCTGAAGTAGTGCTTGCCTCCTTAGTCCTTAGAGTAGGGCTGCAACAAGCCAGGAGCATGTCCAAGTCTGCAGAGAGAGGAGCCGTTCCGCATGTGCAGGTGAGAAAGGACGTATCAGTCAAATCAGTCTTCCAGAGGAACGAGGACAGGAAGCACTGTGAGGAAACAGCAGGGCTGAGAGAGACATTTGGGAAAGGAGAGGTTAAAAACCCACTGCCATTTTCTCCAGCAGAGTGCAACATATTCACAAGTGCAAGGAACACTACTAGGTAATTTGGTTTAAAAACAAAAATGCCAAATTTTCACCCCATCCCCAACCCCTGATTTTTCAAAAAGGTTGTTTACTGCTACTCACAAGCCCAGAAACACATCAACCAGGTTCAGGATTCAAAAGTCCCAACCCACAAAGACAATAAAAAAATAGAACTCCCTTCCCCATGGTTTTCTGTATGGGCCTCCATGTGGACACTGAGGGAGGGAGGGAAATCTGGGGCACACTGGGGAGCCTCAAGCCAAACTAAACCCTTCATAGTTGTCAAGGGCCTGGGTCAGCCGTGCACTCAGGATCTCTTTGCTGCTGTATTTGGGGAGATCAAGAAGGTTGTAGCAAGTGTGGGCCACGGGCAGGTACTCCTCCCCGCTGGCTGTGGACTGGATGACGATCTGCAGGCTCGCCATGCCATAGATGGGAATCCGATCGCTGCCCGTCAGGAACACTGAGGAGAAAGGGAAAGGGCATTACCAGCTCCGCAGCCGCTCTCCGCAGCCCTCTGCACAAAGGAGAGGAAGGCATGACACCCTGTGGCTCGCCTGAGAAGTACACTGTGATGTGCCAATACGTATGGCACGAATATTCATCTGCGCGTGTTCTTATAAAGCAAAAGAGACTGCATTGCAAATCCTGGTGTGGTTTTTTTGGTTTTATATGGATAAAAATTCTGTTTTTCACTGGTTCATTTCAGATCGGCTTATACACAGACACAAATCATCCGTCCAAATGAAAGATGCCCTAAAATGCCCTCAAATAAAAATGGCCTCAATCAAATGTATGTCCTCATAAATATTATGAGCTCTCACAAAATCAGAGAGGAAAGGAATTCCTGATATAGGAAAAGAAGAGTCGACCTCAGGGGGAAGCCAGGAGAAAGACCATCATCTATGGGACGTCAAAGTCTCCTCTGGCCAAGGGTTTAGTGTGTATTCCCCTCCTGAGCTCATGAATATCCATTTGGGATCTGTTTGCTCCTTTCCCTAATTTTCTTAAACCAAAAGAGCGGACCATGTTATGTTAGACCTTTCACTCTTGTAACACATTGTGACTTGGCAAAAAAAAGAGAGAGCCCAATGCAGCTGTCTTTCCATGCTTTCTAGCAATATATAACCTCAGAGTTAAATTGCTGGAAATTACTACAAACAAATCATTGGTTCAGGGGCACTTTCAAAAAGCCTATTACCTGAGGCTGTGGTATATAAACATTCTTGCCAATATCTGTAGAGTTACTAAAAATTTTCACAAGTCTAATGATTTCTGAACAGAAAAATTTCTTTTAAGGAAATCTCCATGACTACGTTCCTCTTGGTTGTTACAGCCCTACGAGCTCCCTTGACAAACCTTAACCTGTCATTTGACTTACATGCCACTGATTCTCAAGAGCCAACTTAACGAGGCAGAGGAGAAGCAGGGCTTTTTTTTTTTTTTTTTTTTTTAAGCATTCTTGTATGAGCCCGCCCCTCCCTCCACTTCCTCTCATCCTACTCCGTGGGAGCAGAATCCGGGGGTACGTCTTCCATTGATATTAATATATGCTCATGCTTACAAAGCAAAAAGGACTGCCTTTCAATCCTGTTGTTTCATTTTATACAGATAAAAATGTTATGCTATTCACTGGCAAATTTCTGACCCTGATTATAAACAGACACAGAGATTAAAACTCTTTTTGAAAGGCTAAATTTGTTCACGTAAACTAGGCTTCATTCTTCTTTCCAGATGTATTACCCTTCTCAAGTGTCACCTAGCCAGTCACAAAGGACCAAATAGTGTATGATTCCATTCATGTGAAATGTCTAAAATAGTTGCATCCACGGAGCCAGAAAGCAGACTGGTGAGGGTGGTCGGGTGAGCTGAGAGGTTGGGAGGAAATGGGGAATGACTGCTAATGAGTTCAAGGTGTCTTCTTGAGCTAATGAACATGTTCTAAAAATTATTGATAGTTTCACATCTCTGTGAATATACTAAAAACCACTGTATTATATACACTTTAATTGGGTGAATTGTATGCTTTGTGGATCATATCTCAATAAAGCTATTCTAAATCCTATCTCCCCAGTTATACCTGTAGCAGACACTGTAAAATTTTCAAAACCCTAGGGAGATAAGGGAAGTTAATCCAATTAGATTTTATCAATGTACTATTTCATCATACTCACATAGAAAATAATATTTCTAAAGCAACTGAAAAACATGCTTCTTTTCTTTCTTTCATGCAACACATCCTGTTAGGCAGCAAATACAGAAGAACCACCTATGTTGGCCTGAGATCTCATTAAGACAAGAAGAGGAAGTATATTTCCCTCACTCTTTTTCATTTAAAAGAGCTGACCTTAGCCTACGGGGTGTATCCTCCCACACCATCTGCAACACTACAGTGTGGACAAACACCACATGAACACGACTGATACTTACGGAGAAACTTCTTCTTCTTTTCCAATGGAAACTCATGAAATGTTTCCCAAAATAGTTTCACAGTGGGATGTGTGGCTGAATAATCACCCTTGTAGATGGCAGTCTGCCCAAAAAAGACAAAAAGAAAAAAAACCCTATCTTAAAGAAGAGTAGTATTATGGAGGACATATACTTGTGTACCATTTGCAGTTTCTGAGATAAGGAGGCCTCCCATTCCTCCTCAACCGCAGACCGCTTGGAAAGAGACCAGGCTCTGGGCCCACCTGGCCAGGCCACGGCTGCTTCCTCAGAAGTAAAGACAGCGCCGTCTTTACTCACCTCTTCTAGCTCCTGCCAGTTGTAGTTGCTGTTCCCCACCATCATAGCCCGCAGCTCGGAAGGCTGGAAGAGCTCAAGCACCTTGCCACCACACACCTTTAGGAAGCCACTGGAGAAGGCTGTGTACCATTCGTGAACTGAGATTTGGAAGACATAATTCACGTAAGCATCCACAAACTCGTGCCTGCCAGAAGACCAAAGAAATAGAATACAGTTAGCCCAAGTCTTGTGGAGGCCCTGAGGTGGAGAGAGATGAAAAATGGGGTCTCGTCGAATTCTCACTCCAGGAGGCACCCCGGAGATGACCAGCCAGCCCGAGGACTCCACCGGCATTTCAGGTGATCTAGGGGCAGGGGAGACAGGGAGGAAGGGGAGGAGGCCACGTAGGTGGAACCATACGACTGACTTCATTTCACCCAAGGGGCTCCAGTTTTCATCCTTACTCTCCTCCTTAAAATTTAGTTTGGAAAAAAATATACTTTTTCTGCTCAAAGAAAAAGTCTAAGATCATGATTCTAGGCTTCGTCCCTTCTCTTCAGAAATGAGTGAAGTTAAAACCATCTGCTATTGGAATCCTCGCCTATTCTAAAAGGTAATTTCATAACTTCTTTCTGGAAAGGACTGTCTTATATGATGGGCTCCATCTCATCAATAATCAGTCAGATGCAAACTAGGACAGTGACTTCCTGCAAGTGGGGCTCACAGCGAGCTGGCTTCCTGGGCTGCTTAGTGTATAAGGGGCTGCTTTCCTGGGCAGGTGTCCGCACGTTGCAGGTCAGAGTTCTATTTTTATATATGGTCTGGCCATCATCGTCTGTATGCACCCAGTCTCTCCCTAGTGGGAATGTCAACTGTGAACTGAGACACAAGCATCTGGGAGAATAAGTTGCCTTTATATCTAGAAAAGCTGACAATGTAAATACCCTTTAACTGAGCTACTCCACTACCAGGGGGGTGGCCGAGAGATGCTCGCATGAGTGCACAAGACCTGTACACAGATGGTCACCGCAGCATTTTCTTGTAATATAGAGAACTGGAAGACACAAAACTAAACATCCATTAATATGAGAATGGACCAAAAAAAGATGGTACGGTCATAAGACAGAAACCATAAAGCACAGCATTTTAATGGAATTAAGTAGGCCCATATTTATCGAAATGAACAGAATCTCGAGAACAATGTTTGAGTGAAACCCAAGTTTTTGATTAAGTACTATGACAGCATTTATATAAGTTTGGTTTTTTTTTTTTAACATTTTTCTTTCCTTGCCATCAGTCCCATCTTGAATCAATTAACTGCATCATATGCAAGAAAGGCCCAACTACTGACTGCTCAGTTAGTGGGCCATCATCATTCAGTTTTTTGTTTTGTTTTTGTTTTTGTGTTTTAACATTTATAACAACACTATAAGGGGCAGTGGCTCTGCTACTTACATCTTGTGACCCTTGGATAAGTTATTTAATCTCTCTGTGCCTCAATCCCTTCATCTGTAAAATGGGAAAATAAGAGTATATAACCCCTGGGACTGTCACAAAAATTAAATGAGTTAATACATGCACAAGTTCTTAGAGCCAAGGCTACTTTGTAAATACTAGCACTTCTTATTATACGGCTTATGGCTGTAAGATTTTGTTTATTATGAGTGTGAAACTGTATATATGGCGTAGGTAAGAAATGTGGGGTAATTTTTAAAAATAATAGCATGAATTAATTGGTCTTAATATACATATTATAAAACTATAAAAACATGAAAGAACAGGCATCGACTTCATCAGTGTTTTACCTGAGTGAGAAAGGAGGGTGGAAGAGAGGAAGGGAGTAAGGGGATACACAGGAATCTCGGTCACTGTTTTATTACAAAATCTGAAGCAAATACTGTTTACTCTGGTTCATAGATACAAAGATGTCTGTCATTTTAGTCTACTTTTCTGTATTTAAATTTTTTTCTAAGAATTAAAAAAATCTGACATTATGAAGACAGATCCTTTCTACTTTTCCTTCACTGTAATATACTACTTCATAAAACTACCCTTATCTGGGTTTCCTTCAAGCAAACACTTCTTCCACGGCCACCATCCCCACCCCAAACTAACCAACAGGCAGTGTCCTACAGCCGAGAAGTAAAGCAGACGGGTTCACATCCAGGCCCTGCCATGTCCGCTGTGCTAATACTAAGCCTCTCTTTTCTCATCTTTAAAATGGGGTAAATGGGGGCGCCTGGGTGGCACAGTCGTTAAGCGTCTGCCTTCGGCTCAGGGCGTGATCCCAGAGTCCTGGGATTGAGCCCCACATCGGGCTCCTCCGCTGGGAGCCTGCTTCTTCCTCTCCCATTCCCCCTGGCTGTGTTCCCTCTCTCGCTGGCTGTTTCTCTCTCTGTCAAATACAAAAAAATAAAAATAAATAAAAATAAAAAAAAAATAAAATGGGGTAAATGTTCCATTTTTAAAATAAAATCCACTAATACGGAAAGATTATCATACACCTTAACCACAGATGCTAAAAGTTTCTTACACTGCACCCAAAGTACTACCTTCCTAAAGCCCGTTAGATAAAATGAAGAGGATTTTCCTGGTACAACTGCCTCAGAGAATCACCATCAGCGTGATTCCTTATTCTAGACGGTGATGGCTAATTTTATGTGTCCACTTGGCTGAGTTACAGTAGCCAGTTACTTAGTCACACACCAGTCAAGATGCTGCCAGGAAGGTATTTTTTAGATAGAATTAACACCTGAATCAGTAGCCTCTGAGTAAAGCTGATTATTCTTCATAATGTGGGTGGCCCTCATCCAATCAGCTGAAAGCCTTAAAAGACTGAGGTCCTCCACATCCTCCAAAGAGGAAGGAATTTGGCCTCCACGCTGCCATATCCATTCCTGCCAGAATTTTCAGCCTGCCAGCCTGCTCTGAAGATTCCCAACTTGCCAGCCTCACCGTCATGTAAGCAGACCCCCGGGGATCGGTAGCTCGTCTTTCTTTCTCTGTACATGTACGCACTTGCACACGTGTAGGCTGCCTTTGAGCTGGGACCTCAGTGTCTTCCTGCCCACAGACTAACAGAAGCATCAGCCCTCCTGAGTCTCCAGCCTGCCTGCCTTCGGACAAGTACAGCTACACCACTGCTCTCCTGGGCCTGCAGCTTGCTGACGGCCGATCCTGGGGCTCGTCTGCTTGCCTGTATGTACGTGAACACGTGTGTGCACACGCACACCCCCACTCCCTGTTGGTTCTGTTTCTCTGGAGAACCCTGACTACTATATCATGTAAATATCATCTAAGTTAGATTCGGGTGAGACTCGGAGTCTGATTCATCCTGAGGTAAAATTCTTCAACAGCTGGGAACTTGCATAGATAGGGGTGTGTGTGTGTGTGGGTGTGTGTGTACACGTGTATAAGTATATGTGTAGGTATATACATCTCCTACTGGCTCTGTTTCTCCGGAGAAGCCTAGTACAGATTTCGGTACCGGGAAGTGAGGTACTAGAAGACCAACTGCCTATAAACGTAGAATGACTGTGGGTAACAGGTAGAGGCTGTCCGAGTTTTGAGGCAGCTGATAAAAAAGCCTATACTGCTCTGAAGACAGTTGATAGAAACAGCAAAGGAGATCCTGGGGAAGCTCAGAAAGAAAAGAGGAGAGCTGTAGAGAAAGCTTTTGTTCTCAGAAAATAAACATACATCATTAACAGAATTTGGCAAGAAGTATGAATATTAAAATGCTTCTGGTGAAGTCGCAGACAGAAATGGGGAACATGTTATTTACCGGAAATTAGAGGAAAGGCAATCTTGTTATAAAGTGGCAAAGAACTTGGCCAAATTGTGTTCTACTGTTTTGGAGAACTTGTCAGTGATAAACTCGGATATTCAACTTAGGAGATTTCCTAGCAAAGTACTGAAGGTGTGGTCTGGTTTCTTTGTACTGCTCATAGTAAAATGAAAGAAGAAAGGGATAAACTGAAGGAGGAACTGTTAAGCAGAATGGAACTAGAACTTCAACATTTGGAAAATTCTTAGCCTATCCAGAAAACACCTTCTGGAAACAGGGCCAACAGTACGGCTGAAAAATGGTTTGCTGAAGAGATCAAGCACGTGGATTCATGAATCCTATCAATCATCTCAGCAGAAGCTAGGAATAGAAATGTGGTTATCCAGGAAAGATCTGTCAGATGACTTGGACCCCCATGAATTGCCTGGGAAGCCAACAAAGTTTTTTTGTTTTTGTTTTGTTTTTTTAAAGATTTTAAAGATTTTGTCTATTTATTTAACAGAGAGAGAGACAGCCAGCGAGAGAGGGAACACAAGCAGGGGGAGTGGAAGAGGAAGAAGCAGGCTCCCAGCGGAGGAGCCTGATGTGGGGCTCGATCCCAGAACACCAGGATCACGCCCTGAGCCAAAGGCAGACGCTTAACGACTGAGTCACCCAGGCACCCCTTTTTGTTTTTGTTTTTAACTTAAGAATAGAAACACTGCAAGTTTACACCAAAGAGGCAGAGCTGGACAAAATGAAGGACGGCTGTTGGGCTTCTGGGATTCTACTGGTATGAAATGAGCCTACAGAACCAATTGGCTGCAAACAGGTGTTATCTTTTAAGAAAAGGGAAAAATGGCTCCAAAGGCAAATCAGAGTCCAGTGAGCCTATCACTGCCACCATGGGTATAGGTTGAGGAACCAGGGCCAGTAACTCAGAGTAGGAACACCACCCCTGAGGGCCAGAGGACACAGCCTAGACCCAAAGAGGATTATTTTCCAAGCCTCAAAATCTAGTGAAATTTTCCCTGCTAGGTTCAAGACTTGCTTGGGACCTGTGACCTCCTTCCTCCTGATGTCTCTCTTTTATAATGGGAATGTCCATCCTACACCCATGCCCACGATCATATCTGGAAACAGATAACTTGTCTGGCTTCACAGCTGTGGAAGAAATTCACCTCAGGATTAATCAAACTTATTCAGATGATATTTACATGATATATTAGCCAAGGTTCTCCAGAGACACAGAACCAGTACGGGGGTGTGTGCACACACATATATACATGTAGATCAGTGTAGGCAGACAAGCCCCAGGATCGGCCGTCAGCAAGCTGCAGGCCCAGGAGAGCAGTGGTGTAGCTGTACTAGTCCAAAGGCAGGGAGGCTTGAGACTCAGGAGGGGCTGATGCTTCTGTTACAGTCTGTGGGCAGGAAGACACTGAGGTCCCAGCTCAAAGGCAGTCAGGCAGGAGCACCTCTTAGTCTTTCTGTTCTGTTCAGGCCTTCAACTGATGAGACCCATGCACATCAGGGACAGCAATCTGTTTTACTCGATTTCCCATTCAGATGTTAACCTCACCCAGAGACACCCCAACAGACATACCCAGAGTGATATCTGACCAATTATCTGGGTACCCCATAACCCAGCCAAGTTGACACCTAAAATAAACCATCATGAATGAGACTTTGGACTTAGAGTTGATGCTGGAATGGGTTAAGACTTTGGGGGATGTTAGAATACGGTGAATGTATTTTATAGCTGAGAAGGACATGACTTTTGGGGACTGGAGGATGTGGTGTTATGAGTTGGATTGTGTCCCCCTAAAATTCATATTTTGAAGTTCTAACCCTCAGTACCTCAGAAGGTAGCCTTAGTTAGATATAGGATCTCTACAGAGGTAACCAAGTTAAAATCAGGTCATCAGGCTGAGCCCTAATCCAACAGGACCGGTGTCCTTATAAGAAGGGAAAATTTGGACACAGAAACACGCACAGAGGGAAGACAATGGGAAGAAACAAAAGGAGAAGATGGCCATCTGCAAGCCAAGGAGAGAAGCCTCAGAAGGAATCAACCTTGCCAACACGTTGTTCTTGAAATGAGACAGTAAGTCGTTAAACCACTTAGTGGTTACAGCAGCCCTAG
Source organism: Ursus arctos (assembly GCF_023065955.2). Classification (NCBI taxonomy): domain Eukaryota; kingdom Metazoa; phylum Chordata; class Mammalia; order Carnivora; family Ursidae; genus Ursus; species Ursus arctos. The sequence continues at coordinate 69,335,583 of NW_026623111.1, read as the reverse complement.
CAAACTCATAGAGACTCTAATCTCTATATGTCTATATGTCAATTAGTATTGCTGTCAACACAGTCTTTTCTTTTATAATGATCATTAACAGTTATAGAGTGTATTAGGTGCTAGTCACAGCAATAGATTCTTCGATACACACCATCTTGGTGAATATTCAAACCTACCCTTTGAGTGATAGTATGAGAATTATGTCCCAATAAAAATAAATATACACAAATTTTAGAACAACAGCTTTTTGAGATTGCAGAGATAAATTTTCGATTATTTTCCATTTTCAAAAATTTTCAAGTAAATTCTCATTATTCCAATTTCAGAACTGAATCCAAGACAAATAGGTAGTACATGGACAGGGACAGAACCTGAAGCCAGATGTCTGAATACAGACCTGTGCTCCCAACCATCTCACCTACGCGTCCTCCCTTTGCCCTGCCTTGATTCTTTCATTTCCAGTGTGACAGCTGCATGAGGAATTACAATATGTTGAGATCAGGGTTTCACAACATGATAGCTCACCTACATCACTCACAGTTCTGTGTCACTGCGGCCCCGATTATATACTAGAGTCCCTGAAGCCCACAAAATGAGATGACGTTTTAAATGAGGTGACATTTTAAAACACTTAAATTTAAAAGAGCAAGTACTATATCCATTGCCAATGGTTTTTAAAAGTCTGAATTCAAACTATAGTAAGGGTCTCTGAAAATGTTTGCTGATTCTGAAATTAATATAGAAAGGTAAAGTAACTAGAAGAGCCAAAACAATTTTGAAAAAGAACAAAGTTAGAGAACTGAACATTACCTAAATTCATGACTTACTATAAAGTTACAGCTGTCAAGTGTAGTGTTGGTGAAAGGACAGGCCTATAAGTCAATGCAACAGAATCAGAAAGCCCAGAAATAAACCCACACAAATATGGTCAATTAATTCTCAAAAACGTTGCAGAAGCAACTCAGCAGACAGTGTTTTCAATAAACGGTGTTGGATCAACATGATACCATATGCAAAAGGTATATATCCATATACCTCACACCATTATAAAAGCTAACTCAGTAAGGATCACAGTCTAAATGTAAAACTTAAAGTTATAAAACTTCTAAAAGAAAACATAGGGTGCTCACTTCGGCAGTACATATACTACAACTGGAATGATACAGAGAAGACTAGTATGGCCCCGTCACTAAGGATGACACGCTAATTCGTGAAACGTTCCATATTTTTCTTTCAATAGTTACTCTGATTGTAAATGTGCTAAATGCCCCAATCAAAAGACACAGGGTATCAGACTGGATAAAAAGCAAGACCCATTGATATTCTGTCTACAAGAGACTCCGTTTAGACCCTAAGACACCTCCAGATTGAAAGTGAGGGGGTGGAGAACAATTTATCATGCGAATGGACATCAAAATAAAGCTGGAGTAGTAATCCTTATATCAGACAAATTAGATTTTAAACCAAAGACTGTAATAAGAGATGAGGAAGGACACTATGTCATAATTAAAGGGTCTATCCAACAAGAAGTTCTAAGAATTATAAATATTTATGCCTCTAACATGGGAGCAGCCAATTATATAAACCAACTAATAACAAAATTAAAGAAACACATTGATAATAATACAGTAATAGTAGGGGACTTTAACACCCCACTCACTGCAATGCACAGATCATCTAAGCAGAAGATCAACGAGGAAACAAGGGCTTTGAATGACACACTGGACCAGATGGACTTTACAGATATATTCAGAGCATTCCATCCTAAAGCAACAGAATACACACTCTTCTCGAGTACGCATGGACATTCTCCAGAAGAGATCACATACTGGGTCACAAATCAGGTCTCAACCAGTACCAAGAGACTGGGATCATTCCCTGCATATCTTCAGACCACAGTGCTTTGAAATTTGAACTCAATCACAAGAGGAAACTTGGAAGGAACTCAAATACTTGGAGGTTAAAGAGCATCCTACTAAAGAATGAATGGGTCAACCAGAAAATTAAAGAAGAATAAAAAAAAATTCATGGAAACAAATGAAAATGAAAACACAACTGTTCAAAACCTTTGGGATGCAGCAAAGGCAGTCCTAAGAGGGAAATCCAAGCCTTTCTCAAGAAACAAGAAAAGTCTCAAATACACAACCCATCCCTACACCAAAAGGAGCTGGAGAAAGAACAGCAAATAAAGCCTAAACCATGCAGGAGACAGGAATTAATAAAGATTAGAGCAGAAATCAATGAAACAGAAACTAAAAGAACAGCAGAACAGATCAATGAAACTAGGCGCTGGTTCTTTGAAAGAACTAATAAGATCAATAAACCCCTGGCCAGACTTATCCAAAAGAAAAGAGAAAGGACCCAAATTAATAAAACCATGAATGAAAGAGATCAAAACCAACACCAAAGAAATACAAACAATTATAAGAACATATGAGCAACTATATGCCAACAAATTAGGCTATCTGGAAGAAATGGATGTACTCCTAGAGACATATAAACCACCCAAACTGGAACAGGCAGAAATAGAAAACCTGAACAAACACATAACCAGCAAAGAAATTTAAACAGTAATCAAAAATCTCCCAAGAAACTAACCAGCAAAGAAATTTAAACAGTAATCAAAAATCTCCCAAGAAACAAGAGTCCAGAATATCAAGATGGCTTCCCAGGGGAATTCTACCAAACATTTAAAGAAGAATTAATACCTATTCTCTGAAGCTGTTTCAAAAAACAGAAATGGAAGGAGAACTTCCAAACTCTTTCTGTAAGGCCAGCTTTACCTTCATCCCAAAACCAGACAAAGACGTCACCAAAAAGGAGAATTACAGACCAATACCCCTGATGAACATGGATGCAAAAATTCTCACCAAGATACTAGCCGATAGGATCTAACAGTACATTAAAAAGGATTATTCACCACGACCAAGTGGGATTTATTCCTGGGCTGCAAGGGTGGTTCAACACCCAAAAATCAATCAACATGACACAATATATTAATAAGAAAAAGGACAAGAACCACATGATCCTCTCAATAGATACAGAAAAGGCATTTGACAAAGTACAGCACCCTTTCTTGATTAAAACTCTGCACAGTGTAGGGATAGAAAAAACATACCTCAATATCATAAAAGCCATATATGAAAAGCCCACAGCAAACATCGTTCTCAATAGGGAAAAACTGAGAGCTTTTCGCCTAAGGTCAGGAACACGGCAGGGATGCCCACTCTTAAAACTGTTGTTCAGCATAGCACTACAAGTCCTAGCCTCAGCAATCAGACAACAAAAAGAAATAAAAAGCATTCAAATTGGCAAGGAAAAAGTCAAACTCTCACTCTTCACAGATGACATGATACTCTACGTGGAAAACCCAAAAGACTCCACCCCAAAATTGCTAGAACTCATACAGGAATTCAGCAAAGTGGCAGGATACAAAATCAATGCACAGAAGTCAGTTGCATTTCTGTACACTAACAATGAGACAGAAGAAAGAAATTAAGGAATTGATCCCATTTACAATTGCACCAAAAACCATAAGATACCTAGAAATAAACCTAACCAAAGAAGCAAAGGATCTGGACTCTGAAAACTATAAAACACTCATGAAAGAAATTGAGAAAGACACAAAGAAATGGAAAAATGTTCCATGCTCATGGATTGAAAGATCAAATATCGTTAAAATGTCTATGCTTCCCAGAGCAATCTATATATACATTCAATGCAATCTCTATCAAAATACCATCAACATTTTTCTTAGAGCTGAAACAAATAATCTTAAAAGTTGTATGGAACCAGAAAAGACCCCGAATAGCCAAAGGAATGTCAAAAAAAGAAAAAAAAAAAGAAAAAAGAAAAAAAAAAAAACCAAAGCTGGTGGCATCACAATGCCTGACTTCAAACTCTATTACAAAGCTGTAATTATCAAGATGGTATGGTACTGGCAAAAAAACAGACACACAGATCAATGGAACAGAAAAGAAAACCCAGAAATGGACCCTCAACTCTGTGGTCCACTTATCTTCAACAAATGGTGAATATCCAATGGAAAAAAAGACAGTCTCTTCAACAAATGATGTTGGGAAAATTGGACAGCCACATGCAGAAGAATGAAATTGGACTATTTTCTTACACCATACACAAAATTAAATTCAAAGTGGATGAAAGACCTAAATGTGAGACAGGACAGCAACAAAATCCTAGAAGAGAACACAGACAACAACCTCTTTGACCTCAGCCACAGCAACTTCTGGCTAGACATGTCTCCAAAGGCAAGGGAAACAAAGGCAAAAATGAGCTATTGGGACTTCATCAAGATAAAAAGCTTTTGCATAGCAAAGGAAACAGTTGACAAAACCAAAAGACAATAGACAGAATGGGAGAAGATTTTTGCAAATGTTTTATCAGATAAAGGGTTAATATCTAAAATCTATAAAGAATTTATCAAACTCAACACCCAAAGAACAAATAATCCAATCAAGAAATGGGCAGAAGACATGAACAGACATTTCTCCAAAGAAGACATACAAATAGCCAACATGAAAAATGACACATGAAAAAATGCTCTACGCCGCTCAGCATCACGGAAATACAAATCAAAATCACAATGAGATACCACCTCACACCAGTGAGAATGGCTAAAATTAAAAGTCAGGAAACAACAAATGTTGGTGAGGATGGGAGAAAGCGGAACCCTCTTACCCTGTTGGTGGGAATGCAAGCTGGTACAGCAACTCTGGAAAACAGTATGGAGGTTCCTCAAAAAGTTGAAAATAGAGCTACCCGATGACCCCGTAATTGCAGTACAAGTTATATACCCCAAAGATACAAATGTAGTTATCAGAAAGGACACCTACACCCCAATGTTTATAGCAGCAATGTCCACAATAGCCAAACTATGGGAAGAGGGCATCTGTCCATCGACAGATGGATGGATAAAGAAGATGTGGTAGACCTATAGAAGATGGAATATTACTCTGCTATCAGAAATGAAATCTTGCTATTTGCAATGACGTGGATGGAACTGGAGGGTGAAATAAGTCAATCAGAGAAAGCCAATTATCATATGATTTCATTCATATGTGGAATTTAGGAAACAAAACAGAGGAGCATAGGTAAGAGAGGGAAAAATAAAACAAGATGTAATCAGAGAGGGAGACAAACCATACGAGACTCTTAATCATAGGAAACAAACTGAGGGTTGCTGGAGGGGAGGGGGGAGATGGGGTAACTGGGTGATGGGCATTAAGGAGGGCATGTGATGTAATGAGCACTGGGTGTTATATGCAACTGCTGAATCACTGAACTCTACCTCTGAAACTAATAATATATGCTAATTAATTGAATTTAAATTAAAAAAGAAAATAAAGAAAAAAAGAAAACACAGGAACAAATTTTTATGGCCTTGGATTTGGCAAAGGTCTCTTCGACATGACACCAAAAGCCCAATCCATAAAAGAAAAAAAAAATATCAAAATTTTAGATTTCTGTTTTTTGAAGAAAAAGACAAGCCATGGACTGGAAGAAAGTATTTCACAAGGACTTGTATCTAGAATATATAAAATCATTTAAAAATAAGAAAATAAAAACTCAGAAAATGAGCAAAAGATATAAACTGACATTTCATCAAAGAAGATCTATGAATGGCACATACATACATTGGAAGATACTCTACATCATTAGCCATTAAGGATACCACACACAGCTATCAGACTGGGGGGAAAGCACAAGGATACCAAATGCTGTTGAAGTGCAGAGTAACTGTAACTCATACATTGCTGGTGTGAAAGCAAAATGGTATAGTCACTTTGGAAAACTGTGGAACTTTCTTAAAAAGTTAAATATACATCTACCATATGACCAAACGGTTCTACTTCAGGTATGTATCCAAGAGAAATAAAAACTTAGGTTCACTGCAGCATTTTTTGTAATCACAAAAAATTAGAAACAACCCAAGTGGGAATATTACTCAGCAACAAAAAGGAACAAACTACTCATGTACACAACATCATGGATGAATATGCTGAGTGAAAAAGGCCAGACTCACAAGTCCACACACATACGCTTCCATTTATAGGACATTCTGGAAAAGAACAATTTTAGGGATGATCAGTGATCACCAGGGCTGACAGTTAGGGAAGGACTGTGAAGGGGTTTTTTTCGGGATGATGTTACGGTTCTTCATCTCAATTAATGTAGTATTTATATGACGGTATTTGCCAAAGCAAAGAGTGAATTTTATTACACATCAATCAATTAAATTATATTTTATTATATATAAAATATATCTACTTATTATATGTGAATTACATCTCAATAGAACAGACCTTTTTGAAAAAAGTAACCTAGCTTAACACTAAATTTTAAGATTCTTTAAGACAGCAACATAAAAATCCTGAAAGATGAACACATCCTATTTGTCTCAAGCAAGTCAAGTAGGTCAAATAGATTTTATTAAAATTTGGGCTGTCACAACTTCTACAATATAGGCGTTAGAAGGCCGTTTCTGCCTCTGATTCTGCCAATCAAGTAATATATACAGTAACAAAATATTTATTTCACTTTATTTTTCCGCTTCTAAGTTCCTCATCTTTAAAATGTGAAAAAGCATTCCTAACCTCCAGGTACCTGTAACCACCAAGAGATAATAAATGGAATATATGGGCTAGGAGTGCTAACAACATGGACTCCATCTTTGGTCCTCCATCTTATTCATGTTTGCTCAGTGACCACTTTTGGGGCTACGCGTTTCAGGTCCCTTGGAAATTAAATATACATACCCTAGAAGTTCCCACCAAGGCCAGGATAGGGGAGGCCCATTTTGGCCTCCCATGAATCTGTCAGAGATAACATGGTTTTTCCCCATCCTGATGCACAGGTGGTATCACAAGATCGAATTAAAGGTTAGCTATCACTTAGGTGCATGCAAGCCCTTTGAGGTGTATGCGAACCCTTCCATCTCACCACAGTGCCCTTCTGTGTGTCTCCTCACTCTACAAAATCTGGGCACTAAGGTCTGGATTTTGCAGAGAGTAACTATGCAACCACCACGGCTTGTCCTCTGCCTGAACTCCCCATCAGTAAGTTACCCTGAATAAAACTCTGTGTCAACTGTTTGGAGTAGCCTGCTTCATATTCTGATCTCAAAGTGCCTTCTCAGTTTGGGGAATACTCTACTGTCTCTCCACTTTCTAACAATGGGTGATATATAGAATACGTATAGTGTCAGCCAACTAAATACAGATGTATTATCACATTAAATTCCATCAAAGCTAAAACTGAAATATCAGCCTTAATAATAAAACCCAGTCACTACAAATGGTAACAGAAAAGAGGAGAGTAAATTATCCGAAGAATTAAGAAAGTAAAATAGACAACAAGAATCACAAATACATAAAAAAACCTAGAACGTTTGTTAATGGGAATATATTGGGCTTTTCATAAGTGGTTCCTTTCTTTGGGTAAGGGCTCAAAAATGTCCTTTTAAAGGGGAATATTATTGCAGGTTATCTTTGCATATTAATGATGCAATTATTTTGTAAAAAAAAAAAAAAAAGACCACTAAGACACATCAAGTGCTTGCCAAGTGTCAGCACTAAGTGCCTTACATATTATTAACTTAATATTCATAAAAACCATAAGATAACACCAAATGTACAATTTCATATTGATAGAAGAGCTTCAGCAAGTCCCAATATAGTGAAAGAAAAACATTTAAATCAATAACGCTAAATTTGAAAACATTCGTAAGGAATCCCTGGAAGGATCATTTGAATTCTTCCATATCTAAAATACGTGCCCTCATCCTTATTCAGAAAGCTATCATTTGGTCTTATAAGCAAGGTAAGGAAGTAAAATAAAATGACTACTCACTTTGCTATTAGAGGAGATTTCTCTTTATTAAGATTTTTTTTTAAAAACGTTCTCAGATACAAATCACCAGCAAAACCACAAAGCAGATGCTGAACTGTGGAGTGCCTTGGGAGACAATGTCTGTGAGCACACAGGCGTGTCTGTGAGACCCCAGTGAACAGTGGTACTTAACACATGCTTTAACATGAATAGGACACGGTCCCTGCCCTGTGCCCCAGGCGTTAGAAGGTCTTGCTTTTCTTTGGCCGTTCTCCAGCTTTATTCCTGCCCGCAGGGTAAGATTCTGCGGGAACTTCTAGAACACACTCCGGAATACCAAGGGTCCTGAGATTCCCTATCTAAATGGTTCCAAAACCGCTCCCAAGGCCCTTCTTGCTAAGAGACCTTGCCACCAATATATATGCCGCTAAGCTGAGGAATGACCAAGTAGGGCTGTCGCGTGGGCATACGGACGTACCAGCTGCCCTCTCCACACACATGCACCCAGGTCCCCAAAAGCGTAGAAGAGAGTCAGCTCTCCCGTCCCTTTGCTTTCTGGAAAGGAATTCGCAGGAATCCCAGAGGTAATCAAAGCCGACTCCACAAGAGTAAGCCAGTGACACCAGACCAACGCCAGCTGTGGGCCATGCAGACAAAGGCCAAGACAGACATACTGACAGTTGTGTAGAAGGACCTGAGTGGGACAGAGGAGCAAATTGCACAAGGCTGAAGCCATCCAAGCAGTTCCTAAAAAGGGGCCTTGGGCACCTGCTGCCATTCCCAGCCCAGCGTTAGAGGGGGGCAGGTATGTGGGCAGATGGGGCGCAGGGTATTTAAGAAACGGGTTTTGACGTCAGCTGCAGTGCCAGTGGGGAGATGGCAGGTAGCAACAGGGGGAAGCTGGCGCAGTACGGGGGGCAAGACCGTCAGCTGATTGTAGGGAGCCAGTCAAGGGCTGGCGGATAAGAGGGCGGGGCCGCGGCCGACGTCACTGCCGCGGCCGACGTCACTGCCACTTGCCGCATCCGCAAGATCTCTCTGGTGCAGCTCGGGTGCAGGTCTCTGCGGGAGCCACCCTAGACCTCTGCAGCTCCTTCTGTAACATGGCTGACTCGGAAAACCAGGGGCCTGCGGAGCCAAGCCAGGCGGCGGCGGCAGCGGCAGCGGCGGCAGCAGAGGCGGCCGCGGCGGCGGAGGAGGTAATGGCGGAAGGCGGCGCGCAGGGGGGAGACTCTGACAGCGCGGCTGGTGACTCCGACAGCGCGGCTGGTCAGACGGCTGAGGAGCCCCAGACCCCCGCGGAGAATGCACCAAAGCCTAAAAATGACTTTATCGAGAGCCTGCCTAATTCGGTGAAATGCCGAGTCCTGGCCCTCAAAAAGCTGCAGAAGCGATGCGATAAGATAGAAGCCAAATTTGATAAGGAATTTCAGGCTCTGGAAAAAAAGTATAACGACATCTATAAACCCCTACTTGCCAAGATCCAAGAGCTCACCGGTGAGATGGAGGGGTGTGCATGGACCTTAGAGGGGGAGGAGGAGGAGGACGACGAGGAAGAGTACGAGGATGAGGAGGAGGGGGAAGAGGAGGAGGAGGAGGAGGAGGAAGCTGCAGCAGAGGCTGCTGCGGAGGCGGCGGCTGCCAAAGATGAGGGTCCCCACTCTGCAGTGTCTGATGACGCCAAGAAATAAGCGGGGGCAGAGATTGAAGAGGAGAATGACGACGAAAACAAAATCCCTATTTTTTTTTCAATATTGGTGGACTTAAAAATAAGGCTCAGGTTTGGGACCAAAATACAATGTGAATCAATTCTGACATTCCTACCTAAAAGTATATTAAATTGAAGCAATCGGATCCTGGCCAGCCCGTTTCAAATTTTTCATTTTGAACACAATAAATATATCAAAAGGTGTTGAAGAAAACAAATTTGAAATGATTTTTTCATGATCTCTTCTGCACGGACTGCAATTGAGGCTTGTTAAGGGTGTCAAGTAGATGTGAAGTAAAGAATGTCACTTTGAAACCTATTCATTCCACTGTCATCACACTACACACGGAACACCCAGACCAAGACTGAACATGTTCTCAATGCTTAATTCTTCAGTTTCTTTAGTCCGGACATTTTCCAGGGCAGAAAAAGCAGAACCCAGAAGAATCTCATCTTTAAGACTGCTTTTGTAACACATACATCAGCTTTACACTTCAGAGAAGAGTGATGGAATCGTGGAAAGCCTGTGATGGAGATCATGACAGTACTGTTTAATGAGGCCTGGAAAACTGCCATTTCAAATTCTAAAGAATGTTCTGAATATCTGAATTTAGACAAGCAACATGGTTCTGAGAAGGAGGGTGTATAACCTGTAAAATATTGTCAACATATGTGTTTGTTATTTACTGTCTCATGTTTATGTGTTTTCTTGGTAGTGTCTATTTACAAAGGTGTAAAAAAACCACAAAAACCCCAAATGTTTAAGTATTAAATCCCTTTAACTAGCATTCTAGAAATATTAATTTACTTGAAAAGAAGTAGAATGTAGCAAATCCTGTAAAGCATGTGTATTCAGTGTTATGTAGTTTGATCCTCGTGAAGTCTTTTTTGTCATGTAGCTTTTAGAATGTAGCTGTGAAAATTATCAGAACTCTTCAATGAAGCTAATGTTTGGAAAAAATAAATACTTGAAGAACCAATCCAAGTGTGTGTCCCCACCCCCAGCTCAGAAGTAGAAGGGTTTAAGTTTGCTTGCATTAGCTGTGCCTTCATTATTTTGCTATGTAAATGTGACACATTAAATAAAAAATGGTGCATATTCAAATTTTACTGCTTGAGGACAGACTGGTATACAGTTAAGGATTTTCAGGAAGGACACATTAAATGTAAAGACTCTTAGCTTCTTTGTGGGTTTTGAATTTTGTGTGACTCAGTGATCTATAAAGAAACCTAAGCATAAAGTTGTTTACCACTGTAGTGTTAATAAAACAGTATTTTCAAAAAACAAAAGGACTCGAATACTCTGCCTGCCTGCAGTCAAATCCCAGCTCTGCCTCCTTTAAGCAATGAACCTTAGGCAATTCCATTGGTCTGTTTCAGTTTCTCCCTCTATAAAAGGGGTAGTAACAGCCCCTTCCTCATAATTATGGAGAACAAGTCAGTTAATACACAAAGTCTGTAGGATGGTGTCTGACACACACTCAGTGCTCAATAAATTGCAGCTATTATTATTTTATTATTTTTTTTATTATTACATGAAAGATAAAGACACTGATTGGAAATTTACTCCTCCTTCCCTCCCCAGGTACAAAAGAGGGAAAAAACAGACATCCTTATATTCTTAAGCTTATGACTCCTCATCAGAGAAGAATGTGGCCTTTAATTTAGAAACTAGAAATTCAATAACTATCTTGTTTTGGTTTCCTCAATATAAAATCAGGTTTTGATTTCCTCCCGGAAGAGATAAAAGACTTTTAATGTGATATTATGCATATGCAAAAAAGGCTACTTCAACTTTGCAACTGGGCATCCTGAATGAAGCAAAATAATTTAAAAATTAAAGAACCCCCCCCCCTTAAAAATTAAAAACTCAGATGCATTTTCTTTCATTTCTCTTAAGGGTTAAAATTACACAGAAGTGAAATTATGCTGCTTTACCTTAGGACTTAAGGCAGCTCTAACCTGTTGCTAATGGCAATAGTAGAGTTAAACCTTAATGTAATATTAATCATCCTTAGTGCCAGGCAACAGAAAGAAAATCAAAATAGCATATTATGTAAGAAGTCCGTGATTATCTTAATCATATGATTATCTTAATAGAAGCAAAAACTGATAAAATTCAATATTTATTTCTTATCTCTAGGAATAAAAGATTCCTTTAACATTCTGCTAGGTCCACCTAGTAAAAAAGCAAAAATGAATAAAACAAATAAGGAGTATAATTATTGGGAGAAAATTTTTTTGCAGGCATATAATTATATATAGAAAACCCAAGAGAATCAACTGAAAATTATTAACACTGAATATATTCGAGCAATTGACCAGTTGCCAGATAAATATACAAAAACCATTAACTATTTCTAGGGACCAATAATTATCAAAACATATGGAAAGACTTTCACAATAGAAATAAGAAATCAAAACATTTATAAAAACCTCTAATAAAAAATGTGTAAAACTACATGAAAAGGAAAAACAAAACCAGAAAGAAATGTAAAACAGGCCTTTAGAGGTAAGACTGAATACCATAAAAGTGTCAATTCTTCCCAAATTAACTTCTAATTTATCACACTTCAAATCAAAACTCAAACTGGATATAATTAATCTAATGTTCACCTGTAAGAATAGCTAAGGAAACTAGAATATGGGAATAATTCAGATATTTACCTTAGACTACAGACCCCCCCACTCGAAATTTTTTTAAGTGAAGAGAATACATTATGTATTTATCAATTACTGGAGAGGGGAGGGGTGAGATTGGTGACATAAGACCAAAAGAAATAATCAACAGACATGACAACACAGAAATTAATACATTATAGGTATTTAAATACGAGCACGCCACATTTTCAAAAGCAAACCACCAGGAATACAACTTACAATAAATATGAATGGCAAAGGGTTTAAGTAGTCTTAATAAAGAGTTCCCACAAATCATACGAAAATCATTTAGTCCCAATACAGAAATACATAAAGGACATCAGCAGACTACTTGAAAAAGAAGAAATACTACAGCCCTATCTGGGGCAGAAAGACATGTCCTGAGAGGGCTGCACTAAGTTGACCAGGGCCCCAGCGAGTTCTGGAACACACGCGTTCCCAGCTGAGTGCTCTGACCAGTGGTCTTCCTTCCACTTAGGGCAAGACTTTAGCTGTAGGGTTTTCTAGCTACCAGTCATACCACTGCTGGCCACATTTCCCAGGACACAGGGATGCTTACGATTCCCTTCACAATGTCAGGCAGCTTCCAATGTTCCCTAACCGGGTTGATCTTTACCCTCTGTTTCCTGCACTGCCTATATGATTGTTCCTCAGGCAGCCCGCAGAACTTGCATGTTAGCATCTAGCAGGATACCCTGCCTTTCAGGTGGGTCAAACACTATCACTCAGTGTTAATCCATTATACGCTCAAATTTGCCAGCAACGCACAAAATAACCGGCAGGAAGAAAAGCAGCACGCAGTACACATTCGATTCAGTCTCTCAGAGCATTACGCAGGAAAGTGTCGCAGCCCGATGCCTACTGACAAAGCATGACACAGCAGTTCTCCCTGCCTGAGAGTTTACACTGAAGGCGGACACAGAGACACATTTGCACGTGCATACACATGTACACAAACACTTTTTATTGAGGAGAAATTCACATAACATAAAAATTAACCATTTAAATGAACAATTCAGTGGCATTTAGTACATTCACAATATTGTCCATTCCTAATCTAATTCACAGGAAAATGCAGCAAAGCTGTGCAGAATATGAAAAGTAACCTAGGTGTGCAAGATATGCAAAATTTTACAAATGCAATAGAATTTATTACTTGTTTTCTTTTTAAGAGAATACTCAAGTGTTTATATGGATTAGGTAAAATGAGTACTCTCATACACTGATGATAATATGCAAGTTGATATATAATTCATTAGTGAAATCAATTTAGCAAAAACATCTATCAACCAATTCAAAATGATATACACTAATTCAATTTCACCCTTGGGATCTTATTAAAAAGCAATTTTAAAGGCAAACAAAGCTTTAGACACAAAAGATGCTTGATAGGTACTATTAAAAATGAAGGAAGAGGGGAGAGAAATAAAAAAGAACTTAGAAACCAAATATCCCAAAGCGAGAGAGTAAAAGAACATACACATTCACGTGGCAGACCGTGCAGTCATTATTAAGGGTGCGCGTGAGGGCTTTGTAATAACATGGTAAATATAAGCACTGTCTCAAGTGAAGTTTAAAATTTCAGACGTATAATTTTATACATATATAGTATATTTTTAACTATGCCAACTTTGTTTTTTTAAAACTCCATAGCGTGCCTGAAAGGAAAACAGCAAACTTCTAAGTCATTTTTCTTGCTGGGTTGGGGAAGCGGGGGGTGGACAGAAACTCAAGTCCTGGTCTTGGCCTTGAAGGGGCAATGTGTGGACGTTCACGGAGCACACGCTCTCATCTCACTCACAATGCCTGGCTTTGAATCCTAGATTTCTAGCTGTGTCACCCTGAACAAGTACCTTATGCCTCTGTGTGCCCCAGTTTCTGCATCTGTAAAGTGGGGAGGATTACATGTGAAGTACTTGGACAAATGTAAGCATTCAAGAAATGTTACTGGTATTTTAATCATCTGCTATTCCCACAACAGCCCACTGCAAATACAAGGTAGATCTTAAAGATTATACCTATAGATTATCTCAAGAGATTGACTCAAGTCGGTCAGCAGCCCTAACTTCAGTAGGTCTTCAGGGGCTAGAAGTGTCTGTCACGTAGGATTTTCCCCTCAGGTTCTCGCTATGGACTCTGGGTGCCTTTTGGAGCACCTACTGTAAGCTCACATTCCTCACAGGGTGGTCTTTTTTACTATTTTCCCCATCCTTTTCTTAATATGGTAGAAATGGGAGAAGACATCAATTGTATTTGACTATATTAAATAAAGACCAATTTGGGGGAATCTAGAATGACGTGTGGATTTTTCATTAATGGTACTAACACCATGTTACAGAGTATGAGAAATACTTCACCACAAATAGTCATTATCCAGATGTGATTATCAGCTGCGGCAAGATTTGGCTATGATGTAGCCACCAGCAATCACCCACGGATATTCCTTTACTTGGATGCTTGTAACTCACTCGACTATCTGCAGCTCTTGTCCAAGGATAGAATGCAATCTTACGACCAAATGAAATATAATAAATTACGGATAAAGAATTGGTATCTTTCTGGCATTTTCTTTCAGGGCAGCGGCGACAGCAAATACCTTACTGTTAACTCAGCAAATACCTTACTGTTAAGATACTGCTTACTGTGAAGCAGTCTCTGTGTATTCGACTGCCTACAAGTTAAAACCCAGCAAGCATTATTCTTATCATTCTTTCATCTAGTTTTCTTAGACCCATCTAAGAAATACCCAAAAAGGACCCCAACCCCCAGTGATGAGATTATGACATATACTAGACAAAAGGGGAAAGGAGCTGCAATGATTAATCTTTCACAGTGGTATCCAACATTTCTTACCAGGATCTCAGTATGCCTGCTGATAAGATTTCTGCTTTTGCAGCATAAAATAAAAGGAGACATTCACACATGTCCTTCTAACTGTCCTTCACTGTGACAGTGATCCTAAGCAATGTGCAGTAGCCACACTAGTCTCAGAAGCTTCTCCAACAGGTAACTGCGTGACAGAAATAAGGTCTGCCTCCTGTCACAAGCACAAAGGTACGTACAACAGTGCCTAAGACAGCATGGATGAGTTTACTGCGTGCTCAACGAGTGCTAGTGACCCAGAAAAGTCAAAACATAAACCTCCCCGAAAACAGAAGCTTCTTCACACATTAGTCTCAAACACAGTGTGCTGGCAATTAAAACAGGAGTCCACCACGCTCTGCCTGGCAATCTTTAAACTACAGCACTCTCTAGTGTACAAAGACTTGAAAACTTTGAAGCTACTTTTTAGAAGTCATGGTAATAGAATAATGGAGCTTCGTAATACAAGTGAAAGAATGACGCGGGCTCCCTTCTCTTTACTCTCTTGAATTTAAACATTGTCTTTCTTTTAAGGAAACTATGTGTCATCAAAACATCCTTCTTGGCAATGTGCTGTAGAAGCAGCCCTGAAGTCAATTACTGGCAAACAACTGCAAAGTAAGAGAAAAGGAACCCACAGGTTTTTTAAAGATTTATTTATTTATTGGAGAAAGAGAGAAAGAAAGCACACACATGAACAGGGGAGAGGGGGAGAAGGAGAGAGAAACTTGAGCAGACTCCATGCTGAGTGCAAAGCCCAACACAGGGCTCGATCTCGTGACTCTGAGATCACAACCTGAGCCGAAACCAAGAGTCAGTCCCACGCTCAACTGACTCTGCCACCCAAGCACCGCCGCCCCACCCCCCACGCCCTTTAAACATCGGCACGCTCTCCCACAGTGATTCTGAGCACCACTCTTGGGGTTAAGCACTGTCCATGAGTGTGAATGTGTCAGCAGCAGATATAAACAGTGGAGAAGGAAAAAGTTTGCCAGGAACCTACTTCTGTCATGTAACTCCTTTGCTCACAAACCAACAGTGTCTTCTTACTACCTGCTGAATGAAGTCTAAAATTCTCTAATTTCCAAAGACTTCTACAGTCTAACCCCCAAAGCTAAACTAGTGTGGGTCCTCCAAATGAAGCTTCCCCCCAGCAAGGCCCACCAACCAGTACCCATACCCCACACATACCCGCTCACTGTTCTATCCCTGAAGTAACAACTAAGATCCAGCCATCACTTTTTACTGTGGTCTTTGTCTCTACTTTCTGTTACCCAATAGGTAGGTAGGTTTTGCAACCTAGCTCTACGCCGTACCGGACCTCCCAGGTGTCTGTACCCAAGCCGGTATCTCCGAACTCTTCAGATTCAACCACCCAATCTCGTCTATTTCACCTCTGAAATACGGTTGTACCTGAGAACAGCTTACATCCTCAAGAGACTGTTATATTTCAGTATTCCTGAACACCTTCTCTCTCAACTATTCCGTCAATTCAATTGTTGAGCCAGAGAAATATCTACTGAATCAGGAGAGACCGTGAGCGTGATAGGGAAGGAGACACAGAGACAGGAAGAGAGAAAAACTCAGATCCAGAAAGAGAGAGGAAAAAAAACAGAGACCAAAAGTGCTCTAAGAGAAATACTTTTATAAAGATCTGAAAGAGTTATAAGTCCCCACAACTGCCTCAAGTGCAGACGACACCACAAATGGCCGAGGCCTACACTGGACCACTGTCCAACCCAGTGCACCAAACACACAGAGCTCACCACAGTATAAAGACATTCTCAATGTTCCCTTCCTTGGGCCACAGGCCTAGCCCATTGTTAGCTCCTACAAAACAATGCACACGTTATCCTGTCTGAAACGTGAGGCAAAAGCTCAGACATCCTTTGAAAACTAAAGGCAGATACGTATACATGATAAAGCCATCTTCAAAACTAAAAAAGAAATCTTCTGGGCCAAAAGATCCACTCTATGATCTGCCATAAACTTCCCAATTCTAAAAACATTATCAGGCTACAGGGACTTTATAAGCCTGTCCTTATGTGAAAAAATAAATAGATCATTTGCTGTGAACAAAGTACCAATATTATGCAGATAAAGAAAGGACAGTACATTTAGCTCCAAGGTTTCTTTTTTTTTTTTTTTTTTCCTCTCCAAGATTTTCTTGTTGAGTCTTGATTGAAACACCTACTTGACACAAGACTAACCTCTATATTAGGTTCCTAGAATCAAGGTAATTTCATCATCTGAGACCATTTTTGTTGGGCGCTACCTTTCCCCAAAGCTGAGCCTCCCCAGATAGTCTGGAAGGTTTACATAACAAAGAAGGTTACTGAATATTCCATTAGACCTCACAGTCTTCTAGTTGCCTTTAAAAATGTGCAAGGATGCAAGAAGAGGTCTGTCCGTTTTTCTAGATCTACAACAGTTACCTCCTGAATCTAGGCCTGGTGCTTCCTCTAATACTAAAAATTAATTAAAAACTGCAAATTCTTGCTCTGTCACCCTTGTCTCCTCTGCAGAAGGGATTAAGATTTAACTTCAATCTTGGTCTTAAAAGTAAAAGTGCAGAGAAATAAAGTAGCAACATCCGCAAGGGTCTGAGGTCGGGACTAACCTGTTATCCTTGCGCACAGTTACTTTGTCTCCCCCGGGTATCAGCTTCTTCTGTTCAATCACTCCGTAGCTTTCTCGACAAATCTACATTTAAGGAGGAAAAAAGAGATGCTTCAATTCTGTCTACCACTTCTCTTTCTAGAATCCAAATGACTGAGAGAAGCTTCAGGAACTTATTACACAGAAAATTCTTGAGAAAAGAAAACCTGATTCAGAAAACATCAGCACCTTAAAAGATATCCTGTGTTTTAAGACATGCAATTGTCAATAAATGCAATCAAAGAGAAAACTCTGAACTCTAGAAATCTATGTATCAAGGGTAAAGAGGCCTCATGTTTCGGTAATTTTAAGTTCAGATAAATCAGATAAATCATTCACTCATTTATTCAACATATTTACTTAACTCCTTTAACAACCAAGACACTATAACTAAAATTTGTTCAGAGAAGACCCTAAATTTATTCTTTGATTTGGAAAACAACTATACGCTCATTACGACTTGTGAGCATGATAAAAGGGAATGCCACAATCAGAAGCAAACTGTGGAAATCCTTACCGTGAAATTGAGGCAGAAAGTCTCCTCGATATCTTCCCCAGGGTAATCTAACAGCTCTTGAAGACTCCTAATCATAGAACAGAGAAAGGAAAAGAGGCAAGTTAGACATTGTAACAGTGTTTCTACCTCAGTCATGTAGCCAGAATCCTTGCAAGGAAAAACTAAAAGAAGATTCTAGGATAAACATAAATTCAGACTGACAGAAAATTGTGTTTATACCTTAAAAAGAAATATGGTAGGGGCACCGGGGTGGCTCAGTCAGTTAAGCATCCAACTGTTGGTTTCGGCTCAGGTCCTGATCTGAGGGTCATGAGATCAAGCCCATACCAGGCTCCACACTCAGCACAGTCTGCTTGTCCCTCTCCTTCTGCTCCTCCCCCTACTCTCTCCACCCCCACTCTAAAATAAATACATAAAATCTTCAAAAAAAAGAAAAGAAAAGAAATATGGCAGTAGACCTGTAAGACATTCATTAATTATTCTCTTTTCCCATTAACAAGTCTTACTAGATTTATTGAGAATTTCAGATAGATTTATATCTGACACACTTGTGTTCCTTTAACTGTGGTATTGCTTGGAATTCAAAATATAAGGACACGGTACTACAGTGGCCCAAAAGAATGTCTTCACCCACATGTTTAATCCTTCCATCATAAGAAAGCCACCAAGTGGGGCGCCTGGGTAGCTCAGTTATTGGGCGTCTGCCTTCGGCTCAGGGCGTGATCCCAGAGTCCTGGGATCGGGCCCCACATCAGGCTCCTCTGCTGGGAGCCTGCTTCTTCCTCTCCCACTCCCCCTGCTTGTGTTCCCTCTCTCGCTGGCTGTCTCTCTCTCTGTCAAATAAATAAAACCTTAAAAAAAAAAAAAAAAAGAAAGAAAGAAAGAAAGAAAGCCACAAAGTCACCTCATCCACTTAGGAATCTTACTTGGCTTACTTGTTAATGCGAGGGGTTCTGTATGGTAAAGACACTCTATTAACTGCCATACTAAGAATACAAACACGTACTCTTAAAACAAGAATATGTTTATACCAACAATAGTCATATCCTAGCTCTCAAGACAATACATTCTGAGAACCAGACCTCATTCACACTTTCTTCTTTAGTGAATTCCGAGTCCAGTTCCATCAAGAGTGGCCCAGAAAGAAAATTCTTAGTGTGGAATTTAAATCCACTACCAGTTAATCACCCAAAATCATTACTTCAAATATATCCTCAGCCAGGCTGACAAAGTGAATTGCACACACTTCAACCACTCTCTAGCCTTCTTCAGTTACCCAAAAATTACCCTGCTAGGGTCTCCTCTGTTTTTCAATACTCCTTCTAAATGTTCCCTCCTCTGTGTCCCCACCCCTCCCACCCTTTATGGTTTTCTCAGTATTGGTGTCCTACACAGGTGGTGTGGCAGTCTCACTTCCAGAGGGGACATTAGAAATGAACCTTTCTCTATCTCCATCTTGAAATTGGTACTCTTTCTCCATAAAAAGGGCTGTTCCTTCCTGTTGAAGCCAAAAGGATCATACTGTTTACAGAAATCCAAGGATATGGTGTTTTTTTATATATCTGATCTCATGGCAAAAAAACTCAGAATTAAAGGGGTTTTAAGAGCCAGAAACAGAATAACATAAAATATGGCTCCACTACTCTGGAAAACAGTCTGGCAGTTCCTCAAAAGACTAAACACAGAGCTACCATATGGCCCCAGCAATCCCACTCCTAGGTATACACCCAAGAGGAATGAAAACTTACATCCACACAAAAACTTGTACAAGAACGTCCAGGGTAGCATTATCCATGACAGCCAAAAAGTGGGCACAACACCAGTTTCCATCAACTCTCAACTAATGAATGGATGAACAGGATGTCATACATATCCATTCAATGGACTATTATTCGGCGACAAAAATAAATTCAATACCGACACGTGTTTCAACACGATGAACCCTGAAAACACGTTGCGTCAAAGCAGCCGGTCACGAAGGACCGCGTAGTGTATGATTCCATTGATATGAACTATTCAGACTAGGCAAGTCTACACAGACAGAAAGTAGCTTCGTTATCGTCTAGGGCTTGGGGGATGAGGAGACAGGATGACAACTAAGGAGTACCAGGTTTCTTTACCGGGCAATAAAAATATGCTAAAATTGTGGTGACGGCTACACAACTCTGAATATACTGAAGTCACCGAATCGTGTACTTCAAGTAGGTGGACTGTACGGCATGTGAATCATATCTCAATCAAAAATTTTTTAAACGCTCCCTTTTTAGTACTTTCTCCCTCTACATTTCTGGACAAGTCTCCACTCTTTATTTTTGTTCAGGATAAGGAAGGGTGAGGTTATTTGGCACCCTGGGCAACCATGACCTCCCTTCTCCGTCGCCCCCGCGGCCCTAGGCAATGCCTCGAGAGAGGAGCGGTGTACCTGCATCTTGACAGCCTAGCCATATGGTCTGACACACTCAAGCTTGTCCATGCGGTACTTTCAACCTTTAATCCCCGTGCCACGGGCAGCCAGAGCAGCTCCCCACCCCGGGCTGCCCGTCTTTCAGCTTTGTACCTTCCTTCAGTGGGAGACAGCTCCTTCAGGTCCTCCAAGCCAGGCTTCACGTTCAGTAACTTCTTGTAGAGAGCCAGCGGGAAGTGCAGATCCACCACAGTGGAGTTGTAGATGGCTAGTCCACAGGTTATGCCAATCAAGTGAAACCAGTTGTGCTCTACAAAACACTTTTCAGTATGTATGCAAATGTGTTAAAAAAAAAAAAAAAGGAATGCACTGCTTGCAGCCCTCAAAACACTGCCATTTACCTCAGAATGTGTTCAGTATAAAAGAATAAAGACCTCATTAATACTGAGTTACCTTCTGAAGCAGAGAAACACCCTGCAACATCACCAAAACCTGCAACCTAGACGAAGTTAAGCATTTACAGCTCATCTAGCAACACGGAGAAGAGCATATCATCTCCTAGAGCGACGCTGCCCCACAGGACTTTCTGCAACGATGGGAAGTTCTATTCTATGCTGTGCCATCCCCCAGCCACGAGCTACACCTGCTGAGCACCTGAAATGTGGCTAGCACAACTTCGGAAAATAAATCTTGAATATTATTTAATTTTAACTGACTAAAATTTAAATTTAGTCATGTGGCTAATGGCTACTTTTTTAGAACAGTGCAGATCTAGGGAGAAAACTCCAATAGAAAAAAGAACTAAATTATAGTCTGGTTAAAATTAGATGCCATTTAAAGCTTAGCTCTCCTACTGAATTTTCAAAAATAACGTGTGTGCCTGTATTTGTGTAAGTATTCACACACATACCACCCTTAGTATTAAAGTAAGACGTACTTGACTATCGCTTTCCACGTGTCATAAAGCTCATTTATCACACTGTGTTTTTTTCTCTCTTCAAAGAAAAACAAAATCTGGACCTTACCTACTAGAAAGGGAAATGGGCCTGATGGGTGACAAAATGCATGAGATCTGGGCAACAAGTGAAAAATGAAGACTAGATACATTATTTAGACTGTTTAAATTATCTCTGTCATGCTCCCCTTTGTAAAGTCAGAAGTCAGGGGATTGGTCCGACCACAAAAAGAAAGTCTAATGCAATCCGTCTGTTTAACTGCAATATCACTAACTTACCGTATCTGAAAACCACAAGAGATTTGAATCCTGATAGTAGGTAAACATTCCGTAGATAGGATTCAAAAGTTCTTTTAACAGTAAAAGAAAGAACTCCTTTGTGACACCACCAGCATCCACTGCTTCTTCGCCATCAAAGATTACCTTAAAATCATGAAAGTAAAATTAATACTTCAGGGAAATCTTTGATGTTTCATCTTTTTTTAGCAAACTCTTTCCAAAGTCAGGACAAGGGAAGAAATACATAACAGAGAAAATACACTGATGCAATGAAAACTGCAAGGTGTATGTGCTATTAACAAGGCACTTACAGACACACAAGATTTCTACTAGGTACTCCAAGGGATACAAAGAAGTCAGAAGTTTACCATATGTCCATGAAAAGTTTACCATCTATCTGGGGCAGTAAGGCAAACATAAAATAATCAACTGGAGAATATATTTTTTCTTTTTTTTTTTTTTTAAGATTTTATTTATTTGAGAGAGAGAAAGAGAGGGCATGAGCAAGGGGAAGGGCATGAGCAGGGGAAAAGCAGAAGGAGAGGGAGAGGCAGACTCCTCACTGAGCAGGGAACCTGATGAGGGGCTCGATCCCAGGACCCCAGGATCATGACCTGAGCCAAAGGCAGATGCTTAACTAACTGAGCCACCCAGGCGCCCCTGTATTTTATTTTCAAAGAGTCAAATATATTGAGAGGTAAATGTTCTGGCACATAGAGAAAAGCAATGATTAAACTGAGTAAAGGAACACTTTGTGGAAGAAATCTCTCTCAGCAGGGCTCTTGAAGGAGATGATGCATATCGAAGGAAGGAGGGCATTCTAAGGAGGCACAGACTTGGGTTCTGTGAGGGGCTATAACCAGATCTATATAGGGCATCCTGGATCCATAAGGGTCATCACAATAACAGCTACAGCAAACCAACAAATGAGATTTATTGCGAGTTTGTTACATGCCAGCATCTAAACGCTATTAACCTAATCAGAACAGCCTCATGCGTAGGGATTGCTATTATCATCCCCATTTTACAGGCCAGTGCTCAGACACAGAGCTAAAAGTAGCATTTGAAAAAGCGTATCCTTGTGGGTGAGTTCCAGGTTGCTGACAGCAGGACAGAGGCAACGGTGGGGACAGACACTAGAACTTTGATTGCACAGATGCCACAGAAGACTTAACTCAGATGTGCTATGAGGCAACAAGTGTCTCATCTGAATTACTGATTGAAAACAGGGGGCAAAGGGAGGCCCCCCTCTCTTTGCAATTTCAAAAATCTAACCCAGAAGTTCCAGGGAGAACTCCCAGGCCGACTGAGGAGACTGATGCCACTCATGGGATGTTCTGGAAAGGGTGACAATAGCATGGAGACCATCAGGTCCTTGCCTACACTACCTTTTGGAAATTAGAGTTTACAACAGGAATGGCAACAGAGATCTGGAAATCATCTGAAGGGAAAGATAAAGGGTTTAAAAAACAACTTCAGATAATTCATTAAACATTAATTGAATACCTACTAGGTACCAACCATTGTGCTAAACCCTGGGAATACAATAAGTAGTAACACAAACATGCATAGTCTATGAGGAGAGAAAAAATTTTAATTCAGTAATTTCAGGGTACCAAGAGTGCCTATCACGACAGGTCAACAGCTTCCCAGACAATTTCACTACCTTTCCACTCTACTTTTTTCCTTCTTTCTCTTCAATATTGGACAACCAAAGGCTTCCTAGACGCTGACTGGATAGTCTCATCTAGCTGAAGCTTCAGTTTTGCTCTTGCTTGCTTGTTTCTGGGACAGCTGGAGCAGGTGCACCCAAGACAGTGGACAAAGAAAGCCCTATAATCCCTCGAGTAATCCACTGGCATTCTTATCTGAAGTTATGCTGAGATGTTCTGTTTGATGATTTGACAGAAGGAGGTGATTAAATTCTTGTAAAATGAATGAAAGAAATCATGAATGGCTGCACTCCACAATTTTAACAATAAGACCTCTGCTGTTTCATCAACACCGTTTAAAGAAAACCCTGGAAGATATTTAGAGGAATAAAATGAAGGGCTCACTTTGAGAGGCTTTTTCAAATCAATATCAGAATGAATGCTCAGCTCTCTTAGGGCATCTCCAACAAGATTGTTCCTGCGAACGTGAAGGACCAAGAAGGGGCTTCTGGCCAGCAGAGGCTCCAAGGTGAGAAGCATGAAGACATTCTGCAGGTTAGCTCCATTGACCGCCACCTGGAACAGCACACCCAAGAACACAATTACACACAGTGCATCTGGGAGTGGGGATGGGACAGCGGCCAGCTGTGCCTGTGGACCTGCGACGAGTGGGAGCAGGCTGACTGCATCTCTGTTTTGTTCTTTCCGATTTTTCCCTTTAACTTTTCCAGAATTTTCTAAGTTACTCATAAAACACACAAATCTTTCTCATCTGAACCAAAAGAAATTAAATGAAACAGTTTATGAACCACAGGACCCATAACCAGTTCCATGAAAATGACTGAGACCAGCTAATGAAAACTGAAGTAATCATCAGAGTAGAAGAAACATGATGGAGAATTAAACAGCTTTCATTCTTTCTCTGGAATGCCTTTAAGCTGACAATATCACGGATAGGTCACTATGAAAGCAGACACATGTGTACAGATACATGCAGAGAGCAAGAGACGGACAGACGGAGAGAGAGAGAGATGAACGAAGGAACAGACCTACCGACAATAAGAACTGGCAGATTTGGATTATTAACTCACAAATGTCTTTGTAAGCTTATCCAAACCAATTATATTTTATAATAAAAGTGTGTATTTAAAATAAATTTAAACAAATCTCTGTAACTTCAGTTTTTATTCAATAAAGAGTTACCAAGCTCCATTTAATTATTGCCCTATCTCTACCAGGGCAGCAAACAATGGCCCGCAGACCAAAGCCAGCCTGTTGCCTGTTTTGGTACAGCTCTTGAAATAACAATGTTTATTTCATTTTTAAATGACGGGAAAAAATGGGAAAAAAAAAAGAATATTTCACATGTGAAAATTATATAAAATTCAAATTTCAGTGTACAGAAAATTGTACTGGAAAAATGCCATGCTCATTCATCTGCTTATCGTCTATCACTGCTTTCCATGTTACAACACAAAATAGTTGAATAGTGGAGACAGAGCATGGCCCACAAAGACTAAAATATTTACTATATGGCCCTTTATGAAAATGCTTGCCAACCCCAGATCCAGGTAAACATACATTCGTGTTTATGTGTTATAGTCAACATAAAATTGCTGAAAAAAACTTATAATAGTTCTAAAAAGTTATGATGGCCTCACCTGCATCTGTAGTTCAGCATCGGTCTGTAACATTTTGGTCTTGGCTTGGGCATCAAAGATGAAAGGGTAGGAACAAAGTGTGACGGTATCCTAGAATAAAACATATTATTGGCAATATTACAGTGTTCCACAGAGAATACTGCTGGAAAAATATATAAGTAAATGAAAAATGGATCATCATTTACCTGTATTATAGATGGTCTAGCCTTCTGTATAAAGAAAATAAAAAGTCTCTTACTTGGATTGCAAAACCTGAACTTTCTACCCCCTGTAAATATAAAATATACATAACAGAACATATAACCGATCTGACTATTTGCCCATGCAGAGAGTGAACACCATCTGAATGGCTGACTGGATTTTTGATGGAACAGACCAGATGTTCTGATGGGTACAGACTGAGAAAAAAATATAAAAACAATTATAAAAAAATTTAAAGGACCTTTAAAGACCATCTCACTGGCTCCATAATTTACAGCATTAATACAATGCTCTTTTATAAGAAATCTAATTGCAAAACAGGAGCTTTACAACCTTGACTTCAGATATTAATTTTGTTGGGTAAAATGGATGATGCAGACTGCATATTATTTATTGTCATGTTACATCTCCTTCTTACACACACCACACACACACACACACACAAATTGTTATGATTAGGAGAAAACAAATATTTAGAAAGCTGTCCCTGACTCAGCACTTAGACTAGTGTTTGGCCTATAGAAGATATTCCATCAATATGTGAATAAATCTAAATAAAATCTTGAGGATGGGAATAACAATAAATAACAACAATCACAAATGAAACATATCTACAAGGTTTGTTACCATTTCATTTACCAAGAAAAAAATTTTCTTTTTCATTTATAATGATTTTTTATTATAAAATTTTTTTTCTGAAAGTTGTTCGGTTATGTAACAAACATTTATACTGATTTAACATAAACAAAAACATCAACAATACACATTCTGTTGATCTGCAGCAGTATTTCTCAAACAGAAAACTGCAGAACTTATTCTCAGAGATCTAAGAGTGCCCTATGAATTTTTAAACATTCTGTGGGTTCTTTAAAATGATATCTTAAACAAAATTAATGAAAATGCAATCTGAACAATCTCCTTATTATGATTTTCATTTTTTTAATGATTGCACTGGTCACGTTATATATGCTTAATTGTCCAAGGGTAATGAAAAAGAAGAAAAACAATCTTCCTCTGTAAGTGAGGCATTTGCGCCCAGGAAAAGGCCGGAATAGTCTCGGCCGGCCCGCTGCCTGAAGGAAGGTTTAATAGCTTCTGAAAAGAGAACAGAGCTGAGTCATCCCAGGGCCAACAGGCCGGGGGAACTCAGGCACCCCACGCCCGACAGCAGGCAGTTCCTCTCCCCAGTGCAATGGGTTTCAGAAAGATGTTTTTGCTGTCACATTTAATCATAAGGCTAATCTATATTTTATTGATTTTAAAGTTTTGTCTGCATTTAATTTGTAGGTTTGGTTTGGTTCTATAATTGTTTAAGGCTACTGAATAAGAAGTGTATCGCTACCTCCTTTTGTGTTTGTGTATATTTCGATGCAATCATTTAATAGCAATTTTCATTAAAATCCATCCTGTTAATCCTTTGGAATTAGGTTCCTTTAGAGATTCTGGAACATTTCCCTAGACTAAGAAACCCTAACTGGAGAGATGATTCCAGTCCAGTGAGACAAGGTATGGAATCATGCATATATAATCCAGGCTCATTTGGCTCATTCTCATACCTACATATCTAATTATTTGGAATTTAGGAATTGAAATCACTAAGGAAAAAAAAAAAAAAGCCCACATTACCATAAAACAGCACTTCACAAAGTGATCTTCTAGTACCTGAAAAAGTTAGGAGCGTCCTAGGGAAGTGGGTTTACAAGCGTTTACAAGCGATGGCAATATTCAGAACTAAGCATTATTTGCTTATTCTCAAGGAACAAGGAAGATCTTTAATGCGTGTTGGTCTATAAAGCAAGATAAAGTTTCGAACACTTCAAATGTAAAAGTGACTGGGAGAGAAGTGACAGAGTGACCACAAGAACAGTTGCGGGCATTATAGCATTACAGCGTACCGAGTATTCTTAAATACTGGTATTTCTGTTAGGACAGTATAGTTATTTCAGACATCAGTCAGCAGGTCTGTCTGGAGGTCCCGGCTCTCTCCAGGCTCACTGAAGTTCTGGGACCATCCTGCTGCCCTCTTGCTGCCAGCCCCACCACAAGCCAGCCCAGGCCTCCTCCAACTTCTACCTCCTCAGTCCTACTCCCTCCCATTGCCCCTCACCTGACCCCTTCACCCCTGCAAGAGCCTAGCTTTGGAAGTAGGCTGATGTCTCTTCTGCAGAAGGAGAGGAGTTAAATGGGGGGCAAGGTCACCATGCTCTCAGGTCGGGGGGGGTTGGCTGCCAAGAAATCTAGAACTGCCTCAGTTATGAACCAGAGTCAAGGCCAGAGAGTTGATGGTCCATAAGACCCTCCTCCCTCCAGGGGAGGACCACAGTGCCAGCTCTAAAGAAGGCAAAGGAAGGAAGGTTATTCAGTCAAAAGAAGGAACAGACCCATATGAAGGTCTAATTTAAAAAAAATTTTTTTTAAAGATTTACCCATTTATTCTAGAGAGACAGAGAGAGAGAGCATGTGCCAGAGGGGGGGGAAAGGAGAGAGAATCCCAAGCAGACTCCCTGCTGAGCGCGGAGCCAGCCACAGGGCTTGAACTCATGACCCCAAGATCATGACCTGAGCCAAAATCAAGAGCCAGCCACCTAACTGCCTGAGCCACCCCGGCATCCCTATGAAGGTTTATTTATACATAGAAAGTCTATAATTTTTTATAAGTCAATGGGTTTTTGTATTTGAAATATAATCATCTAATTTCACTGATTTTTATTCTGCAAATGCTAAATATTTTACAAATATTATTAGCACTGGCATTTCTGTATTACACGAAATAAATGCTCAAACAGCAGTGTTATGATTTTGCTCTCTGGCTGCTCTCCCTAATGTAGGAGGACGAGCGTGAACTGGTAAGATATGCAATCCTCTCAGGGAGGAGGCTGCTTGTCCTGGGCCGTCCACTCCCCCAAAATCAGTCTAACAAACATAAAACTATCAAAGTACTGGTGATGGATCATATTTCAAGTGTTCTTGCTTGAAATGGGGTTAGACTGTGACCTTATTTCATTTCTGAAAGTGTATTAAACAGAAACACAGAATAAGTACATGGTACAGTAGTGGGCAATTGGGAACATCCTTTTCTTCTTTTTTTAATTCCAAGTCCGCATTTCCTAAGCGTAGCTGTGTCTGGGGACAGGAGGTACTGTACAAACCTGCAGCATGAGGAGAAGACACAGCTAACTGTGCCTCAGGGGCTGCCACCCGGTGTTCCTGCACCCACCACAGACTACCCACCACAGACAAGTCTGGCTTCCCAGCATCACTGCATGCTGAGGCAAAACAGTGGCCTTGTCTCACCCGTGCACAACACGGCACCTGGAGCCGAACCACTGTCCCCACGTGACACATACAGCAAGATGTCAAGTCGCTTTGAGTGTTTACTTCAGACGCATTTACTTTGTCACTGACTTTCTCCCTTGCGCTGCCCTCTATGGGAATCCACGGAGCCACTCATTCTATGTGCTCTTTGGTTTCCAAGTATAGAAGATGGCAGTTTATTAACTGAAAGAAACAAAGCACTACCACCTCTTCTTTAAAATGAGCGAAAATCAGGGCGCCTGGACGGCTCAGTCGGTTAAGTCTCAGGGTCCTGAAATGGAGCCCCACATCAGGCTCCGCACTCAGCACGGAGTCCGCTTGTCCCTCTCCCTCTGCTCCTTCCTCTGCTCTCTCTCTCTCCCCAGAATTAATAAATTAAAACAAATCTTTAAAATGAGCAAAAATCAGCCACTCTAGAAATGTTCCTTCTGTGCTCCACAGCCCTTTACATACAAGGGTTACACAAGCTTTGTCATGCTTTTTCACTGCTGCCTCTGCACTGAACACCCCACGGAGGCAGCCACCATGTCACAGGTCTCCATCCCCAGTGACCAGCAGGCTCATGACACACATTATGTGCCCCAGAGCTGCCTACTGAAAACTAGTTAGTGAAGGCTTATTATATGCCACACACTGAGTAGTCTGCCAAGTAAAGACTTTCCGTGCTTTCTCCCATCTACTTCTCATAATACTGTCATAATACTCATTTACAAATAAGGACACCAGGACTATAGATATTAAGTAACTTGCCTAAGGCCACATAGGTAGTAGGCCACCACTGAGATCTGAACCCAGTTCTTTTTGACTAGAGTGTGTGCTCTGAACTATATGCTAGACTGCCTTGGCTACTACCACGCTAAAACATTTGACGTGCAAAGCCACACGCACACACGCACACACATGCACGCACACAGGAATATTATTCAGCCATAAAAAAAAAAAAGGCGGCAATCTTTCCATTTGCAACAACATGAACCTGAAGGGCACTATGCCAAGTGAAATGAGCCAAAAAGAGAAAGACAAACACTCTATGGTATCACTTCCATGTGAAATCTAAAAGAAAGCCGAAGTTGCTCACTTGAGTACCGCCATTCACAGACCGCAATCATGATAAACTACA
Source organism: Ursus arctos (assembly GCF_023065955.2). Lineage (NCBI taxonomy): Eukaryota > Metazoa > Chordata > Mammalia > Carnivora > Ursidae > Ursus > Ursus arctos. Next base: position 69,305,751 of record NW_026623111.1, on the reverse strand, counting down.
TCTCTAACACCAGCAACTTCTTTCTCAGTGGCAAAAAGAATTAGGATTCATTAAAGAAGTATTTTATTCAGCATCTAGTCACAGAAAGGGTAGATTCAAAGTCAGAAGAATTGCTTTTATGAAGCTAACTAAATTGCTTAAATAATTGGAAAAATTATTTAACTTCTGTGGGCCTCCAATTCCTCACCTAGAAACAAAACAGCCTAAACAATTCATAAAGCTAACTTCAGCTCTTAACATTTTATTATCCCAGGACTAGTTACTCATGAGCTGATAAAACAGAAAAGCTTCTTTTTCCAATTTCTAAATTAGCAGGTGAAAGCAGAGTTCATTGCTAGCTTGCATGTTAAATTTTCCATGTAAACCCATTTAGAAGACTTGAACCCATCTTTATTGAAGAGTATTTTGTTTTTTCGAGATTACCATAAAGCTTATTAAAAACACGTAACTGGGTGATGGACACCGGGGAAGGTATGTGTTGTAATGAGCACTGGGTATTATATAAGACTGATGAATCACAGACCTCTAACTCTGAGACAAATAACACATTATCTGTTAATTAATTGAATTTAAATTTTAAAAAAACCATTATTACATCTAGCACTGATCATCTACTATTTGACAAAAGCAAATAACCTTCTAAGTTAAATAAACCTATCTACACCCCTTGCTATTAGAGACTGCTACTGACCTCCAAGAACGTTACAGGGAAAATACTGCCTCAATGTTGGTGATAAATCTGTTACACTGGCAAGGACTCACATCGAATGTACGTGCCGCACGTGACTTCACTAAATACACGAACCAAATCAGCATTCTGTTTTCTGACATAACTCAAATTGACACATACTCCACAGAGGGGAGGTCCTAAAAACTCCTGCAGAGATAGCACTTCTTGCCAAGTCATGGTGGCAGGCAGGAGTCCGAATCCCCTTGGATGGGCTATCTAACATACGGTGACAGCTAGGTCAGGGAGAGGTGACATCGTCACACCCATAACCCCAAATCAGAGGTGGCCTATAGGGTTCAGGTGCCAACATAAGAAACTGAAGTAAGCTAGCTATTAGAAGATGGTAATTAGCCAATGATCCTTTCCTTGATGTCAAAATCAAGTGGCAGTGGGCACTGTGGCACACAGAAGCCTCGTCTAAAGAGACACTATTGAACTCCAGCCAATCGGCACCATCTGGGAGGACAGGTTATGTTGCCAGATATTCCAAGTTTCAAGAAAAGCTAAAAATTCATTTTATGTATCTTGCCCTTTTTTGTGGTAAAAGACACGTAACATAAAGTTTGCCATCTTTACCATTTTTAGGTGTACAATTCAGTAGTGTTAACTGTATTTACATTATTATACGGCAGATCTCCAGAACTTTTTCATCTTGCAAAACTGAAGTTCTGTAACTACTAAACAACTCCCCCTTTCCCTTCCCTCAGGCCCCAGCAACCACTACTCTACCTTCTGCTTCTGCAACTGTGACTACTTTAGATACCTTGATTTTTAAAATGTTGGCAACTAATTAAGATTTGCACCATTCTGGCTGACTACCCATTTATGACTCCTTACTGACCATTATGATTTCTCAGAGCACTTCCAAGTTCCAAGAATGCAAAGCCAGCCAAAACATTGTGACATTAACACCGAAGTCAAGGATAAATGTGGGGCTCAGATGTGCTCTTCTTGTCCTTATTTGTACTCTGAGAAAAGAATAAATCTTTAAGATCTGCTTTACGTGAATTCTTACCATGCCTGCTTGATGCAAGAACCACATGAGGTAGTCTTCCTGAATGTCCACAAGATTGGAAATCTCAGGAATGTAAAATGTATCATATTCCACATGCTTCACTTTGAGATTTACCTGATGAAGAACAAAATAAGGAAAATTAAAACCAAGACAAGTGAAAAAGGGCTTCCCATGGACAACCTCAGTAGGACATTTGAGCCTACCATCTATTCACCCCTCTCCCCACTGGCTCCTCTCTGCTCACCTTATATAACTTCTCCAGGAGCTTGAGAGCTGCTGTCACATAATTGTTAAACAGTACAGGAATTAAGAATGTCTTTCTTCCTCTCAGTAGATAAACGACTGCACCTTTATAGAGGTTTACGAGCTTCATGAAATATTTTGGGCATACCTGAGACCACCAGTTATCTTTAGAAAGAAAGAAAAGATATATTTCAACATGTATCCCTGATCAAGTATTTATGTCTTCTGCCTACCAGCTAAAAACTGCTCCGGCTAGAAAATGAACATTAGTCTAAAATACAGTTTCCCAAAACTGACTTGAAAAAGAATCCATTAAAGCATTTCTGGAGAGAGCGGGAGCTGCACAAGAACCCCTAGAGCTTTTTTTGTAATGCTCGATCTGATTTTTTTTCCTCCAAGACTCATTCAGAAAGCTAAGCTAAAAGGTCAATTCCAAAGGTCCGTAAGGACAAGACGCCAAGGCACCTGCTGTGGGCAGGAGCATTCAGACATCCTCATCCTTACTGCCCCTGCCTCAGTCCCCACCTACTTCCTGAACCAGGGATGCAAAGGACCACAGGCCCCTGAAAACAGCACCAGTATGGCAACCAGGCCTTCCCTTCAAGAGGCAGCATTAGTTGAAAACTACTATTTCTGTTTCTCCCCAAACTATGCTTTCTCATAACCAGACAAGAAGGCTATAGCATTGGTTTCTACATTGTCAGAAGTAAATTCAGCCATACTGAAATAAAGTACGAAATGATATGATGTCTATGATTTTTAAAAAATATTTCAGCAAAAATAAAAAGGTGCTGGTAGGGGGAACATAGAAAACTGAAAGGGCAAAATATCGATAATCATGAATCTTTGTGTGAATGGGTACCTGTAGTGTTTTCTGTACTTTGGGATATTCTTTTAAATTTAAATTTCTTTAATTAGAAGTTAAAAACAAAGTGTAAAACTGAACAACTCTGATCTCGTTGTGAAGTCCTACCTGGAAAAAATAAAAATAAAAACGCAAAACTTTAATGTGAGGTAATACTCCTTCGGAGACTGCCATCTCTCTACCTCATAGTCTACTAGAACACCTGAAAAAATATGCCCCAAAGGGCTTTGATCTTAAAAAAGCAAAATGAAGGACTAACATATTTCTAGTGCGTTCATTATTATTTCGGTTTTTATATCTTCTGCAAAGGTGGAAGCAATATGGAAAAGCCCGGATTCCATCCTCAGGAACACAGGTCTCTCTACTCATGGGGAGACACACTCAAGTAACATCCCAGTCCCAATGGAACGCAGAAGTTACTGAGTTGCAATGAACACCTAAAAAACAATTTACCAGGAAAAAAAAAAGGGAAAAGCCAGGTGACAGACTTTCTGCACTTGATTAATAAAAACATCTCAGGCGCTACTCCCATGAGAGACACTCTCCAATTCACTGAGGAACGGAAGGTTCTTATCTCAGCAAAGTGTCCGTGGCCTGCAAAAATCAGTGTGGACTCAACTGTCCTAAAAAAGAAAAACAGAACAAACATTTGGTAAGTCTCCACTGGGTCATTTTCTTCCTCTCCTCTTTTGGAGACCTGTGCATCACACCAAACTGTTCATATCACTCCCACCCCCTAAAATTAGGTATAGGAGAAAGAGCAACAGATGGACACTAATTTTTGAGGCGCTATTAACTACTAGCAAATGTAGGAGGTGAAAAAAGTAAAGTTGGATAATCTAACCTTGTGAATATTTAAAAATCAAGATTAGTCCGGCATGAATCATTTCAAATAACCTAAATAATGGTTTGATTTGCTCATCATGCAAATATGGCCAGTTAGACGACAGCAGCAAAGAAAGGTAAGATTTGAATGTTGAGCATATTAAATGGCATCAAACAGATTCTCGGACTATCAGCCCACTGAGAGCCAGTGGTCACACCAGTAAAAACTACAAAACCACTGGTACTGAGTTTCGCAAATTCACCTAATACTTTGCTGGGGTTTGTATCCAGCCGCAGAATGGCCATGGCCAGGGGAATAGTCAACGTTATGTAATACTTGGAATCCTGGAGCAGGGGGAACTCGGGTAGTATTAAATAGATTCTCATGGCTTCAACATCTGGTGGTGAACTCGACAACTGAGGAATCAGGCAACTTTCAAAGCTGTTCAAGATCTGTATGAGAGAAAACAATACTGTGAAATTCTAACATGTGTGAGATCTAATTCATAAGCTATTCGATAGACTCTCAACTCCCATTCACACAGTATGCACTGAGAGCCAACCGTGAGCCAGGCCCAGGGGGCGCTCAGGAAATACATCAGTGGAATGAAAAGCCAAAGATCCCCACCCATGCAGACCTTACCCTGGAAGGGCATTTCCTTAGAAAGACTTAATCTAAGAAGAAAGTTAAAGGTAGGTCAAATTCCCAAAGTGAATATTTTAGAGTTAAGATTAATACAAGATTTTTTGCCTTCTTATCTTACTCTCTTGTTTCTCTTGAAAGATGAATTAGTCCAGTGCAAAAATGCATTTTTAAAAATATACTCTGTAAATGTAAAGAACTTACCTGTTCTAGAATCATGGAGTGCTGAGAGCTCATCAACTTCTCAAATAACACTCTCGTTGAGTTCAGGTCAATCCCAGGGATTTTGGGACTTGTTTTAAAATGTTCATCGATTCTAAACAAAAATGTTAAAAATGTATAATAAAAGAAAAACAAAGCAAACACTACTCTGATAGGAATTAGAAGAGGGAAACGAAATAGTCTGTCCTACTGATCAGGTTTAAAGTTGACCTAGCAGACAAGCCGCATAAAAACACTTCACTTCAAGAAAGCCCAACAGAATCCAGCTCTAGAACCCCTTCTTCAAGATGATCTTAAAATTTTCAAGAGTTTTTTTCCTTCAATTCAAAGTACAAGCAAGGATCATCATTTCAGTTTGAGGCTATCCTGAAACTTATAAGCAGAGCATCCTTTCCCTGATTTACTCTCGTACTTTTGCCTTCTTCCGTAACTGCAGTACGCTGACCTAGATGCAGAGCCGTGCCAAGGGGCAGAACACATGCTCTGTGTAAACTGGCCGGCTCATCAACAAACGGCAGGGAGCACAAACTCATTTCAAGCTTTCCTAATAACTTTTTTTTTAAAAAATCAGATCTACAACAAAGTTAATGTCTAAGTTTACACAAGGGATACAATTACATACACCCAAGGACTAATTTCACTGCTACTGTTTTTAACTTCCTAGCAACTAATCATTTTTCCTACCCTTAAATAAAATATTAGCCTTTTAGAGACTTAGAGAATATCTCTTTTAAATTCCTACTCTTGAATGTTACCACATCTATTAATTACAAAAGAACGCTCTATTTGCAAAACAGGCTACCACTTATGAGTAATGGACACATTCAGATAGCTTTAACACCATCTGACAGCAATGTTGTAATTTATAAAAACATAAGTAGAGTTTCTAACATTAAAAAAAAATCATAATTATATGTATTGAAACCTAAATGGTCAAATAAAGAGATGCTTGGGCTTTGTTTGTTGGGTCTTTTGTTGTTATTACTCTAAAAATAAATCTACCCCAAACACAGAAATTAATTCTGGTGTCCTTTATGTAACCTTCTGTATGCTTAGAGGTATTTTCTGCCATGCTGTTAAGAAAAAACAAAATATTTTATCTAAATGTATCTATGCTTTGTAACAGTGGTCTTCACTTTAACTGTTTCCTGTGAGGCATTCTGCATTAGCTACATAAAAGCAGGAGTCCTGAAATAGCACAGTTGTCAGTTTAAAAAAAAAAAAAAGGCTTTACCCACATCTCTATGGAATTTATGAAACTAAAGATGAATAACCTAACAAATCTGGCCATTCCAAACCTTCATAAAAACCTATCCTTCTAGAACAAGGCTTCTCAGCCTTGGTGCTATTGACTTTGGGGCCAAATAATTCTTTGTTGGGTAGATAGGATTGAGAGGTGCTTCCCAGCATCCTTGGTCTTTACCCACTAGATGCCAGTGGTACCTGCCCCCCATTGGAACAACCAAAAAATGTCATTGCTAAATGTCCCCTTGGAAGATAAATCAGCTTGGCTGAAAACCACTGTCCTAAAAGACCACAATCCAGAATACTTTTCCCTGGAGAAAAAGGCTAAATATTAAATCTGGAATAAACTGGATGAGCTCATTTCAGCTACCCTAATGATACAAGTAAATGACTTGGCAATCTCTAGCTGTAACTGAAGAGAGTTTCTGAAGTGACCTCTTGCAATCCAGTTAGGGACATAAATTTTTGGTGGGGGAGGGAGTGGGATTCACACACAGAACTGAATTCTAAATCTTCTTGGGATTTCATTCACCCGATCACTGGCAAAAAAAGGAATGAGAGATGCATCACCACAGATCAAAACCCATGACAAGAGCCTTCTGCTGCATGAGGTTCCGGGGCGGGGGGGGGGGGGATATTTGCAGAAGGGGTAAGGCCAAGCAAAGAAACACTATTTACTACCTGGAAATTCAGCCCAAATGTAATTTCCTGGTGAGCTGAGCTAGACCTAAGTCCAAGGGTCTCCTGAAGCTTCCTTGGAATGTCCCCCTAAGCTCACTCTTTTTGAGAAAAGAAAAGCCTATGGGAAAACAAACCAATGAAACTGAGGAGACTACTTAAAGAATTAAGAATTTAAAAACAAATACAGTATACATGTTGGGGTAACATTTTAGAATACCCTAAGAAATCTTACTATTGATTACATCAACTCTTTCTGGGATGGTCTCTCTCTTTCCTAATCTGCTCCTTGCCAACCAGGAATGAATCAGCATTGCCCTTCCTGACATCCTCCCATTCATCATTATTAGGCATTCCAATTTTTGCACAAATCATCAGCTTATCCACTGAATTAAGGCCAACCACCATCAAAGAGAACAGAAGTCTTTCACAGCTTTTGCTGACTAAGTACTTGCATCACATGCGGGTATTTTTTTAAGATTCTAAATCACTTACTTTTTTTCAAGAAAACTTCCATTCCAACACGCTGCAGAAGATAAGATCTGCACAACACCACTGCTCAGAAAGAAAAAGGTAGGCAAGCCTTTAATAATTACAAAGAAATGGTTATTCAAGCCTCAACAACAGGTTAGTCATCTATTCCAGGATTTCATTAATAGCAGCTTTCTTACCCAGATGAATTCTTAGAAAATATACATTTGCTGTGGAGAAACATTGTGTCCCAAAATGGATAAGTACTTAAATTTTCCATAAGTCATGTTAAAATCAAAAGTACCAAAGCTACTGAAAGAACAACTCTTGTACCTGACGATGATCTTGAACATTCCTCTACCACCAACCATCTAAAATACTCCCAGCTCATCTCCAAACATATAATCACAAAAGAAAAGCTGAGCTATTATGTCCCAAACACAGAAATTGTCTTTGCAAAATAATAAATGAACAACCATTTCCTTCCATTGTGTTTCCTGTCTGAAAAAGAAACTAAAAATAAGTGAAATGAGTGTTTACTCCTACTACCTGGATAACAGAGGTTCTGGGAAAACAGCTAGTTTCTGAGGACCCAGAAAGAAAGCGTGTGTGAACAGTCCTGGACCCTCTCAGTTAGTATATGGAAAAGGAAAGGAATACAACAAAAATGTGGTTAAGGAGGGGGTTGCAGTAACTTCTGGTAATGCTAGAATCTGGGTCAAGAAAGTTCTTTAGAAGGGTGCCTGGGTGGCTCAGTCGTTAAGTGCCTGCCTTCGGCTCAGGTCATGATCCCAGGGTCCTGGGATTAAGCGCCACATTGGGTTCCCTGCTCAGCGGGAAGCCTGCTTCTTCCTCTCCCACTCCCCCTGCTTGTGTTCCCTTTCTCACTGGGTCTCTCTATGTCAAATAAATAAAATCTTTAAAAAAAAAAAAAAAAGTTCTCAAGAGATCATTTTTTCCATCCCCTCATTCTATAAATAAGAAAACAGAGAATGATTAAACTGTCAAGGCCCCACCAAAGGGAAAGCCCCCCACCCCTCCCACGATGAGTCTTAGTCCCCTTCTCTCACCCCTACATCCTCCCAGCCCGAATTCTCCATTACAGCCACCTAAGGTTAGAGAAATTCTGAGGACATGAGCTGCTGGAAGGCATTCCCAATGATCCCCTGTTGCACCCCAAAGTTTAGGGCCCTGGCCATTTGCCGTACTATAATCTATGTCATAAAGCAAGATGTATTATAGGCATTTCAGTATATAACAGTGAGGACACAGAGTGTGATTCACTCATTCCCAAATATTAGATTCTGCAGAAAAATGGAAATGCTAAGGAAAGTCAATGAAAATGCATAAAAATGTGCAGGACAAAATTCTCCTTTAAAATAAACTTGATAAAAGGCCTCAAGCCTTTTTACTTTATTTTCTCAACTTGACATTAAATTACCATCTCAGCTTATCATTTTGAATGTGAAACTGCTAGAAATTTTTCAAGATTAGGTAAGATAACAGCCATCTTACTTTTGGGATGCTTTGGGATATGCATATGAAGAAACTCTTGGGGGTAAACAACAGTAATACTGTTGTTTTTTTTTTTTAGCAGAAAGGCCAACTCATTCCTTCATCGGTAGGATTTTTAAAATCTGAACAAGGAAGTTTAAGGGACACACTCTGAGAGAATGGGGGGAACAACCTATTATGTTATCTGTGGCTAAGGACACCAAATCCTCAAGAAATATGTACCAAAAAAAAAAATGATTCCCTAAAATAAAACACTCCGTGTATATTTACCACCTCAATATGGAAGTAAGGAAAATCACTAAGCTAGAACATTCCAATACACTCTGGAAAAAATAAGATGAAAACAAGCAGCCACATACTTGATTGTATTTGCATTGTTGTGTTCTGAGAGTTTTTGTCTCCAAACTGCTATGGTTTCATCATTTATTAAACTGGTGTAATGTGCTTGGTTCATCGTCCTGAAGTCAACAGCAGGGGAAGAATTCTGGAGGATTAAACAGAACAGTAAAAAAGAGAAATTACGTATGATAGAACTTTTCTCTTTCTGCTAACATATTCTCCATTTTGGGTTTCACAGGAGCTGGGGTGCACTGCCCACATCCCCCTCTTCACTCCCTCAGCTGCTAAGTGTCAGCTCCTGAAAGCTCCCAGCTGGGCTGCTCTCTAGAATTTCCGGGGCTATGGGTTCACCCCTTCAACATCTGGTAGCAGGGAGAGGTATGCCCCCTTGCCTCCACCCAGGACTGGTGAAGAGCTGTCCCAACTTCAGAGCTCCCAAGGACATTGGCTGAGGCCTCTGTTACACTGACCCACAGTTTTTCCCCCTGCCCAACCCTGCCTGCTTCATCCCTAAATAGACGCCCTTCTAGAGCATGCTACCCCAAACAGCTTTCTCAACATAAACCTCAGTCGCAGACTGTTCACCAGAGAAACAACCCCAATATGGCTTTTCCACACGTCTTCCCCCTCTGCTTTGAATCACTGTAACATCAAGGCTTTTAAGGTATTAATCGTTTGCCATTAACTATTCACCCAACTCTGACAAAACAGATTAAAAAAAATTCAGTTATAGTGTATATTGCAAACAATCTATGAAAACTTAATGCCTCTTAATTTCTCGTTCCACGTATATAGTTACACATTTTTAAGAAAGGTGGCAGAAAGGACATACCAATAATGGCCTTGAAAATTCCCAAAGCTGCACAACGTTATACATCCTTTCTTTATTCAGAGAGAGCTAAAAAAATATAAGCACTTTTATCTTCTAAAATGTATCTTATTCAACTGATACTTCCCAAATCCTGTTTTGATCCAGAACTAAGAAAAAGTTGAAAGTGCTTTATACCCCCTATAATTGTCATTAGAAAAGAGAGAAAAAATTATATTAAACCATTCATCCATCAATTCATAAGATGATTGTTTTTTCCTCCTTTGTACTGACACACAAAAACACAACTTCCAAAGTAAATTTTCTTGGTTACTTCCCCATAGTTGCGAGTTAAGATATCATAATAAGCGGAAAGGAAGGGGGCATGTAACAAATAACAAATTGGAGATGCTTGCCAATAGGTCTTGATCATTACTTTACTAAAATGGCCACAGACATTTATGAGAGAACAAAAGTCATCTTGAGTGACACAGGAAAATCACAGGACAAAGCGGACACCTGAGCACATACAAGCAAGCCTGCCTCTTCACCCTGGTCTTAAAACCACTTTACATTTTCATTACTCTCTCCACTCACAGGGGTAGCTGAACAGACTCTAACACATACTTACAACAAAATATAAACATGGAACTGTTTTCTCATTCTTCCTCGTATGTCCAATAAACTACAGGTGACTTGAATGAAGTACAACCTCAGAATCACTTAAAGATCCAAGAAAAGTTACCAATTTTCCATGCCTTCTAATTATATACAGGCCAAAAACTTTTTTTTTTTTTTTTTTTTTTTGGATCTAGGGTCAGTTGTTTCCCAAATTTGGATCACCAGAGCTTTCAAAATCTTCACCAATTAAATCGGAATCTCTAGAGACATCAGTGGTTTGTTTTTTTTTTTTTTTTTAAAGCCCCTAGGTGATTTCAATGGGCAACCAAGGTTGAGAATAACTGTTGGGGAAAAAGAGAATTATGTCACCTAGTAGGCTTGCAGGCATGTGCATGCAAACACACGCAAACACACACACACACACACACACACACACACACACACACACACACACACACCCCTAACATCACAAGCACAGTCCCTCTTCAATCCTATCCAGCAAACAACATGAAAGGAAAAGGGGGGGCTATGCTTTGCACTCACTAAATTGCCAACACGTGGAATCCAGTGTAGCAAAGCCGTATCTGTACACAACTCCCCTCCTCCCTTCTTCTACCTCAGACCTGGCATTAGTTGAATGAGTTGCATTTACAAAAATGGAGCCTGTCACAATACAGATGCTTTCTCTTAGGTCCTTAAGTGATTCTTCAAGTGTTATGCTAACGGGGTAAGCACATGATTTGATCAGTCTCTGTATCTAAACAAATATCTCTGCTTAACGGCATAAATAAACACGTACTGGCTTTAGGTTTAAAGAGAAAGAGCAATACCTTCCTAAGTGAGGGTCTGTTTTTAGTTTCCTTTTTGTTATCTTACATTTTTAATGCATGCCACTCTCACCAGGTGTTTAACTGCCCTAGTTCTCTGACATTATTCTATATCCCTTTCATCAATGTTCTGTTTTCCAGTCCCAACAGTGCTAACTACAATAAATTGCGAATCCAACCACCTAGATCAGACACCATATTTATAAAACTAGCAAAACTGAGTTTTACATTGGCTTTCACAGAAAAATTAAAACTGGATAATATTATTCAAGTCAACTTCTTAGGGAAATGAAAACTTCAAACTCTACTTATGGACAAAAAGTTACTATCCTGCGGAGATCCAGCGCTTTTTATATCTCACTTCACTGGCGTTTTGAAGAAAGGAAAAATAATCTTGGTTTTCCTCAAGATTTCTCTGTGAAGCACTGAAGATGGGCCTAAAATAGGTCTCAAGCAGCAGTTCCAAATCTCCCCAGATGGCAGCACTAAACAGAACCTTTTCCAGGCTCCTGACCTGGAAAATATCTAGTTGTCAGTTTCCACTGTCCAGCCTGCAGCCTCCAGCTCCAGCACAACCTCTTCTACCAAATCACGGAATCACACTGACTAGAAGGCAAGTACATTGTGTATTTAAAGATGGCAGAGTATCAGACGAATGGGGAGAATTTCCAGGACCCAGGGGGACCCCTTGTCCCTATAGCTCCTATTTTCTTCCCAACCAATTCTGATTCCTCTATCACCACGAACAGCCCTTCCCTGCCCTTCCGCAAGAGGGTAAGGACCCATGTGCCATATATGGTTGGTCCTCCCTACCTGCTGGTTGAGTAAAAGTGAGTGGGCGAGGCGGTGGGGAGAGAAAGGGAAGGGAGGGGAAGAAGAGGGAGGGGAGGGGTGGTGTGGGGAGCACAAAAGCAAGGAAGGGAGTGGAGGGCGAGACTGGAGGAGATTATGCTAAGTGACATAAGTCAAGCAGAGAAAGACAATTATCATATGGTTTCACTCATTTATGGACCATAAGAAATAGCAGGAAGATCGGTAGGCGAAGGAAGGGAAGAATGAAGGGGGGGTAAACAGAAGGGGGAATGAACCACGAGAGACTATGGACTCTGGGAAACAAACTGAGGGCTTCAGAGGGGAGGGGGTTGGGGGACTGGGATAGGCCGGTGATGGGTAGTAAGGAGGGCACATATTGCATGGTGCACTGGGTGTTATACGCAACTAATGAATCATGGAACATTACATCAAAAACTGAGGATATACTGTATGGTGAATAACATAACATAATAAAAAATTATTATAAAAAAGAAGAAAAAAAGAAAACAATTCTGTGTCCCAGGTTTCAGAATGATTTCCCTTGTCCAGGAGGAGGGAAGGGATTACAGCTCTGTCACAAACACGTGGACCATATTCTCCTCTACTTTCAACCCTGAAAGATACCAGAACATCATTCTTCCTGACTTAGCCACTACAATGACGCAGGAGACAATGTGAAATTTTAGTGTGGTGCTATGAGCAGATGATAAATAATAAAGGATATTTGAATATTGTGTCATCTCTTTTATATTTAGTATATACTCTGTCACATCAAACAAACCCAGTAAGTTCTCAAGTACCCAGCATTTGTTGCTACCTAATGAGGAAGAAAGGGAATGTCAAATAATGCCAAAGTAAGTACAAATTCTCTAGGCCTCCTTAAATATCTTTTGGAACAAATGTAGACATAAACAAATAATTTTAAATTATGAATTAGAACTCTATGATGAATATACCAGAAAAATTACTGGCACTTCAAGGAAGTAAAATGGAGAACATCTTCAAGGCTCAGTAGGCTTACCTTAATAAGATAAAGCTGGTAGAAACAAAGAGTCATATTGCTCTCATGTTATTATTTATTAAAATAAATACTGGTTCATCATTATTCCACCCCCAAAATAATAGTCGAAAGAATTTTTTACCTCATATTTGGAGCAAAGTACAAAAGTTTGGTCTCCTCCAGAGAAGATCTGCTTAACAATATGATATTTAAAGCGATCTGTCAAAAAAATTTCAACACCATATTTTTCAATAATTAAGCTTTTTCCTTGATCCCCTTTTCTAATATTCCAAAATATGCTTCAGACTGGTTTCCCATCCATTTTATTTATGTCAGAGAAGAAACCTTCTCTCCTGGCTCTGTGCCCAAACTGTTTCTACTTCCATTAAAAATAAAAGTACAAAATGGTATCCTCCCCTCCGACTCTACCCCCGCCCCCTCCCCAACTGCCAGCTAACCCTGAGGTGGTTTCCATTTTTCTTTTTAATCTTTCCAGCCACTGATGTGAAATTTAAAACAGTCACTAATATCACCAGTAACGTGCCTAAGAAATAATTCAACATCCAAGTGTAGTGTGCTTTAGCCCCTTAGGATGCAGCTTGTCATATAAGGACCTCGTTTCCTACTCCCTGCGTTATCTCCCATCATGCTGTATCCACGGTGACCCTCCAATCCCACCACATTGCTTTCATTCCGAATATACCACACGACTCCCTGTCTGTGCATCTTTTCCTTCCACCACCCCCAGTGCACACTGGACTTTCCACAAGGGCGCCTCCTAGAGCACAGCTGCGACAGTGCTCCTGCAATCGTGTGATTCTGTGGTACTCACCACTGCCCACTCCCTCACAGTCCTCTACCTGGCTAACTCCAAATCAGACACAGCTCAAACTTCCTCTAACCGGAATACTCCTTGATGCCTTCCTCTGTGCTCCCACATTACCATGAAGGGTCCTAAAACCACAGCATGTACATAATGAATTGAAATTTACCTACTTATATGTTATAGAATCATGTTGGCAAACATCCAAACACAAATTTATGATCACATAAGTTAGGTTCTAATTAAACTTCAAAAATTTGTGATTTCAAATTAACCTGTACAACACCTGAGTTTATGAAATTGCTGTATTTCTCACATACGTGCATTCCTGGCATGTCTGTAATGCCTTGGCATAAAAGAAATTCACAAATTACAGAGAAGAGGACACCTAGCCATTCTTGAACATCATCAAAACCAAACCTTATTTATTTTATATTTTAAGTTCCACTACATTTTTAGATGCTCAGATATACATTCCATAAATCTCTCTTGACTGAGAAGTCTGTGCCAGGCCTTGTGCTGTATGCCAGATTTACAAAGAAGACTCAGTCCCTGCATTTAAGTTTCTTACAATCCAGCAGGAAATTTATGGTAGTTATTGTTTAAAAAAAAATCCTACTCAAGCCATAAGTCACTTTATAGTCTTCAAAATCAAGATTATTATTAAATTACTTCTTTTTAATGACTCTCCAGCTTCTTGTCAGCAGCTGGATTTATTATTTCAAGTCATTTATACTGAGTGACTGACTTCCTTATTCTGATTTCCAATGAAATGGACACGTGTTATTTAACTATTTTTTAAGAGAAGAAAACAATGGCATAAAAAGAAATCATGTCATGTTATGATCAGAATAGCAAAAGTAAAGGGAAAGTAACACAGCACAAGCATTAAGAGCACAGGCTCTAGAATGAGGCAGACCTGGGTTTAATTCCTGCCCCCAGAATCTATGTGATGTTGGGCAAGTTACTTAACCTCCTTAAGACTCAGTTTCCTCATCTCCAACATAGAAATAATAACCACTAATTCTTAAGGTTGTTTTCAGTGCTTAGCATAAGTAATGGAGCTTGGTTAAGCATTCAATAAACATTAACTTCCATTATCAGCAATAATAATAAATAAAATTTATACACCACTTCCAAGGTCCTTAAGGCCAAAATAACATTTTTTTTTTTTTTTGCTTAATCTCAATTGAGATCTCTAGGATGTCAATTATAGAACCTCATGTGTAGTGACTACTCAAATAATTGTTGATCAATGTTAAAAGAAAAGATCTCATACTCATTTCCTCCAGAAGACTCCAAGGTAAAATATAGATATGTGTTCTATAAACAATTCTTTGTTATCATTTAAAATACCATTACATTCCAATGAAAATCACTCTTACCGGCTCTGGCTGAAAGCTGGCCACTATGAGCAGCCCAGTAACCTTTCACAGGGGATGGGCACTTAACATTACAAGTGTGTCCCGTTCCTAATTGACCTCTTGCTCCACAACCAAATGCATAGATGAGTCCAGAAGAAGGCACGAAGGCTAGGGTGTGTTGTCTGGGGAAAAGTAAATTCCCTTATCAGCATAGTTTCTACTGCTAGGGATATACATTCAGACTGACTTTTAACCCCCACATGTGAGCACAGCAATGCCTACGGGTGCCCCCTAGAAATCCCACCCCACACTGACTTGTGACTGTTTTTGTAGCGCCTGGCTGTCCATAATCTCTGAGACTCTAGGCAATATGGAGGATGGCAAGACTTGGAAAAGGCTGAAGGGCCTGCTGCATTAGGCCTTTGAGATGACAGGGAAGAAGCAGGGTAGACCAGGCAAAATTTCCAAAAAGTTCTTTGAGGCTCTCTCACTTTCCTTTCTTCGTGGTCTTCTTCCCATTCTGCTAGTCTCACGTCCCCATCTTGCTCCACTCATCTAAAACCTGTCCTTGCCACACTCTGCTCAGATCAGACTTTCTCTAAACGTTCCTGTGTATGCAGTTAAGATCTCTTAAATTGCTAGTGGATAGAGGGGCACCTGGGTGACTTAGTGCCTTCAGCTTAGGTCGTGATCCTGGGGTCCTGGGATGGAGCCCCACCTCGGGCTCCCTGCTCAGCGGGGAGCCTGCTTCTCCCTCTGCCCTTCCCCCTGCTCATTCTCTCTCTCTCTCCCTCCTAAATAAAATCTTTTTTAAAAATGCTAGTGATTGGGTCTAACCACACACTCTGTCACTACAAAGACAAGCTTCATTTCTAGGTCTTACAGACACTAGGAAGCTCTCCAGGGCACTCACCTGCCACAAGCAATCTGCGTTACTTCACTGCCCATCAGCTCCAGAACTCTTCTTGGATTAACCTCATCATTCATGGAATCATGTCCGAGTTGCCCACAGGAACCGGCACCAAAGGTAAACACCCCTCCACTCTAACAAGGAACAAACATGGCAATGACCGCATTGTATCTCTGAGTTTGAGTACACTCCTCCAAAAGCCCCTATATGCGAGACTTGTATCACACAGTCTGTACAAGAACACGACCTTCACTTGATCCTTCAGCAAAATGCCCTCTCTGGAATGTTCAGTAAGTAGAAAAATAATAAAAAAAAGAAATTAAGACTACATGTTTATGGAACAAAGACAGCACTGCTGAAGGGACCACGTACCATCTGTAAATTCTGAAGGTTGTTTAGAAGCACAGTGATGTGCTGAGAAGCAGAACAGAATGAGGAGAAACAGAGCTAGGCGAAAGGAGATGATTTTGCACAATCGTTCGTACATGAGAAATTCTATGCTCCACAAACTCCTGGGTAAGTTAGCTATGTTTTTAACAGCTGTACTTGAACAAATGCTAAGGCATTTCATTGAAGTGAATCTATAACAGTATTTGTTCAACATAAAAATAAATTTCCATTCTCTCTGCACATGACAGTTTAGAAAAAAGAGGTTGATAATTTTAAGACATTAAGTCATTGCTCTGTATTTTTCACATATTTAAATTGTTTTAAAGGAACACAGAATGTTGCTATATACTATATTTTAAGGTTATAGTGAACTATTTTTAAACACCATCACTACTCTAAAAGACACTGTCAAAACTAATCAAGTAATGACCATCATCTGTGCCATACCTAACACCAACGCATCACAGAACAAACCAAAACACTCTGAGTCCCCTACCTTTGTGAGGACTGCCGTGTGTTCTTCTCCACAACTGATATAGACGACTTTTTGCGTTCGTAAGAGTTTCACGTGGCAAGGAGACTCTCGATCTAAAATAAGAGAAAAATCAGAATTCCACTACTATTTGTCTTTGAGATGAAATATACACAATTATCTTAGCATGAATTTTGGGTCCCCCTGGATTCCTGACCCACACATTCAGCTTCCTGCCTGCACATCCGCTTGGATATCTAACAGACATCTCACTTTTGATACATCTACAACCTAACTCGGGGTTCCCCACACTCCCCAACACTGTCCACTCACCACCCCCAACACACACACAGTTTCCCTCATTCCATAAATGGCAACTTCATCCTTCCACTTTTCCTGTCTTTACTTCAACCACACACCCAACAAAGAGCAAAACCAAGTGGCCCCACCACCACAGTATATTCAAATCCAACTTTATTCCCACTGCCTCCAAACGGTCTTTCAGCCTCCCCGGGGCCTGCGCTAGCCAAAGTTCAATTGGATCGTTCTTCTCCTCAAAACATTCGGTGTCTTCCCCTTTCACTGAAGGAAGCCAAACTCTTCCCTTTGCCTTCCATGGCCCTACATCATTGGGCCTACACTACCTCTCTGACCTCCAGCTCTGCTGCTCTTCCCCTCACTCATTCCACTCTTGAATACACCACCTATCTTCCCACGTTAGATGCTCTACACACCCTGTTTCCTTTGACCGAAACATTCTTTGCCCAGATAGCTACATGTCCCTTTTTTCCGACCTGACGTCCTATGGGGCTCTGCTCAAACATCTTATCAAAAAGGCCCTCTCTGGAAACCTTATATAAAACAGGAAACTCTCCTCTCAGACATACTGACATACACCCAACTGACATACTACACTTCTACCACTAGCATGCAATCTCCATTAAGTCAACAGTATTACCTGTGTTGTTCACTGCTGTACCCTCAGAACCTAACATGGGGCCAGCACACAGCAGATGCTCAAGAAGCATGTCTTAAACAAATGAATGTGCGTTTGAACTAAAGAGGTACATATAGCTTACTTACCTTCTTCATCACTGAGCCCCAGCTGCCCTGCATTATTCATCCCCCAGCCAAAAACTGCTCCTGAGAGAGACAGGGCAAAGCTGTGAGCTCCTCCTGCAGCCACCTGAGCCAGGGGGATGCCCTCCAGGGACCTCACCCTCTGTGGGCTGGCTTGGGAGGGGAACTCCTTCCCCAGGCCCAGCTGCCCATGGCTGTTCTTTCCCCATGTGAAGAACTGACCATCTAAAATAAAAACAGGATAACTGGTATTACCAGACATGATACAAATTCCATTCACAAAAATAACCTCATTAGAACAATCTAGTTACCCAGTAGAAAAATTTGTTAGTTACTCCCCCTCAACCTACCAAACCCTCCTGAGGGCAAGGGACAGAGACACTTCATGCTATGAAGACTGCCAAAACCAAAACCCCATTTGCCATTACAACAGAGAGGTAAACTGAGTCTTACTGCCCTTCAAAGGTTACTAACATTTATACAAAGAAAAGAAAAAATTAAATTAAATTAAATTAAATGTTTAAGTCAATTCAGTGGTGAATAGGCCAATTACCAGGCTTACATCCAGTAAGGGAGCTGAACTAGTTCTAACCACACCAAGATCATGAAACCCAGGGCTCAGGAGTCCAGCTTCGACCTGGACGATCTCAAGGAGCATCGAGCACGACGTGCTGGTCCAGATTTCCCCTCAAATTTATTCCAACATGGAATAAAGTATTATTTGCCAGCTTAGGTTTCCCTAACTCCCTTCTTTTCACTAATTTGGGAGCTTGATAGTGGAATGTCACTTGAGAGCGACTATAGCTAAGAAAAACCAATCTTCCATATGTTCAAGAGCACTGAGGTTCAGTCCTGCCACCTTCTCACCCAAGAGAGCAATGATGACCACCTTCTTCACTGTCCACACCCTGAAAAACGTATGAGCTGCACAAAGGCTGAGAAATGCCATTGTCCAACAGGAGTGCATAGACCCTAACCAGTGAGTTAAAGGTGCCCGGGTAGATGACACCCCACACAAATGCGAAGAGAAATGGTTCCCAAATTAACATAACATTAGCATACATTTCAATGTTACATTACCAGCTGCAAGAGCCAAGCAATGCCAGTTGCCACAGGAAACTTGCAATATCGTCTGCTGGTTCAGCTTTTGTATTAACCTAAAACAGAAAAGGCTTTCTTCTTAAGAAGGCATTCACAAACAGTGAGCAGAAATATTCCCAACAGTTGTTATAAATAACATTTTTCCTAAAAGACTTTTTAAAATCAAATACATAATCCTACATGATCTAATTCTATTAGGCCTTTCACTAACTTCCTACCTCTGAGGCAGTTACTGTTAAAAAACAAAGCAAAATAAAACAAAAACCACGTCTGCACCTAAACCCATTACCACACTCTGTTAATCCCCACCTTGTCATCTCCAGTTGAGGGACAAATGGAATAAGCTACAGAAGAGAGATCCCTAGGAATGTGGCTGCTGTCTATATGGTTTTCAAAATGAGGGCAATGCAATGATCCAGCAATCCCACTTCTGGGGATATATCTAAAAGAACTGAAAGCAGGGTCCCAAAGAGATAGCTGTACATGTTCAGAACAGCATTATCCACAATACCCAAAAGGCAAGAAGCAACTCAAGTGCCCATCAACAGATGAATGGAAAAACAAAATGTGGTGTATTCATACAAGGGAATATTAAATCAGCCTTTGAAAGAATGGAAATTCTGACATATGCCGCAATATGGGTGAAACTTGAGGATATTATGCTAAGTGAAATAATACTTTATGAATGCATTAGGAGAGATACCCAGAGTAGTAAAATTCATACAAATCAAGTCTGATGCTGCTCGCCAGTGGCTGGGAGAGAAGAAATGGGAACTGTTATTTAGTGGGTACAGACTAATTTTTGCAAGATAAATTTTGGTAATTTCTGGAGACTGTTTACACAACTATGTAAATATATTCTACTGAACTATACACTTAAAAATGGTTAAGATGCAAAATGTTATGTGAGGTATATTTTACAATTTTTTGTAATCACAATTTTTAAAAACAAGGACAAAACCCAGATTCCCTAGGATGGTAAAGAGGAAGATCGTAGGAGTACTTGTCAAATCCTGCTCCTCTGCTTGCTCATGTGAAAGACAGGAACAAGAAGACTACTTATTTCACAGGTTGTGGTAAAAAAATAAATAAATAAACGAGAAAAAATCCATGTAATGTGCTTGGTGCTGCCCAACAGAATTGGGCACCTGGGAATATCTCCTGCTCTCTACTGGAACAGCTTCCAAGTTGCCACGATCCTCTTCATTCAGTCTATGCCATGGGAACAGAGGAGTCAGATGGACACACTCTCAGGAGAGGGGCATCTTAGAAGACAGATGCCCCGTGGGGGAGCAGGAGATTATTTAGAGTGACAAGTAGATACTACTTTCGTTAACGTTTTATTTTCTCAGATACGGAAAGCTTACAAAACAGAGTTCACATATGCATTTAGTACCAAATAGAACCCAACCATTTCTTATTGCGATAGCTTGTAGATTCACATGCAGCTGTAAGAAATAATACAGAGCGCCCTTGTATACTTTGTCCAGCTCCCCCCAACGGTGATATTTTGTGAAACTATAGTATAAAGTCATAACCAGGATACTAACATTAATACAATGTACAAAACCTTATTCATACTTCCCCAGTTTTATTTGTACTCAATTCTGGGTATTTATTTTACCACCTGTGCAGGTTCAGGTACCCACCACCACAGTCAAGATACAGAGCAGTTCGAACACCATAAGGATTCCTCATGCCGTATTTTGTATTAGCTGCTCCCCTCCCCTATCCCTAGTCCCTGACAACCACTAACCTACCCTCCATTTCTAAAATTCTGTCATTTCAAGAATGTTATAGAAATAAAATCATATAGTAGGTGACCTTTTGGGATTGGCTTTTTTGCCTCTCAGAATAATTCCCTGGATATTCATCCAAGTTGTACAGGTATCACTAGTTTGTAGAACCCCACTATTTTTTAAAATTGGATAATGCATTACTGCCTGGGGGGAACCAATGTTTCAGAAATTTTATGCAGTAAGAGTCCTTTTTTTCCTGGCCAGTTTCCACTCAAATTCCCCACGATTCTCCCTTTATGGGTCAACTGTTACCCTTGTCACAACCTTCATAACCACAGTTACAGAAAGGAAGCAGGTCAAAAGAACAACGAAACAATAGGGAAATCACAGCCTTGAGGTGGAGAGGAGGGATATATAAAGAGTGCAAGCATATAATGCGTTTTACCTATGCGTCTCATTCTCTCCTCCCAGTAATTTTGTAAAGATACACAATACATAACTCCACTTTTAAGTTAAGAAATCAAGGCTTAGATAAGTTAAACGATTTGCCCAAGGTCACTTACCTAATTAATAATAGTACCAGTATTAGAATGTGAGGGCTGTTTGACTTCAAAGCTATGTTACTTTCCACAATACTAGGGTATGAATTAAGAAATTTATTTCAAGTAAGTTGTAACATAAAATTATACACAAACCAAAGCCTCGGAAGTCATCTATAATTTAGACATGACTAATGAAAATTAAATTGTTACTACAACACAGGTTACTTCATTTTTAGAAATGAAATGTCACTAAAAATTTTTGAGTCTCTGATCATCAACAAGTAAAATATTTTTGTCAGTTATGTTAAAAATCTTCTCCTTAATATTCACATAATTTCATTAATATATATATAGTACCTTTTTTTCATATTGCCACTCCCTCTCTTACCCAAAATTCAACTAATTTTTGGAAAAATGAATCCAAAATATTACCTGTTCTAAATCAGGAAATGAATCAAATCACTCTTACCTCCATGTTCCTCTTTTTCTTAAAACAGCTTTTGATTAAAGTGACAAAAATCGACGAAGGGCAAAAAAGGAAGAGGAAGAAGAGTATTTTGTCCTTTAAAGGGGACAATAATTGGGCAGGGGAGGAGAGGCCATTTCTTAAACAGCCTTGTAACAGCAATAAATGTGCTGGACACCCTCAACAACAGTGATGCAAAAATGAATAACCCAGGTCTCAGGTCATCCAAAGTTCCCAGCTTTTCATGACAAATAGTCATTAAATAAACAGTTACAGAGAATGTGACGAGGACGACAGTAGGAGTGTGCTCTGTGTTTGTAATATAAAAGAACAAGAATTAAGTGATGGCGATAAACTAGTGGCCTCTTTGATCACCAAGAACCCTCCACAAACGGAGACTCTACCCCCCAAAAAAGAGCACCTGGAAGTAACTTCAGTGTTTTGGATGTTTACATAGTGGTGAAGCATCTGTTAGGTACTTTACTAAATCATCTCAGATTCAGAGATTAAGTAAATATTTAAGAGTCTCAAAACCACTGTATTAGTATTTTTGTGTTAAAAAAAAGTTTGTATATTTGGCATTTTAGCTGTTCATAATGCTTATAATGGCTATTATTAGAAAACAGGTCAACGTTTTGATTCTAGTTTAGAGTCCTTAACTGAGTAATTGATTGAGGCTTACAATTTTAAGTTAAAAGTTAATAAGTCCAGCAAGGGAGGGGCGCCTGGGTGGCACAGCGGTTAAGCGTCTGCCTTCGGCTCGGGGCGTGATCCCGGCATTGTGGGATCGAGCCCCACATCAGGCTCCTCCACTATGAGCCTGCTTCTTCCTCTCCCACTCCCCCTGCTTGTGTTCCCTCTCTCGCTGGCTGTCTCTATCTCTGTCAAATAAATAAAATCTTTAAAAAAAAAAAAAAAAGTCCAGCAAGGGAAAAGATGGGGTTTTTTTTTATTCAAACATTTATTGAATTCCAAACACTATGCTAACAACTAGGTTACTAGAATAAATAAAGTACAATTCCTGAACAACTCAACATTTTTTAACTGGAGACAGACGCTTCTATAAATAATTACAACTTTTGTGACAAGTGCTATACAGTATAAGGCACAGCAGTGGCACCAAAAGGAACAGCAATTAAATAAAGAACGCAGAACCAAAACAAAGAGTCTAACAAAGCAACAGCAGGAAAAAGTATTTATAAAACTGACATCTGAAAACTCAGACTCCTGTCTGTGACATTCTTACCTGGGCACTGCCACCGAATCCTCAGTAGTCATGAGTCCTAGTTGACCGTCACTCCCTGCACCCCAAGAAAACAGCTGGCCCCGGTCACTGAGGGCCAGACTGTGCGACTCGCCACATGCCACGTGGACAATGTGCTGATCTGCCAAAGCTCCAATTTGCTCTGAAAGAGACCAAACCGAGGAGGAAAATGTACAGCCCAGAAGCAGGAATCACACAGCTGCCTCCTAGGCAGTTTTGGTTTTCAAAAAGAACCACTAAATCCGTATATTTACAGAGAATATACGTTTTGCACATTTTTACAATTATCAGTTTAGATCCCAGCTACACTGGGGAGCATATATGCCTGCAGCAGCACATACATCCCAGATGTTCCCCCACGGGACTGGTGCTTCTCTCCAGGGAGAAGCCTGAAGCTTTACTATTTGGAAATATTGAACCAGAGATGCCCAAATGTGAGTGAGAATGAGGCATATTACTTAAAGCAGCGGGACTGAGTAAAATTCTGCCTGGCAACAATAAGACTCCTTTCCCAGAGCCCTCCCTCCCTAATCCAGAAAATACCTTTCTCCCCGAGGTTCCAAAACACAGCCTCACACATATCTAGCCAAGAAAAAGGAGGATTTCTCTGAGAAAAAGGCCCAAAAGAGAAGATCCACAGATACGGACATCTGTGGGTCCCCCGATGAAATGTCCAACTTTGTGTGAGTTAACACGCCTTGCCCTCACACAGCCCCACTCACATTTTAGAGCCACACTCTGAAATGTAAAAGGCTGGCCAAGGATTATCACATATGAGGAAAATGCTAACATGAAAGAAAAAGAGCAAAACAAACAGAAAATGAACTCAGAAGATAAGGATCATGCTGGGAGCAGAAAAAAAAATTAAGTTGTTAGAGAAATAGAAGAAGATAAGAACCATTCAAATGTTTGAGGAACAAAATCATCTTAGAAAATGAAAATATGGTTGCATAAATTTAAAGAAAAAAACCTTTCAAAAGCAGAATGGGAAATTAGAACTGAAGAAATTCCCACAACTATATGGTCAACTAATCTTCAATAAAAACAGGAAAGAATATCCAATGGAAAAACGACAGTCTCTTCAACAAACAGTGTTGGGAAAACTGGACAGCAACATGCAGAAGGATGAAACCGGACCATTCTCCTACACCATACACAAAAATAAATTTAAAATGGACGAAAGACCTAAATGTGAGACAGGAAACCATCAAAATCTTAGAGGAGAATACAGGCAGCAACCTCTTTGACCTTGGCCAGCGCAACTTCTTACTAGACCCGTCTCCGGAGGCAAGGGAAACAAAAGCAAAAATGAACTATTGGGACTTCATCAAAATAAAAAGTTTCTGCACAACAAAGGAAACAGTCAACAAAACTAAAAGGCAACCTACAGAATGGGAGAAGATATTTGCAAATGACATAAAGGGTTAATATCCAAAATCCATAAGGAACTTATCAAACTCAACACCCAAAACCAAACAATCCAGTTTAGAAATGGGCAGAAGAAATGAATAGACATTTTTCCAAAGAAGACATCCAGATGGCTAAGACACACATGAAAAGATGCTCAGCATCCCTCAGCATCAGGGACATGCAAATCCAAACCACGATGAGATACCACCTCACACCTGTCAGAATGGCTAAAGTTAACAACACAGGAAACAAGTGATGTTGGCAAGGAGGCAGAGAAAGGGGAACCCTCTTCCACTGTTGGTGAGAATGCGAACTGGTGCAGCTACTCTGGAAAACAGTACGGAGGTTCCTCAAAAAGTTAAATATAAGCCCACCCTATGATCCAGCAGTTGTACTACTAGGTATTTACTCAAAGGATACAAAAATACAGATTTGAAGGGTTTACATACTCCCTGATGTTTACAGCAGCAATGTCCACAATAGCCAAACTATGGAGAGAGCCCAAATGTCCAACAACTGATGAATGGATAAAGAAGAAGTGGTATATATACATAATGGAGTTTGTATAATGAAAATCTTGCCATTTGCAATGATGTGGCTAGAACTAAATTGTATAATGCTAAGTGAAGTAAGTCAGTCAGATAAAGACAAATACCATATGATCTCACTCGTATGTAGAATTTAAGAAAGATATGGGAAGGGGGAAAAAAGGAGAAAGGGAAACAAACCTTAAGAGACTCTTAACGATAAAGAACAAACTGAGGGTTGATGGAGGGAGGTGGGTGGGGGATGGATATTAAAGAGGGCACTTGTTGTTATGAGCACTGGATGTTGTATGTAAATGATAAATCACGGAATTCTACTCCAGGAACGAATATTGCACTGTATGTTAACTAAAATTTAAATTTATTTATTTTTTTTAAAGATTTTGTTTATTTATTCGACAGAGATAGAGACAGCCAGCGAGAGAGGGAACACAAGCAGGGGGAGTGGGAGAGGAAGAAGCAGGCTCATAGTGGAGGAGCCTGATGTGGGGCTCGATCCCATAACGCCGGGATCACGCCCTGAGCTGAAGGCAGACGCTCAACCGCTGTGCCACCCAGGCGCCCCTAAAATTTAAATTTAAAAAAAAAGAATTGAAGAAAATTTTCTAGAAATAGAACAAAAAGTCAAAGAGCAAAACAGAGGGGGTAAAAAAGAAAGAAATGGGGTTATTTCAAGAGGTCCAATAATGGAAAAATAAGAACTCCAAAAAGAAAATGGGGAAAATGCAAGGTAAAACATTTCAAAGAAGACACAAGAAAAGTTCTCATAAGGACTTAAATTTCACATTGACAGGACCTATGGAGGACTCAGAATAATGACTGATGAAAGACCTGCTTCAGAACACTTCATCTTGAAATATTAGAACACCAAAAGAGACTCTAGAAATTTCTAGAAAGGAAAACACTTTATATATAATAGAACAGGGATCAGAATGGCATCAGATTTCTCAGAAGCAATACTGAAAACTAGAAGGCAATGGAGCAATGCCTTCACAATTCTGAAGGAGAATGGTTTTCCAACTGAGAATTCTATACCTAACTAACCATGAATCAAATATGAGAAGAGAGGGAAAAAGGATTAATTTTCTGACATGTAAGGCTCTCAAAATATTTTATCTCCAATGCTGCCTCTCCTCAGAAAGCTACCATAAGATAACGCTTCGTAAACACAGGAAGATTCATGATCCAGGAAACAGAAATCTTACATAACAAGCGGTGAAGAACATTTCCAAAACAGCTATTATGTAGCAGGCCCATGAAACAAAGTTGAAGGAATGTCTCCAAGGTGAAAAGTAAAATACAATCTGATGAGTTTTATATTGTTATGAGTTTTACAGTTCTGTCAGAGAATACAAAGGTTACAATGCAAGAGAAAAAAAACAAACAAAAAGATATAATTAACTCCAGAAAACACATAAAATGTTTTATAGGAAATAAAAGCAATCATTGAACACAGAACCATAATAACCAGACAAATATAATTTACATAATCAAAGATTTAATTGTCAATTGATTTAAGGAATCAACTATTTGGGAAAGGATGAGTATGTAGGGGTGAGGAAGAAGAAAGAGTAGATGGAGAATATAAAGGAATACTAGTCTTCCCCAGTGTCTCTACTATGTCCAATGCTAAAAAAATAAAAAAAGAAGAAAGAAAAAAAAAAAGAAGAAAATCAAAAATAGCATTATAAGCATGTCATTTAGAAAAGGTAAATATTAAAAGAGCGAGCTAAAACTATTGATAGAAATGGTCTCTGCTAGTGAGACTGCAGCGTGGAGACGGGAGGCAGGAAGCTTCTGTTTGACCTAAAGATAGTTTGTATAAATATATTACTTGGAAACAAAAGCTTTTTTTAAAACTAAGCAACTGAAAATATGCTCATGTCAGAGAAATCTCCTAAAAGATGCTTTAACTCCTGTAGTTCCCATTGCCCAACTTCTTTAACCTCTATTCACTATTAGACCCTATATCCCAACTCAGCTCTGCCTCACGCACTAGGAACAGTCCTGTCTTTATTTTGGAATAAGGTAAGAAACCTCTACTGAAGTACCTCGGGTGATTCAGACTCTACTCCTCTGACCAAATATCTACCTTGTACCAGAGTTCCAGGATTTGGGCAGCTTTTATGTCCTCCTGAGCCTGGGTACCTGGCCTGACACCTCAGCCATGACTTAGGCCTGGCCCCTAATACCTGACTTCTTATGCCAACCATTAGCCTTTCTTGCCTGGACGTTAGCATTCAGCCTAACATGACACTGAAAAGTTTCTCCACTGTCTGACAGGACACTCTCTACCTATCTGCCACTATCTTCTTGCCTCAGAACCTGTCAATAGCATCCCTCTTGATCTTGTTTACCACAGCTGAACAGCCTCAAAAGGGCATGTCCAGATTCCAAGTACCATTTACTCCTGATCTGGTCAAACCTAAGACAAACCAATTCCTGTCCCATCATGTATTAGCCATCAAAACAGACATCAAACCACCACTGCCACTACTACAAAACGTGTAGCCCAAAAGGCAATGTTCAGTAACGCAAAAATTTGTGAAGAATCAAACCAGTGACTGTACCAAGTCCAACTTATTTTATCTCTTCTAGCCAGAAAACTAAGCTCATCTGATCCAGACTGGGGATCTGTTACAGTGAAATTATAATCCCTCTTCTAGAATCCACTCCCTAGGTCAGGCCAACGTGGGAATGAATGCTTCATTCACACCTCTCCCTGAACACTCCCCTGCTCCAGTTGGGACCGTTCAGGCTTGCAGTGCACATTTTCACATGCAGTCTCTCTGGTTCATTCTGTCAAGACTCTATGCTATATTTTGCAGATCATGACAGAACCTCAACCCACACATTAAAATAATTAAACACACTGAAGAAATATTTGGCATTTTTCTGAGGATAAAAGTGTATTTTCTCTCTGATCCTCTCATAGCAACCCTTTAAAGTCTTTAGCAATGTTCTCAACTCTGAATGAGCCAAGGTAATAGGGCAGAACAGTGGCAAATGTGGAGTGCTGCTTACAGCAAGTCGGCAATTCCACTGGACTTACGTTATTACGATTATTTCTACTTGGTTTTTGAGCCCACTGTAATTTTTCATGTATTTTCAGGTTAATAGAAAATTGGGCATTAAATCATCAAAAGGTGACAACAGAGAAGGCTGATACGAGCCTAGAGGGTAGACGCATGATGCCAACACTTACTTAATCCTGCGACAACCCTGTGAAGCAGGGTTATAATAAGCCCCAGCTCAGAAAACATACATAATTTGGCCAAGATTCACAACTAATGAGTGGAGGAACTAGAATTGGATCCCAGGTCCTTCTGACTTCAGAGCCCATTATACCCACTAGGCTGTATTATTCTGGCATGGAAAAAGATTAGACAGATATGAAACTGGTAAAAGCAATACTGAGGTGATTAGCCTAGATATGAAAAATGGGAATTGGACTTTTTCCTCATTGTTCAGATGAGAAATATATTCAATTGTTTGCAGTTGGATGGAAAGCATAGAGAATATACAAAATTAGTGCTCAGTATTTGCTACTAAATTTTCAACTAATAAAACCATAAAAAATTAAATGTCAGCAGTTGGTATGACAAAGGGATTAAACTCTCATTACTTAAGTGTCTCCTTTCTGAGTGTCCCCAAATTGTCTGCTCTAAGATTGCACTTGTCTTTAATAGTAGAAAACAAAAGACAGGGCCATCCTGTGAGAAATTTTGTGCTTTGCCCTGTCATCCTGTGGGTTCTAAGTCCTCACATTCACCCAACCCTCATTCCTGTTTCCCACTGAACTCACCCTAGTGCACATGCTGCCTCTTTCTGCTACATTCTGCTCTCCCCTGACAGTGTTCCCCCGGTACTATCAACCCATTCTGAAGGGTGCAGCTGACTTCTACTGAAGATTTGGGATGAAGGAAATAAACATTATCTCAGCAAACCGTTACTCGAAACAAAATACTATCCAAATTCTCCTGCAGATCCCAAAAAAGAATTTCCTAGTGCCTGACTCTCCTCCTGGAGTCCCCTGTCTTCCCACAACATAACTAGGCTCTCTCTCCATTGTTTGCTTCTGTATCTGTCTTGTCCTAAGCCATATTCCAACTACTTTCTCAATTATTCTCATCTAAACATTTGGGGGAGGGGGAGTCTGGGCTATGCTCACTACAGTCTCAACTCCATAATACAACTCACAGTTTAAAGTGATCCCCCCATAAAAAAGATCTCTCCACAAAAGGAATTATATCTTGTTTCTGAGCCAAGACACTCAAACCAGAGTCAGTTTTTCAAAAACAAAATTTTTATTTATTGTACAGTAAAACTGATCTTATATACAAGTCTATGAATTTAAGCACATGTCACAAAGAAGATATGGAACAGTTCTATCACTCCAAAATAGTCCCTTGGTCACACCCTCTCCTCATCCCTAACTCCTGGCAACCACTAATCTGTTTTCTAGCACTATAGTTTTGTATTTTCAATACTGTCACATAATGGAATCCTATAATTTCTAACCCTTCAAGACTGGATTCTTTCACTCAATATAATGCCTGGAAGACTCATCCAGGTTGTAGCATGTATCATAGTGTGTTCCTTTTTACTAGTGGGTGGTACTCCACTGTATTATGGATGTACCACAAAGCACTGTTCCCAGCTTTTAGCAATTACAGAAATGCAATAAACATTTCTGTACAGGTTACATTGTGAGAATATGTTTTCATTTCTCTGAAATACATGCCCAGAGTAGGTATTTTAAACTTCTTAGATTATTATTTTTGAAGTCAATGTCTTATATACAGCACATGGTTGGGTTATTTTTTAAACCTAATATAAGATCTATATTTTGATTGTTTTGTTTAGACTACATTTAATAAAATCATTGATATATTTGGATTTTTTACCTACCTTTTTATTATTTGTTTTCTGTTCGTTCCCTCTGTTTTTCATTGCTCTTTTTCTTCATTCCTGTCTTCATTTGCATTATTGAAATACTTTCTAGTATTCTATTTTAATTCATTGTGGGTTTTTTTTACCATATCTCTTTGTATAATTACCTAAGTGATTGCTCTAGGGATCACAATATAAATAATTATCTTTTCAGAGTCTACTTAGAATCAATACCATTTCAAGTAAAATGCAGAAACTTTACCACTATATAGGTTCCTTTATTCTCCCCACCCAAGCTACAGCAGCCTTCAATAGCACATCTGCAACACTTTGAGAACTCTATCACAAGGTTATAATTTTTGCTGTCAATCAGAATATTTTAAGGAACTCAAGAAGAGAATAGTTTATTATATTTACCCATATATCTACTATTTCTGTTGCTCTTTATTCATTCCTGATGTTCCAACATTCCTTCTGGTATCATTTCCCTTCTGTCAAAATAACTTCCTTTAGCAATTGTTCAGTACAGGTTTGCTGGCTATGAATTTTCTGACTTTTCCTTCATCTAAAAATGCCTTTGTTTCACATTCATTTGTGGAGAGTGTTTTTTGCTGAATACAGAATTCTGTGTTGACTTCTTTTCTTGCAGCACTTTAAAAGTGCTGTGCCACTTAAGGCCTCCATAGTTTCTGGGGTAAAATCTGTAATGATTTCAGTGAATATTCCCCTATAGGTAATATGTGCTTTTCCCCTGGTTGCTTTAAGTATTTTCATTGCCTTTAATTTTCAGAAGTTTGATTATGATCTTCTGGGTGGGGATTTCTTTCAGTAAATCTTATTTGGGTTTACTGCACTTATTAAATCTGTTTATGTCTTTTGCCAAATTTATAAATTTGTCAGCCATTATCATTTTTAGCACCACATCTTTCTCCTCTCCTGCTGGGATTCCCATGACATGAACATCAGACCTTTTGCCCTTGTTCCACAGGTCCTCAGAATCCTGTTTAATTTTTTCCCACAATCTGCTGTTATTCAGACTGGGGAATTTCTACTGGCCTATCTTCAACTTCACCGATTCTTTCCTCTGTCCTCTCCATTCTGCTATTGAGGCCATTCAATGACTTGTTTATTTTGGCTATCTTATTGGTTCTTCTTTATATCATCTATTCCTTTGCAGAGAATTTCATTTTTCCATTTAGTTCACAAGAGTTTGAGCCAGCTGGGTGGAACATTTGTATAATAGCTGCTTTAAAGTCTTCATCAGATAATCCCAATACTGATGTCATTCCAGCATTGCACCTTCTGATTGTTCCTTATTATACTAGTTGAGTTTTCCTGGGTTTTTTTAAGATTTTATTTTTACTTACTTGAGAGGGAGAGCAAGAGAGAAAGAGGGAGAGAGTGTGCGCCCGTGCACACGCAGGAATGGGAGGAGCGGCAGAGGGAGGAGGAGGAGCAGGCTCTCTGCTGAGCAGGGAGCCTGATGCGGGGCTCAATCCCAAACCCTGGGATCATGAACTGAGCTGAAGGCAGATGCTTAACCGACTGAGCCACCCAGGCACCCCTTTCCTGGGTTTTCATATGCTGAGTGATTCTGGATAGTACCATAAATGTTTTGAGTATTATAAGACTCTGGGTCTTATTTAAATCTTCTGGAGCATGTTGACAATTGCATTGTAGTTTTCAAAGCTTCTGCAATGCCCTTCAAATTTGTGCCCTGCATGCACCACATAGTGGCCAGTCTGGAACACAGGTGGTGGTCTATGTGTTAGTTTGGTTCTTAGCGTCATTTATATGCTAAGTAGGGTAAGATCCACACACAAACAGCTCA
This sequence comes from Ursus arctos, assembly GCF_023065955.2. NCBI lineage: Eukaryota > Metazoa > Chordata > Mammalia > Carnivora > Ursidae > Ursus > Ursus arctos. Next base: position 69,274,061 of record NW_026623111.1, on the reverse strand, counting down.
GAGAGGAGCCCAGGAGTTCATAGATGACTACATGCAGTTGCTTTCTCAAGCTCCTCCTTCCCTGAAATCTGTGAAATATGCATGACACTTTCAGGTTTCTTGGGGCTCCTTTCCTAATCTCTAGCCTATACACTGTACTTCCACAGCTGTACCTGCCTCTGGGCCCAAATGGCAGGAGGACCAGAGGGGGTAAATGGTGAACTCAATGGCAATCCAGTGGTACTTTGAATTCTGGTCTTCTTTCCCAATCCACCTGCCATCATTTGCTTTTCAGAGCCCTCAAATAGCTACTCCATGCATTCTACCCAGGTTTTAGAGTTGCATTCAGCAGGAGAGATAGAAAAGAATGTCCTTACTCCATCCTGCCTGAAACTGGAAACCCAGAGCCAGAATTTTAAAATAATGTTTTTTTCTGTATATGTGGGCTTTTCATTTTGTTTCTGTTTGTTTTATGTTTTGGCTAATCAGAGAAAGTCCACAAACTGTCTTTGTTCAACCTGGCTAAATTAAAAAAAAAAAAAAAAAAAAAAAAGCACAGCTCTCCCACAAATGCTCCAACTAAAATTATATTTAACCTTCCTCTACAGTGAATGGCTGGATTCTTGGAGACAGGCAGCATCTCTGAGCAGCTGATACTTCATTTAAATTATCCAGGAACATCAAACACTTACTGGCTTAATTCTATGTATGACTCCCAAGTTTAAACAATCATTAAACCAAATCTTTTCAACTAAAGAATGAGAAAAAAAGATCAGTTATAATAGAGTTCAAAGTAGTATTTCTCAGTTCAGAGACAGGTAACTTTATCTTGGGCTTTAGAGTTCATATACAACCCTATCCACCAAAACAATAACAATAATGATGACAACAAAACCACTTACAGTCTATAAAGAATGTTTCTGAGAATATTTTCTTCTCAAAGCCATAAATTTCAAATTACCATGTATGCTTTCAGATGCAATAAACCAGATACACTAAGGCAGTTGGAACATATGGAGGCCTGTCACAGGCAATGGGAGCAGAGAAGATGGTGTTTGTGAGTCACTGGCAATACACTAGTCAGAATAAGATCAGCTGCAGTGACTCAGTTATTTTCAGGAACTCAGAATGGTCAATCATGGCATAATCTGATGCTTTAAAAGGATTTGAATAGAGAGGCATAGTTCTGGTCCAAGATGGCAAGGTAGGAAGACCCTGAACTCACTTCCTCCATAGAACACACCAAATCCACACCGATTTATAGAGCAATTCCTCCTGAGGGCTGACCCAACAGCTTCAGCACATCAAAAGATAGACCACAAAGAGAACAGCAAGAAGAGAGGAGAGATGGTAACAAAGGGAACCCCCATCCCAACACTGCGAACTACAGTGGAGAGGGATAGTACTGAGGGACCATGGGCAGATCTGTCTATCATGGGGCACAGGAAAAAAACCACAGTTTGAAAGAGCAACTAGTACATAAAAGATCCAGCTCTAGAACTCCACCAAACGGTGGAGGAACTGCTGGAACTCTCTCCAGGTCTGAGGGACTGGAGAACACCATGGTTTACATTCCCCTTCCACCTTGAAAGCATGGATGAGAATACGGTCCAGGCACCTTAAGTGGCCTAATGCCTCGTGAGCCCCAGGCCCCTAGCCCACACCAGCCCCAGCCATCCCACTAAGGTGGCCCCAGCATACAATACCATCACACCCCTGGTCAGTGCTCACTACACCTCCAGCCATCTCACCAAGGTGACACAGGCACAAAGCACCCTAGAACACTCCAGGCCTGCACCACTTTGGCTTCAGATGGCGTGGCTAAGGTTCCCCTGATACAGAGTGCTCCAACGCATGCTAGCTTTGGCTCTGGCCACCCCAACAGCACACCCACCACACTGAACGCCCCAGAACCCCAGTCCATGTCTGCCTCAGTTCCAGCTACCCTACCAGGGCACCCTCTACATGGAATGACCCAGGAACCCACAGCCCATACCCTGCCTTGTCTCCACCCACCCCACCAGGATGTCCCCTGTATAGAGTGCCCTGGGACATCCTGGCCCACATTAACCTTGGCTCCACCAGGGCACCCCCTTATGCTGAGCACCCCAGAATCCCCCAGCTTACACCCACTTCAGCTCTAGCAAGTCCTGCCAGGGCAACCTCTATACAGAGAAACCCAGGACAACATAACCACACCCAATTCAGCTCTGACCATCCCACCAGGGTAGCCCCAGCACAGAGCGCCCTTGGACTGCAAGCCCGTGCCAGCCACAGTTTCAGCCGGACAGGCAAAGTCACCAGGCATACACAGTCTACACAGGGGATGACCATACACAAGGTCATTCCTTCAAGTTCAGGAGAAGTAGCTGTTCTGCCTAATCCATAGAAACAAACGCAAAAGTCAAGCAAAATGAGGAGATAGAGGAATATGCTCCAAATGAAAGAACAAGACAAAACTTTAGAGAAAGAACAAAATGGAGATAAGCAATATGCCTGATAAAGAGTTTAAAGTAATGGTCATAACGATGCTCACTGGACTGGAGAGGAGAATGTATGAACTCGCTGAGAACTTCAACCAAGAGATAAAAAATATAAAAAAGGAACAATGAGAGCTGAAGAATACAATAATTGAAATAGAAAGTACACTAAAGGGAATCAACAGATTAGCAGATGGAGAAGAACGGAGCAATGACCCGGAAGACAAAGAAATGGAAAGCACCCAAGTGGAACAACAACAACAAAAAGAATTTTTAAAAATTGCGGAGGAGTGGGGGGATGTGCCTAGCTGGCTTAGTTGGTAGAGTATACGAATCTTGATAGGGGGGTTGTGAGTTTGAGCCCCACACTGGGTGTAGAATTTACTTTTAAAAAAGTGGCTACTTAATGCAGCTGATGTTCTATTTGTTCATTATAACAGCTTCTCTGAGTCTATCATTAGCTGCAGGGGAAAAAAAGTAATGAACACCATCACCATTAACCAAGTTTGGTCTCTCTGTATTCATATACAATAAAACTGTTACTTCAAAAAAATAATAAATGAGGATAGGTTAAAGAAGAATTTAAAAAATACATGGAAACAAATGAAAATGAAAACACAATGGTCCAAAATCTTTGGGATGCTCTGAAAACAACTCTAAGAGGGAAATGTACAGCAATGAAGGACTACTTCAAGAAACAAGAAAAATCTCAAATAAACACTACACCCAAAGCAACTAGAAAAAAAATAAACAAAACCCGAGGGGAGGAGAAAGAAGAAAATAATAAAGATAAGAGCAGAAATAAATGAAATAGGGGCGCCTGGGTGGCTCAGATGGTTAAGCTTCTGCCTTCAGCTCAGGTCATGATCCCAGGGTCCTGGGATCGATCCCCACATCGGGCTCCCCTGCTCAGCGGGAGCCTGCTTCTCCCTCTCCCTCTGCTGTTTCCCCTGCTTGTGCTCTCTCTGTCTCTCTCTCTGTCAAACAAACAAATAAAATAAATAAAATCTTAAAAAAAAAAAAGAAAGAAAGAAAGAAAGAAATGAAATAGAGACTAACAAAAAAATAGAAAAGATCAATGAAATCAAGAGCTGGTTCTTTAAAAAGATAAAGATATATCTTTAGCCAGACTCATCAAGAAAAAATAGAGAGAGGACTCAACTAAATAAAATCAGAAATGAAATACAAGTAAAAAGAGACACTACAGATACACAAAACATTATAGGAGACTACTATGAAACATTATATATCAAGAAATTGGACAACCTAAAAGAGATGAATTCCTAGAAATACACAATCTTCCAAAGACAAATCAGGAAGAAATAGAAAATCTGAATACACTAATTACAGGCAACAAAATCTGTTTGGTAATAAAAAAAAAAAAAAACTCCCCAAAATCTGCCAGGGCAAGGTCAAGACTAGCTAGATTCACAGGAGAATTCCACAAAACATTTGAAGAGTTAATACCTATTCTCCTCAATCTATTCCAAAAAACAGAAGGGGAAGGAAAGCTCCCAAACTCATTCTAAGGGGCCAGCATCACCTTGATTCCAAAACCATATGGATACTACAAAAAAGAAGAAAACTACAGGACAATATCCCTGATAAAAAACAGATGCAAAAATCCTCAACAAAACATAAGCAAAGTGCATTCAACAACATATTAAAAGGATCATTCATCTCGATCAAGTGGGATTTATTCTAGGGATGCAAGGAGAGTTCAATATGCACAAATCAATCAATGTGATACACCACAGCAACAAAGTGAGGGATAGGGGCACCTGGGTGGCTCAGTCGTTAAGCGTTTGCCTTCGGCTCAGGGCGTGATCCCAGCATTCTGGGATCGAGCCCCGCATCAGGCTCCTCCGCTGGGAGCCTGCTTCTTCCTCTCCCACTCCCCCTGCTTGTGTTCCCTCTCGCTGGCTGTCTGTCAATTAAATAAATAAAATCTTTAAAACAAACAAACAAAGTGAGGGATAAAAATCCTATGATCATCGGGGCTCCTGGGTGGCTCTGTCGGTTAAGCATCTGCCTTTGGCTCAGATCATGATCCCAAGGTCCTAGGATGGAGCTCCTCACTGGGTTCCTTGCTCAGTGGGGAACCTGCTTCTCCCTCTCCCTCTGCCTCTGCCTGCTGCTCCCACTGCCTGCACTCTCTGTCAAATAAATGAATAAAATCTTCAAAAAAAATCATAATGATCATCTCAAAAGATGGAGAAAATGCATTTGATAAAATTCAACATCTGCTCATGATAAAAACTCTCAACAAACTGGGTTTCCATGGCACATACCTCAACATAATAAAGGCCATATATGACAAAACCACAACTAACATACTCAATGGTGAAAAACTGAGAGCTTTTCCTGTAAGATCAGGAACAAGACAAGGATGCCAACTCTTGCCACTTTTATTCAACATAATACTGGCAGTCCTAGCCACAGTAATCAGACAAGAAAAAGAAATAAAAGACATCCAAATTGGTAAGAAGAAGTTAAACTGTCACTACTTGTAGATGACATGATACTAATACATAGAAAACCATAAAGACTCCCCTCAAAATAATAAATAAATTCAGTAAAGCTGTGGGATACAAAATTAATATACAGAAACTGGTTGCATTTCTATACACTAATAACAAAGGTAACAGAAAGAGAAATTAGAACAATTCCATTTAAAATTGCACCAAAAAGAATAAAACATCTAAGAATAAATTTAAACAAGGAGGGGAAAGACCTGTATTCTGAAAACTATAAAACACTGATGAAAGAAACTGAAAATGACACAAACAACTGGGAAGATACTCCAGGTTCGTGAATTGGAACAATATTGTTAAAATGTCCATAACTACACAAAGCAATCTACAGATTCGATGCAATTCCTATCAAAATACCAACAGCATTTTTCACAGAACAAGAATTTTTATGGAACCACGAAAGACCCCAAATAGCCAAAGCAATCTTGAGAAAGAAGAACAAAGTTAAAGGTATCACAACCCCAAATTTCAAGAAAAACTATAAAGCTGTAGTAATAATCAAAACAATATGGTACTGGCCCAAAAAACAGACACATGGATCAAGAGAACAGAATAGAGAACCCAGAAATAAACCCATGCTTATATGCAGTCAATTTAATCAAAGGAGGCAAGAATATACAATGGGGAAAACACAGTCTCTTCAATAAATGGTGCTGAGAAAACTGGACAACAACATTCAAAGAACGAAAACAGACCACTTTCTTACACCATACACAAAAAGAAATTCAAAATGGATTAAGAACCTGAACATGAGACCTGAAACCATAAAACTCCTAGTAGAAAACATAATTTCTGTGACACTGGCTTTAGTAGCACTTTTCTACATATGTCTCCTAAAGATAAGGGAAACAAAAGCAAAAATAAACTATTGGGACTACACCAAAATAAAAAGCCTTTGCACAGCAAAGGAAACCATCAATGAAACAACAACAAGCAATCCACTGACTGAAAGAAGATATTTGCAAGTGATATATCCAGTAAGGGGTTAATATCCAAAATATATAAAGATGGAACACTGTATCAAAAACTAATGACGTACTGTATGGTAAAAAAAATATATATGTATATACATATATATATATATATAGAGAGAGAGAGAGAGAGAAAGAGAGAACTTATACAACTCAATACCAAAAAAAAAAACCCCATAAATAATCTGATTAAAAATGGTCAGAGGACCTGAATAGACATTTTTCAAAAAAAGACCTACAGATGCAAACAGACACATGAAAAGATGCTCAACACCACTAAATATCAGGAAAATGCAAACCAAAACCACAATAAGATATCACCTTATAC